>NC_056718.1:18459523-18784523 GCF_018831695.1 Puntigrus tetrazona
AGCTGTTATTGATAACTTACATTTCCTGTGATACTATAATATACTGTAATATCCTTGTTAATGTAAACTATTCATTTACATACAGATTTATAAACATAATTAGAGGACGAATGAAGTGATCATATAAGAACTGCTTCAAAAGAGTGAACCATATGTGCCCAGCAGAGAGTTGACTTTGCTCTGCCTTTACAGACGAACGTTCAGTGAAAGTCAACACTCGCACTGGCGATTAGGTGATTATGAGGTGGTGCTGACAGACACGCATATAAATAAATCTGAGAAGTTTTATCTCACTTTATCTCGGCCAGATCAGTGGCATCAAAATGAGACCAAAAGCCTTAACTTCACCATCTGCTCTGACCTTGAGACAAGGACATAATAAATAAAGTGGCCTTTATAAGACCTGCGCACAGGAAAGGCAGTAAACTCTAAAATGAAAGTTGATGACTGATCCTCCATCTCCGGTAGCCTGTTAGGCTTTTGTCATTAGTAATCCAGCTCAATAGGATGCAGTCAGGAGTCACGATGCACTCATGTGGTTTGTTTACTCTTCTGCGCACGTATTATCCAAGTTGAGTGTTATTAGACCTGGGGTGTGTGTGTGTGTGTTATGTAAGGCTATATACACATGACTTCATGATCCATTATTGTGTCCTGACTAGCAGCTTCTGGCCCAAACATGACAGGACGGTCTGGTGTTTGCTAAGATACAATTATGATGAATCTATGAAAATTTTGATCCAAATGCTGACCACCTGATTTATTTTAATAAAATGAAAAAGATAAATTATTTCCTATAATATTTACATTTCATGTAAATGACTACATATTTATTATAACTGTATTTATTTTAATTGTTTACATTTTTTCACTTTTTGTTTATTTAGCTATTTGTTATGTTAATCAAATAAATTAATTTTACTGTTTATTTTTATTTGATATTAGTTTATTTTCCTTTCTGATTCATTTAATGGATTTCTATTTTAAAACAATGTATAGTTTAAAGATTGTTCATCTTTCTTTTTTAATTATCTATTTCTTTTTTGCACTTTTATGCACCTGGTGGTTCAGCTGGATGCTGCCATCTTCAGGTCACATGGCCAGCTAAAAACGACTCACTTCATGCCGTAAACGTGGCTGACTGCTGCTCACCTGAGGATTGTCTTCCATGACACTACGTATCTTGTCCACCACGTCGATGCGGCGCTGGCGGTGAAGGGCATTGATCAGCTTAGCCAGGTTGGCGTCACTGTCGCGTATGGTCCAGTGCTGAAGAGCAGCGTATGCCCTCTCGTGATCAGCCGAGTAGCCGTTGGAAAATGCGGCCACCTCTCTCTCGGTGGCACTGGCCAGAGACTTATACATATCAATCCACTGACTGCCAATCTGTGCTGCCACCAGCTTCAAGATGTCAACACCTAGAGAATGAGAGGAAAGGTCAATCCTATGTTTATCTACTATAAACTGTAACTGAACCTCAATAGGCAAGCACAGCACAAATTGCCCAATGTGTTGCCTTTGACAAGCTGTACTGATATATCACAGTGCAAAATGTTTTTTTTTTTTAATTTGGTTTCTTTCATTTTTATGCTTATGTATGTTTAGAATCACAGTGAAGACTGGAGTAATAGTTTCTGTAAATACAACTTATACATCACAGGGATACATTTCAGTTAGTTTAAGCAGAAAACAGTTTTAAATTGTGGTATTATTTCAAAGCAAGACTGTTTTTAATTTATTTTTGATCAAATAAATGCAACCTTGGAATGATGTTCTGTTGGCGCGGTATGGAGTAGACGGTGAGAAATGGAATCATACAGTGCAGACAGACAACACTCTAGGGTTACAGTACACCAGCAGCTCCAGTGGGACATGCTGTCCCATGGATAAGGTCATATGAATGACCTAGATTGATGTCTGTGTTCATACGCTTTGGTGTACAGTGACATACAGATGCCTCCTAGGGAATCCTTTAACTGTGAATCCTTGCAGCAAACCCAGGAAGCCGTGATAAGTTGTTTTTTTTTGTTTTTTTACTCACACTTGTGGAAAATCCCACAGATTCACAAAAACTAAAACCATGAAATAAAAAAAGTTCACTGAAAATAAATAAATATTTAAAACTAAACTAAACTAAACTAAAGAACTAATGTGTGTGTGTGTGTGTGATCTGTGTATATTTATTATGTATAAATAAAAACACACATACACTATAAAAAAAATGACAAAAAAACAACAAAATACTGAAAGCTTTAACAAAAATTCAGGTAACAGCAAAAAATATAAAAATTCAATTTCATGAAATAAAAACCTTTAAAAACCATAATATAAAATAAAATTGGCTAAGAATATGACAGGGACACAGAGAACACCATAGCAATCGCATGTGCTAGAAACACATTAGTGATACCATAGCAACGCACTTTGCATTTCACCTATGGACATTTTTAAGAGAAGCACCACTCTCTTGTTACAGAAAAAAATTAAATTATGTAAACTTCCATCAAGAGAGCCCAATGTAAAACAGCACAGATCAATGCAATCCATGTTGAATTAGCCTCTACAGCAGATAAACGTGACTGGGTTCAGCGTAACAGGATGATTGTAGGGGACAACTGCTGCTGGAAGGTATTAGAGCATCTATCTGTAAGCCAGATCTGTCTTGTTTGGGATCCATCTGTAGCAAATTCAGTGGAGCTCTCAGGAGGATAGCGTGCCACAGACTGTACTGCGGATCTAAAAATGCCAAAGCCTGCAGGCTGCCCATCCTCTCGCCTGTTGTTTCCAGAAGTCACTACGCCATGGCAGCGTGTTAAAGGAGGACGGGCTCTGTCTGAGCGATTTAGGCCAAAGACGACGGGTCGCGTGATGCCTTCCCTGTCTATGACTGTACTTGGTTGCCCTAGTCCCGAAGGCAACTTTTATGGAATGCTGGGAAAACACGTGTCACTATATCTGAATGTAAAGTGTGCTTGCAAATGTTTCCAGGCTTGTGTCTCACACAGCAAGTACAATGTTTTTCTTACACTCTTAAATGAATGTGACTTCAACATTTGTTATTATTTGATAATATTATTTTAAATATATACAGGAAATCTAATAATCTATCATCAAATATATAAATTGATTACATTAAATTTGATATTAAATACATAAAGATAGATACAGTTTTATAATTTAGAAATGTGTGGTGTTGTATATATGTGTGTGTGTGTATATATATATATATATATATATATATATATATATATATATATATATATATATATATATATATACATATATACCTAAATACATAATTTTGTAAAAAAATATTACAGTGTATAAAAATACACTGCATCAAATGTTTTTATTCAATTATTTAGATTACTGGACAATTTGACAGGAAATAGTTTCAAGCTTTGCGTAATGTATCTAATTGTCACACGAGACGTACTGTATTCAAGATGTAAACGACTGACTACTTGCTGTAAATAGGGTAGATACAAAAGGTGTTATGCAAAAGTGGAGAAACAAGTTATAGCTCATTTGCATGTATAAAGACAACAGCTTATCAGCCACAGCCGTTTACAAAAGAACAAAGCCTTAACGTCTTCATATGAGAATTCAAATGAGGTGACAAACCAGCTGCAACAGGTCTAGGTTGGCTGCAAAACAAAGGAATCCTCAAAGAGAGTCAGGACTTCCCCCTCTTAGTGAGTCGCCATGGTGGCTTTGCCGGAATGTCTCACGGCAACGCAGTCATCCCATAAATCCCTGACACCTCATACACTGAACCAGCCACAGTAATTACCACTTCCCCATCAAAACAATGAAACCGTTCACCTGGTGAAGACCAGGGGAGGTTCACTAGCAAGGGGATCCTACAAGCTTCCCCCGACTTTCCCTGACTCCTAAACAAAATGCTGGCAAGGTTGAGCTCACCCATGAAGTTCCTAATCGTCTCTTATAAAAGCCCCAGCCCACCCTGATTCTGGGCAGTGGGCTTTTATAGATAACACCTATTGCAGAGGTTGTTATATGAGGCGTACATGCGGGTGGTTCTACGTCTTTGATCTCCGCTATGCGTGCTTTGTTATACCTCCAATGAAAGAATTCATTATTTGTACGATCGCTCCTTCATCTTTATATATGTTTCCCATGCGGCCCTTTATGGCCATTATTTCACTAATGTAGTAAACGGACACACATGCACTTCAGGCCGCCCAATTACACACCTTGAATGCATTAGGGAAATGTTTTGTGTTGTGTTCGCGGAGGCAAACGGCTGTGTAAAGGTTACCTGTGCTTTCTAACATGATTCGAAGAGGCTCTACTATCTCAGTTTTTATTCAAAAGTTCAACGCGTAATAAATTCTTTGCTCGTCAATGAAGTCAATGAACAATGAAATTGTTCACGTTTAGGAGTGCAAGGGAGAAAAGCACAGTAAAATAGCGAATGCATTTATTTATTTATTTATTTTGCACCTGGTGGACATGACATTTTATGATGGTGAGCAGATCAATGGTTCACCCGTCCTTGATATTCCACTATTTTCAAGGCAAGTTAACAATAAAATATCATTAAACTATTCTTAAATTGGTGTTGTATTTTATTATTCATCATAAATAATAGCAATATCTAAATAATAGTAATAATTGTTGGAAGTCAATATTTCCCCATATAATTATAATTTCAGTTCAAATCCAGTACCTCTGTTTGGGGGATATTTCTGGGTGCTAGGTTACTAAATGGTTACTCCGCCCCAAAAAACTTGTCATTAATCACTTAGCCCAAGATATTTTGGATGAAAACCGGGAGGCTTGTGACTGTCCCATTGACTGCCAATAAATTACACTTTCAAGGTCCAGAAAGTATTTAAAAGACACTGTCAGAACACTCCATTTTGTTTGTTCAGTTGGTCATGCAAATTCCATGCGATGATCAACAGAAAGCGGCTTGGTTAAAAAGTGACCTCTTTGTGAACTGTGATTCATAAATCACTACACTACTGACAACATGATTTCTGTACATTAAATATTGCTAATGTATTCACACCCTTATGGGCGGTTGCTAGATGGTTTCTTAAAAGAACTAAAGTCAAAATAGCCCAGCTGAAAGTCTCTATGATCTTAAATTCCCTGCGTCAATGTGAGTCTGAGACACATACTTTCACTTACTTGACTACTCATTTTATCCTATACATGATTTCAAGTAGCATCATACTAAAACTTCATACTAAAAACTTTTGGTTAGGTGTTTGCTCAAGCGTGAGGTTCCTGCAGAACATACAGCGGCACCCTGAATTCAGACCTATGGCAGTCAGTCCCTCCACTCATCTCCCACCAGGCCATGTCCACCAATACACTTCCCCAGCTCTCAAACCACAAAGAACCGGAATAATCTAGTTCCAACTGCTCAAGCATACACACACAGGTGGAGATCTGAGGCTCATATAAGCTCGTTGCTTCAGTCCCAACTAACCTAACGGCCTCTGATGCATATTAACAGCCAGGTTATGTGGCAGAGAGTGTGAAATAAATAATAAAAGAGAAAGAGAAACACCAGAGACGTAAAGCAAATGCTACCCAAGGAGCGGAATGGGAAACAGAATGAGATCAGGTTCCGTATGATCATGTGACTGATCTTGACGTTGGTCTTGGTTGTGTAACTGTTGAAGTTCTCATTACTATATGCGTACAAAGTCACCATAGGTTTCCCTTTTTTGAGGACACTCTGCCTGCCATTGGTCAGCCAAACAGGTAGCCACGCCTTAAAATCATAATTGGCTGTATTGTTGCTGTTGCTGTGCTGGTCATGATTCTCAAATAAACAGAGCAATGTTTTAAAATGTTTTTTCCAATTTCAATCAATCCACGAATGATTACAGATAAGCTGGGATAGAAGAATGTATTTTATGCAAACATCATGAAAAAAAAAAAAAATCTGACTATCTGGAAGAAGACATGGTGAGGGAAAATAAAAAATACGAGATGGGAAGAAAATTAATATTTTTGTGTTATATTGTTCTCTTACAAAACTATTGTGTTCCCCTAAGAGACTGAGTTTGCTCACAAAGGCACTGAAATATAGGTCTTCCTCCAATCTCGTATTTTTCCATCACAAAAGTTTTGTAAGCAATCGCAAAACATTGAAATATATCTATAAAAATACAAAAATATAACTCACCCTGTCCATTTGAGTAGTAGATCCACCTCTCCTTTGTCTGCGCAGGAGAGCTGGGCTTCTTGTGGATGGCTTTCTCCATGATGCTGCTGGGATCCTGTCTAGGACCTTTCTTCAGCACTCGTGAACTGCGTTTTACGCTGCATACCACGATCACTACCAGCACCAGCAGAAGCAGCAGGACTATCATCCAAGGCAGGTGCTCATTGATGTCAAAGTGCTTGTGCGTGCTAGGCCTCGGTGCACCTCTGCGGATGGGCCGGTACCCCAAACCTTGGGCCTTGCCCTCAGACAGAGTCTCCATGGCCTGTTGATTGGCAACCTGGGGGTCTCGTGATGAGGAAAACTTGTTTTGCAATTTAGGGAGGTCCTGAGTTGCAGCGATTAAGAGTCCACCATCCTCATCACTAGTCTTGGAGGAAGTTGTGGTTGTGGTTGTTGGAATGTCTTCTTCAGCGTCGAGGGCCGTTTCTGTGCTACTGAGGACCGACCCGGCTACTTCTTGAATCTCTGTAACTGGTAAAACGGCAGTGCTTGCTGTGTGCAGAGTGGATCATATAATTGTAGACAAAAACAGAGACAGAGAGAGAATTAAATACAGTCCTAAAGATGAGCTTAACCTAGACAACAAAACAGAAGGGAGAGTATCTAAAACTTTAATCCAGCATCAAGCTGGCATGTGTAGATAGCAAAGTGGAGCTGTGCTGCTCAGCCAACATAATCTCACATGGATTTCTCATCTTAACTGCTCAGATTTGACCCAAAAACTAAAGTCAATGTAATTCTTCTGAAAATAAGAGATAAGTACTAATACTACTGGCAATACTATGACTGCTTTGGTAAAACAAACAACAACAAAAAAAACAGCTTTCAAGAGTTTGGGTTTAGTAAGTGTTTCATTTAGCACAAAAATATTAAATTAAGAAAACTGACAACAAAAACATTTCTAATGTTACAAAAGACTTCTATTTCAAATAAAGGTGATTTTGAATTTAGTTTGGGCCTCTGAAAAATGTATTACAGTTTCCACAAAAATATGTAACAGCAACAGCAAATAAAATAAATACTAAATACTTTTTTCAGTGTTTATTCTATTATTATTGCATTTTCGATAAAAAAAACAAAACATTTATGTAGTCTTCTTGAGCACAAGAATTTTACTACTCTTACAAAGCATAAAACTCTTGATAGGTAGTGTATGTGCGAATTGCATTTATTTTTATCATTACTATTACTAAGAATAGCATAATTATAATCATTATTATTGAGACGATAAGCGCCTTGCTTGCCCTAAGCAGGGAAATTTTACAAGCTATAGCTCATATAGCTACATCCGTGCAGACTTAAAAAGAGTCCTCTAAAGAACATGCACAAAAACATCACATACAACCACTGCTTTATTTAAACACCAAATTAGGGAAGTTGATGAAGGGGTTGAGCAATCAAGTTGAAAAGAGGGAGCTGTTAGTAACAGAACCAGCGGATGAATGCACGTGTACAACAAACCAGGGGAATATAACACTACCAAGTAAAGGAAACAAATATCTATGTATGTATGTACTGTATATGTATGTACATATCAATCTATTTGTCTGTCAATCTATATACTCTGTTTAGTAAGGAATAACTCCTCACTGAGCTTTTTCACTCTCACCTCTATATGCTGACTCAGTGCTGGAAACCGTGGAAACGGAGGCCTCTCCAAGTAGGACATAGACCGAACTGGCTGGAGTTGGCCCGCACACACTATCTGTCTTTTCTGTGCCTTTGATCAGCAGCGTTAAGCCAAGAGACAAGCAATCTGTGTGAGATCGGCACCTCAGAGCATTTGATGCCACGTCGGAGAAGGTGCCACGCTGACATGGCCGGCAGCGCACATCCTCTGTCTCACTTCCTCGCTTTCGGACGCCCCACCCCGGTGGACATAATGAGTGCCGCTGACACTTTCCACCCTGGGAGAAGCTGCCCGGAGGACACACGCACAGCCGGTCGGTGGTGGACGTACAGGGAGTTTTCTCGAAAAATGGGGCTTGGCAGCGTCTCTGACAAGCGTGGCACTGTTGAACACCGTTCTCGCCCCGGGTGAAGGTGCCGTCCGGGCAGGGGCTGCATTCCCGTACGGTGGCCTCTGTGCAGTGGGAGGACACGTAGGTGCCCGCCGGACACTTGTCGCACACCAGCTTGTTTCCAGCTTGGTCGGTGTGGCGGTAGTGTCGAGGGGACAAGGGCTTCTCTGTGGTCGTGCTGGGGGTCAGTGTGTGGGTTAGGACGTCACTGACCGCAGTGAACAGCAGCTAACAGCAATGAAAGAACAACAAGAAGACTGTTACGCAATGACAATACAAACAACCAAAACGTACAATAAATGTCTTATTTAGCATGAATGACCACTGCGTCGTCGGTTTGTATTATAAGAAAAGAAAACTATATAACGATTAAGAAAACCGCTGGTGCTTTTGTTTGTTTGCTGGCTACATACTCATGCCTTTTCAACAACTACACGACAAGTTTTGACATTTCACAGTCAGAGGTTGAGTCACTAATTGAAGAAAGTGGAGCCAACAGTCATTTAATGTTGTGATGAAATGAAACAGATGTTTTCTTCCATGCTGTAACATACATCAGAAAAAAATTAATAATTGGAAAAAATGCAAGGTTGGGCAGGTTTATTTGGACAAAATGACTGGTGAAGTCCAGCATATGTCATACACAAGTACAAAAAGTAAAAAACACATGAGTGAATCAATAAATGTGTTTAGAGAATGGATGTCCTGGATGAGAGGGAAGCTGTGTTTTGGTTGAATTTTTCTTTTTTCATTCAACTGAATGTTACTATTATTACAATTGTTTCAATGTTTGCCTTTACTGCTAACCAATAAATGTCTATTAATAACACAACAGTATGCTGTACCAAAAATATTCCCCACTGTGCTTAAAAATAAATCATTATATCGAAAAAGACACTAAAAAAAACGCGAGACAAAAAGACAGACAGAATATCACAACAACCTCTAGCTTTACGTTTAGGTAATGAGCAATATCTCAAAGAGCATACTGATGTCATAATATGGAGCGAACGACCTCAAGAACTTTGAACTGTGACATCAGCCAGCTTTGGGAAATATAAGCAACTCTCAATTCCTCTCTAAAACACAGAAGTCTGCATAACACTTACACAGTCTGCAACAAATCATCCATGCAAAAACACTTTACAGTCCAACAACAGGGAACCCTGGAATGCGTTGACAGCACTCTCGCAGCCCGATGACCTTCACAATAACTTTTAATGACAAGAAGCCTGTAAACGCAGCCGCTCTATAGTTACTACAGCTTGAGCGTTTCCCATTGAAAGCCAAATTCCGATCATAACGGTCCCGCTCTTTCCTCTGGCGCATGCAGCAAAGCCGACTGCACAGCATGTTAACTGCACCTAACATTCTTTATGATGCTAGCCCACATTTTAATTCGGCACCTAAATGGGGCTTTGGCCACGACAGGCATCTTGGGCTCGGTACAAAAGTCGTCACCAAAAAATATGATGCTGGAAAGCGCGGCACACAAGGGCCTCGCTGCATCATCAGTTTCTAAACACAAAGTTCTATTAACTGCTGATCTTGAATCCCCTGGAGTTTTATTACATTTCCTCAACAACAGACCGCACAGAAGACTAGTATAAAAGCGCAGGAGACTAATTTCCTTGCTAATACACTGTTACATCTAACAAATGTGCTAACTTAATTCTTTTTGTTGACTTTACTTAAAGTGCTATTGTACTGATCTAGATCTATTAAATCTTACTATTTGTGCTAAAAGTCCCAGTTACTCAAATACCCGAAGCGTTTCCCGGTTTCTTTGAGTGCTGTGCGAGCCACGTGACCACTAACGTCATCTGGGTTTGGACCGAGAACTTTCTGATCGACGGCCATCTTGTTTTGTGGAAGACCTCGGCGGATAAACAAAAACTGGTGAGTATTTATTATATTCTCGAATGACTTTTAAAGACTACTTAATTGAAGGAACGAGTTTGCACGATTTAATTAAGTAAATTTAACAAAAATAACTTTCTACAGTGTACGGGGGATGGCTGAATAAAAACAAACACGACATTAATATTCTCCAGCCAACACATACAGCCATCGCTGGGAACCGCGGGACGATGCCAGAGAGCTTGGGCTCGGATGCACGTGTTGCTCTTCGTGAGGTGATGGGGATTGTTTCAGGACGACAGACTGAACATGAATAGCGATTAGACAAAGCTGCGCTTTCCCAGCGGCCTTAGCTGTAGAAGAGGGCCAGCAGTGAGCTAACAGACGAGGGTTTGAAGTAGGGCAGCGAGGGGGACAACTTCACCGATGACAGGACAATGTCTGTATGCTTAGTGTGCATCCACAGCGAAGAATGAGTACACTGTTGTTGCAGAAGTCGGTTTTCTTTCAAACGGTTTTGGGAAGAGGAACTGGCAACCCGAGATAAGAGGAACACTTTTTTCACGCACACTTGCTTTCGATAACCACAAGAAGGGACGTGATGTACAAAACGCCAAGACATGTAACAACTCCACCTTTTCATCCCACCCTAAACAGCTCCTGGGTTAAAAGGGCACTTGCACGAAACCTAATTTGGACATTTTTATGGAAGCTTATATAAATATGAGTTCTTATGTGAGAGTGTATTCGCATTCTTGCCATCTATGTCTGTGTAATGTCTCCACATTCGGAAAAATGCACTTCTGGCACCGATTCAAAATGAAGCCTTTTATAGCTGTGACTTTCATAGAAACTCATATGCCATACAAAAAAAAAAATATAAATATTTGTTCTAAAATGTTAAGCAGATGTGTTATTACCTGTAAGGCCATGAGAAACAACAAACAAGCAAAAAAGCTTCTTAAACTCAATTAAGACTAAGATTTATCTTCTATTTATCAGAAAATCAACTTTACTGTTTTTTCTGTAGTCTGATTGAATTTTTTCTGAAAGTGAAAGGCTTTTTAGAATAATTCTACAAGTGTCCTCTTCAGGTTGTGGTCCACATTTGTTCTTTTTGCAATTTTCCCAGATTTTTATTAAGTAAACATAAAATAACGTTCATATTGTTAAAAATATTTAATAGTGAACATGGATTTACTGTAATGTTTACTTTATTATCCATAATCACGGTAAAATTGAAATGCCAAACAGGCTTTTCCCTATAAATGATAAAAAACAGAACTTTGATAATTAAACTATGGATTAAAATATCAAATATATTTGGAGATATAGACCGATATTTACACGAAAGCAGTCTGCTATACTGTTCTAAGCTATCATAACTTCTGGCCACATAAATATGAACTACTACATCAAACTGGGCAATTTTTTAAATAAAACTGAGATGTTTCTTTCTTCTTTGAGTATACTTTATGTGTCTGTATTTCACTATATCATATTATATAAGCCTAATGATTTAAATATTCTACAAATATATATATATATATATATATATATATATATATATATATATATATATATATATATATATATATATATATATATCAAGCTTCACAAGTATAAACATGATTTTAAACCTTAATTTTCACTTTGCAAGGTTTGATTGTTGACTGACCTGCTCTTATGAGCCATAATGTTTTGTAATGACTCACCTTTTCGCTGATACATGAGCTTGCGATCTGTGCACGCAGAATTACATAACTTCACATTTATCTATACTTAGCATGTAATCAATGATGTAACTAAATGTTGAACATATGTGGGGAGACCGAAGGTAAAAGTGTCACAGAACACTAAGCGAATTTGCCTATGAACTTCAGGATAGATTTGTCTGCGTTTATTGTTTTCGGGACAAACGTAGTATGCAAATCTGCAAGAACAGGGATAGATGTGATATCACCAGGACTCCGTGTGCCAGACTCTGCTAGATGAACAGGGCACCTGTTACACTTCTGATACATCATAACTGAAGACTGCAAAGCAAGAACAAACACTCCCTGTCTGGAGGCATTCGTGCCCATTTTGTAATCGTCAACAGTCGACGAGTCTGCAGGCGGCGTGAATGAGAGAGGAATATTCCTGCAAATGTCAGGCCACCTGCCAAACAGATTGCATCAGTTGCGTCGATGCCAATAAATATGTTTTTCGAGGGTGCACAGATGAGCACACTGGTGTTGTGAGACTAACAATACATATTAGCCTGCATTGGTATCAAACAGCCGAATCCAATTTTTTAAAACTGAGCAGCAACAGTAAGCCGTGTGCATTATGGGATTTAAAGGTCCCATGATAAAGGCCCGCTAATGGATGAGCCGGTTTGATATACCAAATTAACCTCAGCTGACTTTCTATTGCATGAGGATATTAACACAACAGGCATATTAAATCATGTAAATAAGCCACTGTCAATCAAACAACAACATAAGTCAGGCACATGCTTTAAGAATGAAAACGTATAGAAAATATCGAGCCAGTGACACCAAAACCATGACTATAGGCATATTAAATCATACGAGTTATGATCTAATTGATTTAATAAATCATGTCATTGGGTAACATCTTCAAAACAAAAACAACATTAAGTGAATGTTTTCACTGTTTTAACAAGGCAGCGGTTTTACGTAAAGCAAATGTCCGTTAACTAAAAACAGGGATATTATTAAGCCATAACAAGTGCAGCAATGCAAAATAATGTGTACTCATCTTAAAATAGGTCAAGAAGTGTCCCGAATTTAACCTTTAACGATTCCCCATTTGGCAAAATTGTATCGGCGATTTTATTTTTTTATTAAAAACAGACTGAAGCGGGAAAATACGTGAAATGTAGTATCACAAACAAATGCCTGCGATAATATTCTTAAGATCGCGTTGGTCCGTTTAAGCTGTGTCATAAACCTAGGTGTGCCTCCTTAACTGTGAATTCGTTCGGAAAGGAAAACAATTGCGTTATTACGCTGTCCCAACCTTTTGTTTGGGCTCCATCCTCGCTACAGTAGTAGCGTTACACCGGGTACCCCTACTGTCCCTTTAAATCCAACAAAAGCCCGAATATTCGAGAGGACAAGAGAAGCATAATGCGTAAATAAATGCGCCCTCCACTTACCATCATCAGCGACCAAGTCAAAGACATTTTCCCAGGCATTGTCCCTGCGGAATCACTCTTGTTTAAATATGCCCAGGTCCACATCTGTTACTTCATAGGTGGCTTCATAGGTGGAGCATCAGCATCTCCGCATCAACAGGACACCCACATTGTTGTGAGGTATTGTCCCTTTTGCTGGGTTATTCCTTCAGTGTACGAATTCCGTCCACTGACGCCTTTTTATAGTCTGTGCCCCGGCGTGCACGGGTTTCAAGTAGTAGGGGATAAGCGCTTCGTTTTGGAAGAAGAACGCTATAATTCCCATAGCGATGATGGATGGATCTGTGGACTGAAGTCTGGCTGCCGTTTGTCCAGGTTACGGATTCCCTGTGCCGCAAAGAAGACGGGCTGCGGATGATGGGCGGGTACTGGCGACACACGTCACGACCGAAACTCGCCACTGGCTGCTCGTCTGCGCCGCGCGCCGTATCACGGGCCTGATACGAGCCGGTTTCCGGGAAGATATGATGGGGAGCCGTGGTGTAAGCGGAGTCTACCCTACAGGGCGTTAGACTGAAAAATAGTAGGACTAAAGGTGCCGAACAGGTGTACCGAGCGCCCAGGCAAAGCAATAAAGTTAATTATTTTCATTGTGGCACACATTGTGTAAATCGTTACTGTAAAGTGGACAGTGTGACCTTAATTTAACCTTACAACTTCAATATAAAAGGCCTATATAAAATGTGTACATAACATGCTGAATAAAAAATACATATTTTATCTTGAATTTTATCGTTTACATATTAAAATAATGTTTATATGAATACATGTACCAATAGTATATATACACTGCCATTCAAAAGTTTGGGATGAGTATTTTTTTTAATGTTTTTTGATGTCTCTTAAAGGTGCTCATCGAGGCTGTATTTATTTGATCGAAAGGAACAAGCAGTGATACTATGAAATATGACTGTGATTACTAATTTTATTATACTTAAGAAAATAATTAATTTTATGTGCCGCAGTGCTGAAATTTCATTAGTCATTACTTCAGTCTTCGGTGTCACATGATCCTTTGGGAATCATTTTAATAAGCTGATTTACTATTAATGTTGAAATTGTTGTGCTGCTAAATTTTTTGTTTTTCTGGAACCTGTGTCACCTGTTAAAAAAAAAAAAAACATTTATTCAAATAGAAATCTTTTTTTTGTCACAATCTTAATCTTTATTAAAATGTTTCATCCATTAAACATAACTTTGTTGAATAAAAGTAGTCTATTAATGTCTTTAAAAAGAGAGAGACATTTATTACCAGTAATTACTAACACAAAGCATACATAAGACAGATATAAAAAATAAAAATACACTTTAAAAAAATCTTTAAAAAAAGTAAGTATCTTAAGTTTTTAAGTATGCAAACAAATTATTTTAGCTGCATTAAAAAAAGTGTTTATTTCAAAGAGCTAAGAAAAATTGATTGCAACCACTTAAACGTGAATATAAACGAAATAATAATTTATATAAAAACTGATGGTGATGCAACTATTATGCATACAGTTAAACACATAACCTCAATTTAAAAACATGTGCAGAATTATTATTATTAGAAATAAATAGATAAAATAACAAAATACCTAAATATATATATAGGCACATGCCTACAACGTCCATTCTCGTTTGCGTTATTGTTTGAATGAAAGCACCTCATCCAAACGGCGGTGCTCAGGCCTCAGACATATGCAAGCGGCATACGGCTGTTTTGTGTCACTGGCACAAGGACAGGAGACCGTTTCCAGTGTGTCTCAGACAGGCAGAGCTCAGAGCCCACTGGCAGATGAAGAGCACACCATCTGGCACAGGCCTACACGTGCATCTGAGAGCTAAAAGGATGAAACGGGGAAATGCTCTCACGTGCCACACTGTTTCTGCCCCGGGAACTCACTCTAAGTGGGTTAGTGAGTTAGACGACGGGGCGAGAGAAAATGCCTCGCTCTGACCAACATTAGTGCATTCATACTGAAATGTACAATAATATGCTTATTTATGCCGCTGTGCAAATTATACACCAACTAGTGCTTTAAACAAACCACCAGCACTGTGGACTGACAGCTTTACTACATTTTTATTATGCGTGCTGACACCTTATTTCTGTCAGCATCTGCTACAGTATACAAAGCAATGCGTCTGGGTTACAAAACCAAATTATATTATATGCCAGTCGTTAATAATCAGAACAGCAATACATCGAAATCTCTTGCATAAATCATTATATTATATCATATGATATTATATTACCGATTTGATTTCTTGTGCAAATAAAGACATTTAAAGTCACACGTGGAACAGAGTGTAAGTTAAAGAAAACACACTATTAACGTCAGCGTCGTTCCACCCTTTCTTGGTTTTGTAAATTGTTCACATTCTGCCCTCTGCTGGCTGAAAAAGCGATTTTGAAGACACATTGAGAATGTTACAATATCGTGAACCTTAATGATTTGATATTGAAAAGCGTTTGTACAATAAATAATGACATTTAATTAAGGGAAGCGATATTTATTAGGACTAGATATGTTGGTACCAAGGCAATTTAAAGTGAACGCTTCAACGGTTTGAAAGAAAGCAGCTACTGTACTTGTGCGAGTCTAAGCAGTAGCTCGGAGTGTCCAGCAGAGGGAGACAAAAACCGTGAGAATATTAATGAAAGAAATGCCACTCACTTCACAGGTCTGTATAAAGAGGGTAAACAAAACAAAATGACTGAAACATCAGGCACTATATTAATGTCCTATTAAGACGTACAGCAACTCTTTGCCCTTCAGCAGTTCAGAACACTAGCTGTGAACTGCATTTATGAGGGAATAAATTAAGCACATATGAATCTACTAGAATCTGTGTTTCGGAACTACTCAAAAAGTTTCAGTGTTGTTTATGTCTAGGATTAGGGAGGACATGGAAAGCATGACTTCATTCCGGAGCCCCATTCCTAGGAAACCATTGGATCTTATGACCCCACTAGATGGATATCTATTATGTAGTTTGATGTTAATTTCTGGGATTTTGTGTGTGTGTGTGTGTGTGTGTGTGTGTGTGTGTGTGTATGTGCGTATCCTTCTCAGCATTTGATACAGTTCATAGAAAGTGTAGATTTTTTTAATTGTCATGTAATATAAAAGAATATATGGTTAAGTTGTAAAAAAGTGTTTCTCATAACCTTTTTGGTTACTATATTATAGAACAATCACATATTTTGTATATATATATATATATATATATATATATATATATATATATATATATATATATATATATATATATATATATATATATATATACAAAATAAAAGCTTTTGTTTACATAATGTATGTATGTGTACTGTGTTTATACACAAATACAGTATATATTATAAAACACACACATGCACACACACATGCAAACACACACACACACACACATATATATATATATATATATATATATATATATATATATATATATATATATATATATATATATATATATATATATATATATATGTACACATTTATAATATACATATAAACATATCATATATATATACACATTCCAAAACAAATGTTTTTATGGTTTATATCCGAAAGAGAAAATGTGTAAAAAATTATGTTGCATATTATTCCATTATGTTATAGGCCTAGAATAAAAAGGTTCTCATGTTACCTTTAGATGATGCTAAGCCCTCTTTCAGTGTAAGTTGTAGTGTAATGCTACCATTCTTTCTCAATAAATGCGATTCTTTGTGGTTGTCCTGTAATCATGAACACAGACTGAGCAGATATCATTTCAAACCTGCCATAAAACTTAGGGAAGTACATGGTTATGGAAATTGACTTTGATTGGGGCAATTTCAGTTTACCGTTAACAGCTTAATAGCCAAATCTAATGCAAATACTTCAGCCACAGAGAGACATTCAGCTGAGAGAAGACGAGATTTCACAGCTACTTCACCGCCTACATACTCTGTTGACAAAAATATCAGGAGAAAGTGACTGCAGAATGACTGGTATCCCCACCCCCAATGTAAATGACACGTAATCCTTTTTTGCATTAAAATATTTAAGACATGATAAACAAAATCCTTTTTCATTACTAATATACACTTAAAATTCCTTATTATATACAATATAAAATATACTAACATATTTTCAGTTAGGTATGTATATAACATATATATATATATATATATATATATATATATATATATATATATATATATATATATATATATATATATATATGTGTGTGTGTGTGTGTGTGTGTGTGTGTGTGTGTGTGTGCGTGTGTGTGTGCATATGTGTGTATATGTGTTTTATAATATATACTGTATTTGTGTATATAGTACACACACACACACACACACACACACACACACACACACACACACACACACATACATACATACATATATATATATATATATATATATATATATATATATATATATATATATATATATATATATAATATATATATATATATATAGTTCAATCACTGCAATATTGACGTGGATTTGTTCATTTGTACTTGAATAACCAATTTACACTAAAATGTCACACCTCAGCCTTTTGCATTCCAGCGAGGATCTGACTTCTCGCGGGATCCTCCCGATGAAATATCGCGGAGGCAAATCTAAGAAAGGTGGAGACTTCGGGATAACTTCCTGCACAGTACTCAAGAATCATACCTCATACTTAAACAACAGGCCGTCATCAAAAACCAAGTCGAATGGATTAGTAGCGCAAACAAACTCGCTAACAAGCACTTCACCGACACGATTCCACGCACAAGTAGGATTTGCCGCTAGCATCCAGCCTTGCTAGCTAACATCAGCTACCAGGACGGCAGATTGTACACATCAGATCAAGACGGTCTCGTATCGAAGGACAGTATGGGTGAGTTCGGCTCGCTTCTTATGGATCAGTTACGGTGTCACTTCGCGTTCCGGTTACCAATGAAACGGCCCGAGCGAGTCACTTCAGCCTCGTTTTAAAAGAAGAAACTGTATCCAAGTGGAATAAAGAAAAAAAAAACTTGCGATCTGATGAATATTTGACTAGGCGCCAGTGTCGCAAACTGGCTCGGCTTGTCCAAACCAGTAAATTCCAGGCATTTGCGTCAAGACTAATGACTCCCTGCTCCGTCAGTACAGTATTGTTGTTTACCTTTCGGATGCAAGTGGCTTTGAGGTTGTTTGATTGTTTTTTTTTAAAAACAGTTTGTACTAGTTGCTGTGGCTCGGTTCCAAGGAAGCCCCCCTTAAAGGTGTACTCGGTTATTTTCGCTGATGAATAAAACGAACGTTTAAAGAAACAAATGACGTGCGCTTAAATAAGACGGAGACTCGAAACCATGTCAGTATTGTAGAATCTTGAAAAAGCAGTTTTATTTAACACGAAGAGGGTCGCCCCCTTATGGGCGCCTTCATGTTTATGTCACATGACACGCTGCGCGGCGTCCCGATTTACTATTATTAATAACAACAGTTGTGTCGAGCCCAAAACTATTAACAAGACGAGTAAGAGCCAGGCTGAACACTAACAAAACGCGTTGTAGTGCTTTTACCCCAGCTCTGATCAGAAGCACCTCCCTTGCTAGAAGTTAGGCAGGTAGGCTATTGGGTAAACAAATATTAAAGTGGAAAACGTTAGGTTAGTGCCTGTTTTGCACTGTCATGCTCTGCTGCACGACTCTGCTGGTTTGAATAAAGTGCAAATGTAAGAAGTTGTCTACAAATCCTCTTTTGGGTTAGCTTCATTTCCATATGCGCTCCTCTCGATTTCAGGTTGTTGACACTTACTGTAATTTCATTATTAGCAGTTGTTATTATTATCGTTCTTTGTCAGTTGACCGAGCCTTTGGCTCATGCTCGTATTGTTAGTAGCCAAAAACAAACTGACATTCAGAAGTAGGCTATATATTTTTTTTATGACTGGATAATATGGCTTTTAGCGATGCACTTTAGACCTTTTCTCTTTGAGAAAAGAGTTTTTTTGCCATCCGCGTGATTATCTGAATGATGGGTCTTAATTTTTATAACACCGTAGGGCAGAGTTTTTAATGTCAAACACAACCTCCTTAAGGGAAACGCTGGAGTGGAAGATGTGTTAGGACATGTCCCTTTTACATTCACTTTTGGTCGAGAACCTAAGCGCTGAGGCTCAAAGGAAAAAGGGTCTGGAAATGTTTGGCTTTTTAGATACATGTTACATGGGGCACAATGGTCATTTGTTTTCTCAGCTGTAGGTTAGAGTAAACGTGCGGCGTGGGCTGCCCGGCCGGCCGGCTGGCAGACAGGTTGCTTTCGTGGCCTCGAGTGCCTCCCCCCCTCTCTCTCGACAGTAATTCATCATGTTGTCACAGAGTTATGTAAGCGCCGGATTGGGAATTGAACCCATCAGGAAGTATGGAAGTGTGTTAAGAGTAGTAAGCGTGCTTTGCACAGGTGTGAGTGGACATTGCTTGGTCATGTCGGGTCTTGACTGCAAACAAAATCAGTACAGGTGAAGTGACAATAGGTGAACATTTCTCACTGATCTCAGGTTTCAGTGGGATCTTTAACACTGATCTGTTTTCTTTCTCATGTGGGAATCTGCTCTGCAGATGGCCTTGTCGTGTCGTTGAACAATTAAAGGGTGTCCTAATAACTTTCTGTTAATTAGTTGTGCACTTCTGTATACGTTAAATGTGTTTTAATGCAATTGATTTTAATAGACATCAACTACATAATTGTTTCCAGCCAACTTTTAAATGGTAATGTACATTATGAAGTGTACATTATGACGTTTCTAGATCAAAATCTTTTCGTTTTCAATCGATTAAGTGAACAATTGAGTTTAATTTGAACTGATAACATCACATTAAGGTTAAACACTCATGGTGTGAAAGAAATATTATTAAAGCACTTTGTTATGATGAAAGAATGCAGATGGTAAAGACCTATTAATAATAATAACAACAGATGCAAAATAATTCAGATTCAGTATTTTTTATAGAAAACAAAAATGGTAGCAATACTGAATCAGTTTTCTTTTTATAACGTCTCTTGACATCATGCAATAGGCTGAAAATATGTGAAGAATTCCAGCAGCCTCTCCCTACCTGCTAACTACTGCATTACTAGTTATTTTGCCAAGAGATATTGAGGAAAGGACTCTGGTTGACCTCGAAGGTTTGTGTAATAATCTCTTGTTTGACAGACATGCTTAAAAATCCCAGATTTTCTCGCCGGCCACTTTTGACCGCACGGTATTTGTTATTTTTCAACTTAACAAAAAATGCTTTGCATGAAGAAACCAAGAACGGTTCAGCTTCATGTTTGACTTCAGGGAGGACCAGGCTATGGATCCTTTTAAAAAAAAAAAAAAAAAAAAAGAATAACTTTTCGTGCAAGATCTTGAAAGCTGCTGCTATTTTTCACACTGGTCAAAAGGTCTTCAGATTAGTTTATTTCCTATTTGCATCTTGAAAAAGACCCTCTTTCTCTTTCTCTTCTGCAGGAAGTTCCATTCTGGTTGATCCAAGTTATCCTTTCTGTCTTTAAATGAGGATTAAATCTTTAAATGAAGACTAGTTTATTTACTGTGTGTGTGCCAGCCAGGGTCTTGATTAGCTCAGCACAAACTGCTTGAGGGCATTGTGAGGTTAAATTGAAATGAAGTTTCCCATATTAGTTGCTCTATTTCCTCCAACCTCCAGTCGCCTATTGATTGTATGTGTGTGTGTTGTTGTTGTTTTTTGGTTAGTGTAGTAATTTTATTTTATTAAACCGTTGACCCATTTAACGTCTGCCCTTTCTCTCTGATTCATGGCACACATGACTCGCCTGAATTGCACTTCTACAGTGAACATATGCTCTGAATAATTTTGTCTGTAGAATTTTGAGGTTGTCAGTACATTATTTAAAAAAAAACATTTTATGTAAGTTTCATTTACATTCAGAATCAAGGACGTTTTCTGCTGGAATTTACTGTGGAGTCATTATTCTGTTACTAATTAGTCTTGCATAATCTGACTTTTGACTATAGGTGGAAAAACTGGGCCAAGAGCCAGCCATTTGTTCTGACATGAATGTTAAATAATCAAGCTTATTTTTATGTGTTTTATATATTAGTTAATGTTTTTTTTATACGTTTTATGCACACATAAAACACAGCACATGTCAGCCTAATACCAGGACTGATGTTTTAGGACATATTTTCTTTTTTTTTGTGTAGTAAGGTACAGATAAATGTAGTTTTTGTGTAACAAAATAAAATAAAATGATTCTACTTTTATATGTCTTAAATCAATAAAACTGCAGTAAGGCAGCAATGTTCAGTGGCCAGAAGTCTGTGAGAGGTACAGACAACAGAGAATAAATTCATTTTATATTGCAAACCTCTGCCAACTCTTGCCATTTTTGTGTGCAATATGTACAGATGGTTTGTGGGCATGCCGTCTGAAGATTTGACAAAGCTCTAACCTACACTGGCAGTCCAATATTCCACAGTGGTATGATTTCAATGGTTTCGAAAAAGCCTCTCATGTATTTTATTTTATTCTTTGAGAAATAAAATGTACAAAAGAATGGCATTTATTTCAAATGTAATATTTTGTAATAATTGAAAACCTTTATTGTTGCTTGATCAGTTCAATGCATTATTTGCTAATTAAAAACAATAATTAAAAAAAATGAAAAAATAAATATTATAATAATAAAAGAATAGTATTTGCTCATGTTGTTCCAGACCCTTTTTTTTCTTTTTTGAAACACAAAATCAATGTAAGAAAAATCAATGTGAGGTTTCTTGAGGAAAATAACAAATATTAATAAATAATTTATTTTTAATGGGTGAACAGTTTGCGAAACACAACTGTACAGTGAAAGCATTTTAGCGCTTATGTGTTTCTCAGCTCCTTGAACCATCTATGAGCCGTAACCAAAGTTGAAAATAAACAAGAAGCCTTTTACTTCAACTCCAGCTGTAGAAATTATTTCGAAAGGTAATTTAAAAGATTGTATTGCTTGCTTGTTGGATAAAACTAAAACAGTCTTATTCCTTAGACGCGAGGCCGAAATTATTTCCTACTCCGTTTAGTCTTTTGTGTTATTTCACTGACCCAGTATATTCCTGTAGTTATTCACCAGCTGGCAACTGTGAATGGCGTTTTAAGTAAAGCTTTAAGAGATTTTGGCAATCAGAAAGCAGAGAAGTAAATGACCTAATATGTTTTCCTTTCTAAATGGCTGCAGAGGGAATAGGAGCGAATAAAAGCAGAGTCACAGGCTCTGGATCTGCTCCTGACACTAATGCCAAGTCGGCCAACTATGTCATTATGACAATTTCTGCAAAGCTCTGCTCTAGATCAGGATGCTTCGGAAGGCGAAAACAGAGAGGCTAAGTCAGCATGAAACGCTGGATACATGAGCTACACGAAGAAGCCATATTGTTGTTTTACTAGACACTTTCGGTTTCCAAAATCCTGATCTCGATTATTCATTTTTGTTGCATTGGACCTGACCTCTGTTTTATATGCAGTAAGCACAGCATGCAAAATAAAAAAAAAAACAACGATATACTTCCTATGTGATATGATAAAGCCTTTTGAGTGAGTTAATTTGAAGGTTCATCTTAATTTGGATGTTCTTCTTCCCCTTTCCCCCTCCTTTATGTTTGGAAGCATGGTCTAGGCTAAATTAGAAGCAAAACCAACTAACCACAATTTATGGTAGCTTGACATTATACGTAACTTTGTCTTCTGCAAACTGCACCAACAAGAAGAGGAAGACACAATGACCGTGAGCCGCCAACCTTCACAAAGTGTTTATGATTTTAATCCAAGAGCAGAGATGACAGCACATAGTTTGGCGTTTGCTCAAAAAGGCACTTATCTATTGTTTAAAAGCGTTCCATTATATTGGGATTTTTTATTATAGTTTTTTTTTTATTATGCACAAACTGCTAGGGCTTTCCCTGTCCTAGGGTCTGATATCAGGACAGAGTAGTTTAGGGAATTTTGCTTAATTTATTTGACCATTTTAGGATCTTTCCCCTCCTCTCTCTCTCTTTAATAACTTGTTTTTAACTGTATATCAGTCAGCTTTCAGTGGCTCAAGCCTCCATCAAGTTGGATGAGATGCATGAGAAATGAATCCTCTTCCAGTGCAAAATTTCTGTAGATGTGGTTATTGTGAATTTGTCTGGCCACAATAATTGAGTAGTGAAAATGTGATACTGTGACAGCCCTAAAATATTTTTATTCACTGCCGTAATGGGTATGTCTTTCCCTTTTTTAGCAGCAACACAAGAGGTTTTCTTTTTGAACTACTTTGCCAAAACCAGATGATATTTCTTTTTTTACTGTAACCGAGTTGGAAATCCAGAACCAACATTACACTGGTAAAATCATTGAGAACGGGGCATAACACAGATTCCTCACAATCTAGTTGACCTAAACCGGTTTATTTTGCGTCTATCAACAAATGCTCTCAAAAGAATTCCCCACAATATGTGGGCCATACAAAGAATTTTTTTTTTTTGAAGATTACATCCGTTATGTATCGTTCGTGGAACTACTTTGTACAGACATAACCAGACAAGGTAGGGATGAGATCCTGTCAAACACACTGACCTCTTCCCTGAGCTTTCCATGAGACGTCCCTGCTATCTCTGACATCGCTGTGTAAATAACCCTCGTCAACAGAAGCACTGTGTGCATATGCAGCTGATCACATTCTTCTCAGACTCATGCAACTCTCACAGCCAGATTTAGCGCTTTTCCTAAGGCATTGTCTAACACGATAAAATTTCCGTAGACTCTGGAAATGGTTGGGAGATGTTTGTGTCTGGGTGTCCGTGGTAATGATTAGGTAGCAGAGAAACGCACATTGCCCAGACGTTGTTGCTTTTGTTTGCCTGAAACCGCTTTACTTGGAAACGGACAATCCAAAGCCCTTGAAAAAGTGCTTAAAATGACCATCGTTGAGCTTTGTCCTTGTAGACATACCTATATTTGATGAAAACATTGTTTATAGGCTGCGCTCTGCTGGCCTTTGGCACAGTAATTTTGAAGTTTTCGCTCAACAAAGAGGTCAGACAATAGTGGCTGTCTAGGGGCAAGGTCTAGATTTCCACACTGTTCTTCTGTGGCCTTTGTGTGGAATGTTTATTCACTCACTAAAGGTCAGATCCAACTATATTAGGACACATTTTAAATATTGGACTGGTCAAGTTCATGTGGATCTGATTGCACTTTAACTCCTGTGTTAAGTTAATCACAGTATGTAAAACAAAACAAAACTAAAATCCCACATTACGATAAATGGTTATAATAATATTATAATTTTTTGGTGAATAAATAAATGTAAATGCCCTTAGCTTTCCTTGTTGAGAAACTTCACATAATGAAATATGAGATCAAATATAATCATCATAACTGTAATAGAAATTCTGTTACATTAAAGTGTTGAATGCTTATGGGTCCTAAGTGGAGAAAATCACAAATGTCAAGAAAAACATTATAACCAGTATTTCAGAAAACGTGAAATTCATAATTTTCTCACCCATTTGACGTTCGTATGACTTTTGGACTGCTTGTATGATATCTATAATTTTTTTTAATCCTGTCTGTTTCACCTAAGACAAACGGAAAGCCATGTGGATAAATGTCGACAGAAGTTTAAGGCTATTTTTATGGTGTACTATTCCTTTAAGAACCAACCATACATTTAAAATGGTATACAATATCAGTGTCAATGCCACGGACCATTTGTTGTTGAGAGAGACCATTCATTTTTTCCTCTATCATCACCTTGTATTTGGTGTGAAAAAGCCTTGGTTATTTTTAACTGAACATCCTCGTTAACTAATATCTGTGCAATTATTTCTCATTTTACTTTATCGCAGCATTACTTTTATTAATAACCGTGTGTTCTCCCCTTTGTAGTTGAGGTGGTGGTGGAGTTTGAGTATGAAGCCGTCCACGAAGATGAGTTGACCCTCAGACTTGGAGATGTGATCAGAAACGTGCGACGAATCGAAGAGGAGGGATGGATGGAAGGAGACCTCAACGGGAAACGAGGCCTTTTCCCAGACAACTTCGTAAAGGTAATCTCAAGAAATGCTATATATCGGATTTATACAAGGAAAACAAGAAAGTGCTAACAGGAGCAAAGTGGTTTTCTTTAGGTATTGCATTACAAGTTTTGAATTCCGTTTTGAAATCTGGCCGTGAGTCATTGCAGGCATTGCAGTCTCATCTTCAGTTCGTGTACGTCCTAATTAGTGTTTTTAGTAGTTATTGAGGCAGCGTGAGGAAACCCACATTAAAGTCGGTTGTAATGACAAATCTTGTCAAAGGCAGGAAATTATTGCTTTCGTTTCCTTGCGGAGATCCTTTAGTAGGGTGTGAGGTAATCTTCCACTCCCTTAACTGAACTTTGATCCCGGAAAGATTTGATAGTCAGCATTTAGGTGGTTTCAGGAGAAGATCATGGAAATCGAGCAGGTAAGGAGCTTGTTTTAGTTTGTCTGTCTGTCAGTTCGTATCTAAATAAGATCTTGGGCTTGTCGTGTCTGGAAAACGTGTTGCTGCTAATGTTTTGTCTTAAGTTGGTTTTAGTTTCTCATATCATGGCAGTTTTGATTGCCTGTTTCGCTGAATCACCAGACAGATCGCAGATAGCTCAGGATTTGAAGAGCATAAATGGAAAATAATTCTTTAGTAAAAAATGTTTTTCCACTAACAGCACAATTCAGTTATGTTCATTATTAAGTTCATTTTGCATAATTGTGACTTTGGAATATTTGTTTTAAATAAAGATTTTGGTCAGGAATAGTTATTTACACTTTTTAATTTATTTTATTTACAGCTTTCAGTATGCTGTTTTTTGCAGATAATTTTGTATATTATTATTATTATTATTATTATTAATTATAATTATTTAATTATTTATAAGGAAACAGGAGCTTTAAAAAGGTGGAGAAGGCTGACCTCAAATTAGTTACTGAGCAGGGAGTAACAAAAAAGAATTTCTTTGTCAGCATCTCAGACAGGAAGTTTGGAGCGGATGCAGCCTGTGGCATTCTCCATTCTGCACCGGAGCCTCCAGGAAACAAAAGAGAGCTGCTCCACATGCCTTTCTCTCAAACCCAAACCCTGTCTGAGTCCATCTAAACCCAGCTCACAAGACTTTCTGTGACGGTGCTAAAACTATGCTATAACACTTTGTTGTATTACGTAGTAATGAATGTATTACATAGTGCTTATCATAGTAATAAAGGGTACTTGTTATCAACCACAACATATGTCCAAAAACATCTAAGTATTATGTCTCAAAAACATGTTAGCTCCTTGGGTAGTAGACTAAAAAAAGCAAATGCAACATGCTCTGAGGTTGGTATAGCAAATGAGGTTTGAGCTATTATTATTATTTATTTATTGCTATTATTATTTGAATATGATTGCAATTGTGTATTGTGCCACATTTAATGTAGTTAGAATTCTGCTTCATTGCATTCTAATTGCTACCTTAATCAGAATTCAAGAATTTAAAAGGATTCTTGATTCATTGCTAAACTGAACCCTAAATAGGCATAAAACACTGGCTCTACCAGTTCAGCGTTCTTTAGAAGTAAGTGCTATCAAATCCATGAATATCCATACCAAATACAAATCTCTTTGAGAGAGAGAGAGAGAGAGAGAGAGAGCAGGTTTCGACTGGATGCTCTGAAAACTTAATTCTCAGGGCGTATGAGAACACGGCTGTGTGAAGATCTTATCACTCCTTTGTTTCTCTTCTGCCTCTCTCTTCCCACCTTTTTCTGAATGTGTGAGGGAGGCTGTGGTGTTGCTGAATTTACATGTGTTTGGAAACCGTGAATGTAGGTGCAAGTCAGTGGTTTCTGTAGAGTTTTACATGATGCGGGTGTGAAGAATGTAAATGTAGAATGTAAACCTTACAAAGAATTAATGCATTCATGGTAATAACGTGCAGGTGCTGTTGGGCGTATAGACGTTAAATTCTTTCAGACGTTTGCATTTCAATTCAAACTGATTTAAATTCAGATTTTTGTTTATTTTATTACATTTTTCTTTGTTATATGTGGTACTATATGTGATTATTTAATTCTTTGTTGTTGTTTTGTTTTTTTTTTTAATCAAGGAGGTGAAAAAAGATGAGCCAAAGTCCAAAGAGGAGCCAAAAGAGGCTAAGGAGATAAAGGATGAGACTCCGATACAGCGGCGAGCATCAGGGAATGTGGCCAGTCTGGTGCAGAGGATCAGTACCTACGGCATCCCAGCAGGAGGGATCGGCTTACAACCTCATTCTCAGCCCCGTGCCTCAAAAAAGAGTGCGTCTTTTTTTGTTGTTTTTTTTCTAATTCTAACAGTTTTTAGCTTTTCTTTGAAGAGATACTCCACCCCAAAATTAAACTTTTAGCATTAATCGCTTACCACTATGGCGATCTAAACCCGTAAAACATTTGCTGGTGTTCGAACAGGATATTTTATATGAAGACTGGGAGGCTTGTGAACTGTCCCAAGTAATGAACACCGTCAAGGTCCAGAAAAGTAGAAACCCATCATCAGAATGCTCCATCTGCTGTCAGCGGTTCAAGCTGAACGTTATAAAGCACGCTATGTATGCTGTTCTGTGTGAGCCGCGCCACAAGGATGCACTGCTTTTGTTCAATACGCGAATAAATGTGCGTGGAAAACATATCATTGCTGAATAAAGTGTTCTCACCGCTTAAAATTCAGATCGAACGTGAATGGTTTTTAACACACTTCTGGAACATGACTAAGATATTCATTCGTGACAGTCACAAGCCTCCCGGTTTGCGTCCAAAATATCTTAAATTGTGTTCTGAAGACAAACAGCTTGTATGGATTGAAATGGAGGTTAGTGATTATTGACAGCGTTTTCACTTTGTGTTGGAATATCCCTTTAATTTAGAGATTTTGTTTTTAGTATGGCACATACATAAAATCTGTCTTTGTGACAGCCCCCATCAAAAATGTGTTCCCTCTGTAAATCATTGTGCATGTTCAAGTTCAGTTTGTCAGACATGTCTTTAGATGAAGGCCATGTTGCCTATAGGTTGTAGTGGTCTAATTCAGCCTAGTGGAAATTAGCATCAGCAGTTTACAGCGTCTTTACTGTTAATTGGTTTTGTGTGCGTTATGATAGGAGTTTTTGTTATTAAAATAATTTGCCATCGCAGGTTGCAATGATATTCATATAATTCACCGTAGTATGGCATATGGCGAGATCTTTCAGCTTTGTGTGCGTGTTGGTTTTGATGGAATTAGTGAAGCACAAAAATGTTTAGCGGGTGACCGTTTTTGGCCAGTAGTGGGCAGCAGTTGCTTTCTTATCGGCTCATAAATCCTGTTTTCATTTCCTCTGTCTTGATTCTCGAGTGTACGACTGTCTCAGATTTTAGAGGAAGTCCACTTGATCCGATCCAGCTTGCTGGGAACATTGTCACAGAACACACAGCGATTGTGCTGCCTTCCTGTCTTCAAGGTTTCTGCTCAACAAATCGCATAAAACAGTGATAACAGTGGAATGTAGTTGTGTTGATTCTCTTTCTCTGTGCTCCTGTGCAGGTTTATCGCGTTGTACCCTTGAGGAAATAACGTATATTTTGTTTAGTTTCTTCTCAGTGCAGCTTTCATTTCAAGCCAGACGTAGAGAGCTATCTACTGAACCAAACAGGACTGTGGTGGTACAGTAGCACAGTAATAGAATTAAACTGTAATGCTATAGTATTTCAATTTAAAATGATAATGTATTATTACTATTATCATGTACCATGGCATTAACTTAATACCAAGTACACAAAAATTTAAAAGGTTTGGGGTCAGAAAGATTTTTTTTAAGGAAGTAATATATTTAGTCCACGATAATTATTAAACTGATCAAAGATATTTAATCACAAAAGACAATAAAGGCATTTATAATGTTTAAAAATATATATTTTTTCAAATAATAGGGTTTTTTTTACTTGCTTTTATTTTTTATTATTCTTAAAAATGCCTAATTGTTTACACATATAGCAGCACAACAATATAATTATTATTTTTAATATGAAAAGTTCCTTGAGCACCAATTGAGCATATTAGAATGATTTCTGTAGGATCATGTGACACAAACTGGAGTAATTGCTTCATAAATGTCAGGTTTGCCATCCAGGAATAACTTACATTTTATAGTATTACTGTTTTAATGTATTTTTGATCAAATAATGCAGCTTTGATGAGAATATGAGACAAATTGATACATTAAAAATTGGTTTAAAAAAATAGTTTGTATATTTTCATCAGAATTATTTTAATGTGCAGTCTAAAAGAACATTTATGACTATTATGAGTATTTTTTAAATGTCTATTGTCACTTTTAATTGAATTATTCTAAAATGTTTTCTCAGTTTAGTTTTTGGCTGACAGGTAACGTCTTAATTTGGCTTGTTATACGGAGCCAACGGAGTAATCGGCCGTTTTTCTTTCTCCTTAAAGGCCACATGAATCATCTCAAGGACAGGGTGTGGTGTTTGTGTGTGAGAACGTATGTGTGCACACAAGTTTAATAAAGGCTCTTCCTGATTGCGCTAGTCTTTACTCACTGAGCCCTCTTCAGGAAGGCGGAGGAAAGGCACACTGCCGTTATTGGCTGAGCGTGTCAGGTCAGATCCAGAGTGACTTGTGTTTTCATTACAGAGCCCAAGAAGCGTCAGTGCAAAGCCCTGTTTGAATATGTGCCTCAGAATGAAGACGAGCTGGAACTGAAAATTGGAGATATCATTGAAATAACTGAGGAGGTCAGTAGCTTCTGGCTTTTTTTTTTTATTTAATGTAACCCAGTGTTTTGAAATTGCACTGAATCTTTTTATAGAAATCCAAACACAGCAAACGTTCTCTGATAGGCTTTTTTGCATGCTCCCATGAAAGATATTAAAATGTTCCTTGAGATGTTCCTCAATTTTAGTTTACCACTCAGATGTTTCTCATAAGCTAGTAATAAAAATATAGTATGTTTATTTAACATGCTTTCTTTGTGACTTCATCTGTAACTGTATGAAAATCAGTGTTTCTTTAACAGTGGTTTGTGGCCCAAAAAGAACTATATAAAATTATGTAAAATGCAAATTAAACAATTCAGGTAACCATATAATTGTGAATAGTCAGTAAATAAAATAAAATGTGTATTCATAGGCTAAATGCTTCATATATCACGTGTTGTTTATGATTAAACTCTAATATTGTTTTGTGGTGCGTATCATCAAACCACACTGCGTTTAGTACGGCCTCTTTTATCACAAAGATTGCTTTTGGGTTTTTTTTGTTCTTGGCTAACAATATTCAAGAGACAAAATATTGTATCATTTTTATATACTTTTAGGACAGTTTTGCTTTATTCTTTAAACAGTTTTGCTATTGTGTTGGTTTTTCACGTGATGTCCTGTGTAAAGTCTGCATCCTGAAGTGAAACCACTTGACACCTACTGTTTTTGAAAACGAGTGTTTGACTGGACAGTTCCTGTATTAGTGCTGACTGAGTGTTGTTTTTTTAGGTTGAGGAGGGCTGGTGGAACGGAAGCATGAATGGGAAGTCTGGACTCTTTCCTTCAAACTTTGTCAAAGAAATAGAATCAACTGAAGACACAGAGAGCAGCGATGTAACAGATGAACCAGGTACTGCTCAGCTTAACTCAGACATGTCCTCACACGAAAACACTTAAGACACCTTTGTTGTATTTTTTTATTTTTTTTTGCACATTCAAGGGTGTGTGCGGCGACGTTTTGTAGGTGTTAGACCTAGTCACGGCATCTGCAGTTGACAACTTTTTGTAAATCATATTTATTAATTTGTTTGAGACATTATGGTCAACCTAAGCAGTCTCAAAAACCAAGTGTACTTTACTGGGGTCAGTACAGTTTACTCTGCACATGACCCATGACATGACACGCTTGTTGTGGTGGTACTCATAGAGAAGTGTGTGTTCACAGATAACAGAGATGGAGCTTCTAGCCCTACATCCCCTCACCCGGGCAATGGGGTCATGGCCCAACCGAAGAAGATCAAGGGCATCGGCTTTGGTGATATATTCAGGGAGGGATCTGTAAAACTCAGAGTCTCTCAAAGACTACCGTCTGAAAATGAGGAAAAGAAAGAAAAAGTAAGTGTAGATCTGCACATGATGTTGTCTTATTTGCCTTCCTCAAAGCCCTTCCTTTGTCTGTCTGTACTGCAGGACCAGTACCAATCCCAAAACGGGAAACTTTCAGTATTGTAGTTATTTGTGTATAGTGTGTGTGTGTGTGTGTGTAGCCCATAATAGTGCCTTATAAAATTATTTAATTGTCTTGGCATGTATGATAATCAGTGCTGCCCATTCCCATAGCCATGAGCAATGGAGCGTTGAAGGGTAATTACATGTCTAACTGCTCTACAAGTTTTGCCAGTGATTGCTCAAAACTTTACCATATAGGCAGGCAGTCTCACGGTCTCACCTTCCTTCTTAGGAAATATGTCTCTCTATTTTTGGTCTTCGTTATTTAGGGTGGCTGTTTTTGAAGCAGTCTGGTATGGACTGAGTTTGTGCTCTGCAGAGCTCGAACTGAGAGCAGAATATCCCTGTCTGTGCTTTTTGTTACATCTGCAGACAGCTGGAGGACATTGCACATTTTAATTGCTAGACATGTCAATGACGTGTGCTTTGTGTTACGTTTCTAGGAGCTACATAACTTTTGTTTGCCTTTAGTTTTATAGGCAGCTGCTTGCAACTTCCAATCTAGATGAACCCTTTTACAGCTATTATAAATTCCTCTGTTTTTGCGTGATTTAACAATGTGCGTTACACTAGTAAAAGAAATGTCTCATCAAAACACTTGATGATACTTTGCTTTGAAATTTAATGTAACCCATACTCCATTGGTACAATATATTATGTAAATCTATAATATATCTATAGTTATAATTTGAGACAACATTTTACTTTTACACAGTGAAACTTAAAAATGAAATACATTTGTACATTTCTGGGTCATTTTTCATTCCTACTGTTGTTGTTAGTTGAATTTTTTTTTTCTGCTTTACAGTGATAGATAGATAGCTCTTTCCAAAAACTATCTATCTATCTATCTATCTATCTATCTATCTATCTATCTATCTATCTATCTATCTATAGATATCTATATCTAGATTTATTTAAATCCAGATATATTTAAAAAAATATATAAATATTTTTAATAAAATGTATTGTTATACTTTTTCAACACACACACATATATAAATCATTATATAATAAATATAAATAATATGATAAATGAATGAATAAAGGCTGCATTGATTTAATCAAAAATACAGTAGCTGTAAAATGTTATTTATTAACGTAATGTATTACATGAACCATAATACTAAAGGAAAACAAGGATTCTTAGAAAATTCAAAGGAATGGCATCTATAAAATGGAAATCTTTTAAGAGATTATAAATATCTTAATTGTCAGTTTTGGTTTTGATCCATCCTTATTGCATAAAAGGAAAACAACTCATCCCAAACTATTATAGTTGTTAAATGTGCCACAAATGGCCTTCCATGTTATGTCATTTAGCTCTGTTTACAATATTAAAGCATTTAACCAATACTTCCTTTCTCCCTTTTTGTCACATTTTGCATCCCATTATGTCATTCAGATTAGTTGAGTCATCCGCCACGTCTCATATCAAGAGCTCGGGTCATTTATAAACATGTCACGATCATGTAATGTGATGGTCTGAGGATTTACTGAATACTTATAGATTCCTTACTCTGTTTTGGGCTTAAAACGAAAACAGTAAATTCGGCATGAGCTCCCATTGAATTTGTGCATATGTAACAGCAGTGATCTTTTCTTTTTTTTCTTTTTTTTTAACCCAGCATTCCTTTTCATCCAGGCATGGCTGACCTGTCTCAAAGTCTGTACCTTTCAGTGTGCAACTGCATGTGTTTGTGTGGCTGCCGTGTCAGTAAATCCATTTGTGATTCTGCTTCATTTTAGCCAATTCCATCATTACCATCAGCCACAAAACCCACCCCTTTGAGCACTCCTGAACCCCCTAAAGGAGAAAAAGAGGCAGAGAGCAAAGGAAAAGGTGAGTTCATGGGAAGGTTGACACAAAGCTGTATGTTATAACCAAAGTAATGACAGGAGGTTTGTGGGAATCCACCAGACATGGTTAGATGTTGACTGCCCTGATTATGACTGACTGACATTGGTTTTCCTCCTCCTGGTTATTAGCTAAACCCAAATTATAGATTAGTGTCTTAAAAGTGCACTTACTTGTGCTTTCCTAACACTCCGCAACTTAAAGTTTTTAGTAAAGAGTGTAGTAGCCAAAACACGTTGTCGAAACCTTTATGCATACGTTTTCTTCCTTTTTGTCTTGTCTCTCTACAGTAAAAGAATACTACAAGGCCATATTCCCCTATGAAGCAACTAACCAAGATGAACTGGATTTAAAGGAGGGTGACATCATCCACGTACTGAGCAAGGTACGAGCAAATGTCTCTAAATAAACAACACATATTGAGTAGTATTTTTAGGACAAAGCATTCACAATAAGAACATTTTAAGCATGACAATTATTATATAAAAAAATCACATTATGTAATGTTTTGCTATAAAAAAGGAATCTCAGAGATAATCATTAAACACTCACTAAAAAAAAAACAATCTATACATTTGCTGAAATCTGTTTTTAGAAAATATGTTAATTTATTTCAAATTCATCCTTTATCTCTTTATGGGTCTCACGGTAGACTTTGAAAGTATTAATAAGCAAAATGACCTTGTTTGCTAATCAGCCAATCTTCTAATATCGGTCATTTCTAAACAGCCAATTGTCAGGACTTTATTACATTTTTTTACATTTACATTTACTCATTTAGCAGATGCTTTTATCCAAAGTGACTTACAAATAGGGGAAAATGGAACCAATCGAAATCAACAAAATAGCAATGATACGCAAGTACATGTCTCAGTTAGCTTGACTTAGTACACTTAAGAAAGTTGTTTGTTTGTTTTTTAATTCTATAATACTTAAAAATAAAACCTTTTTGTTAATTGCACAATTAAAATAAAAAGAATAGATAGGATAGAGAAGCTAGACCAGTTTTGGTACCTACATTAATAATGAGGCGACGATAGTACTCCACCTCATACAAAAACGTGTGAACCAATCATATCTGCGCTCTTCATTTAAGCCAGTTAATCTATATCCTGTACTGTAGTTCAGTCTGGTGTGTGAAAACACTACCTGACACAAACAAGCCTAGGCAGTTGGTCCACATTTTTGTAAGTTGTGCCAAAGAGTCATGGTTCATATTAGAATTACATATAACATTAAAAATATGAAGCATGGATTGAATCATGGGGACAAAATCACCCTAAAATGAAATTAAAGTTCATTTACAAAAACAGGCATGATATGTGATATAATTGTTGCTAGTGCAGAGACCTCAGATGGGATTTCTGCAGTGATGATCTACAGTGATCAGAGATAAGAGGGTTTTTTGGGGCGTTATTTAATTTTTTGTGTGTCTTTGATCCTATCTGCAGACATTTATTATACTGTGGCTGATGCATCTCATTACCCCTGGCTTCTGTTTTATTAGCAACCGAAGGGTGTGTCTGGTTCATTTAAGGCACGTGGAAACCGTTTTCCCGCAGTCAGCTATTGTTAGGCAAAGGCCTTGAGCAGGAAGCAGATCAAAGTTGGAAATGTTTTAAACATGACCACCATCTAGTGGCAAGGGATATGTCCGCGTTTCTCATTCATAATAATGTGTATTTAAGCTTTTAAGGTGTATTGTATATTTTATAAGATAAGCTGTTCATGTTTTCGATCGTTTTGATGTTTTAGGACACAGGAGAGCCGGGCTGGTGGAGAGGAGAGGTCAATGGCAAGAATGGAGTTTTCCCAGACAACTTTGTAACTCTGCTTCCTGAGGCAGACAAAGAGGTACATTTGCATTCATTAATGCTGCTTTTGATGTTTACCTTGGGAACCACTCAGTACAGCCCTGCAATTATAAAATATCAGAATCACCTACTTTTATGTCGAACATAAAAGTTTTTACTCTTATGACAAGTGAAATCTTCTTCAAAATAATCTCTAATAAGTTGGGTTTTTTTTCCTCCTATACAGACACTCGCATCCAAAGGCTCCGTTAAAGCGTCTTCTAAACAAGAACCAGAGGAGGTAGGCAGTGCTTATTGTTTTTTTTCAGGCAATATCAAGTTAACATCGAATCAAACAGTTAAATCAATAACGGCTCCTTATCATCTCCAAGCATTTCATAAACACAGCTTCATTTTAGTTTAGGAGTCTTCAGGTTTAACCTCAGGGTGCGTGTTTAACCACATTTTGGCAAACCGTGGAGCAACAGGCCCTTTTTATTGTGAGAAGCAGCTTATTTGTTCAAAGCACCATCTACCATATCTAGAGAACAAACAGAGGGTTTGTGCAGGCAAAAGCTCTGTTCTGGCACATACATTTTTTTTACAGAAATTCTGTGAAGCCTCATGGGTTGATATGCTCCCGGTTTTTTTTTTTTTGTTTGTTTTTTTCCTTTTTTATCTTTTCATTTTTAACCTGATTGGTGAATGATTGTCTTTGTGCTGCTGCAGTGAGAATGTGATGAGCTGAAGCTCATGTGATCTGGAGGTCAGCGAGCAATTCATGAAAATGTGAAAGTGTTCATTCCTCCAATGGACTCCAAAAAGCCCACGATGTGATCAAGCCTTTGTCCTTTAAGCATCCTGTCAGGTGATGAGACATTGATTTCCACATCAGGAATGAAGGGGACCGAGGGCAGGAAGGCAATTTCTTTAAATTGTAGTTGACTGCAATTATAGAGCATTTAAAAAAACAGTACCCAAGATGCAGTAATACCACATTGTTGGGCCTTTTTAATACGTTATTATTAATGCTTTTATATAAGTTTAAATTTTTTATTTTTGTATTAATGCATGACTATCATCAGTTATCTGTATTATTAAATGCATGAATATATTGCATAAATTGACAGGTTTAGCTTTAGCTGTAATTAAATCTTAATGTTTGAACAAAAAGATCCAGTCTGCTGTTTGATCGTTTTTTCTCTTTGTGCCATGAGCGATTGAGTATTAACCCCTCAGCACTTGACTTTTAGGTTTGTCTCTGATGTTCAGAGAGAGGAAATTGTTTTGCCTCTTTTTGGCCCTAAAGTGATTTCTTCATAGATAGGGTTGGTTCGAGATGGTCTCACTAAATTGTGAACAGTTGAGTTTGCTTGAACCGTGTGTGACAGTAATTTAACCAAATATATAGCTATTACTATATAGACTTACTTTAGGGCAATTCCTGTATAAAAACGGCTACATGTGTGCATTTATCAGTATATTTAATAAACATAAGCATCTGTTTGCTAAAACGTTAGAAGGAAAAATATTTGTATCCATAACCTTTCAAACGTTTTAACTTAATCCGGCTTTGGCTGTAGGTAATCCCTTTAAATTATCACAAAACCAAAAACATGGGGTTTTTTTTCATGCACCTGTCAATTTTGAGATTTGTGAAGTGTTTTTTTCAGACAAGTGGAAAGAAAACATCCAAAAGACACTGTAAGTGTTTCACTTACAAAGTGTATACACTTATCTATTTCAATTACTATACATATTTTTTTTTCTCATGAAAGTCATAAATCTTACTTTCAGCAGCACTTGGCTCTCTTTAAATTAAGAACGTGTAGATTAGATTTCAGTTATGAATTCCTATTTGTTCTTGGAGCATTTTTTTGTTATCCTTTTAATCAGCATACAAAATTGTTTAGGCATAAGTTGCCATGTATAAGTGCCTGAATTCTACAGTTATATACACGAAAGACCACGCGTTACATGAAAGGAGCTTAGAAATGCTGAACTGATTGTTGTTTGAACTCTCCCTGCTGCTTTGATTACGTGTCAAGTAAGTTGATTTATTTGGTAATCAATGCAGCCCATTCATTGATTTGGTTAATATGTTGCGAGAATCATCAAATCTTCCAGAGGCATCAAAGAGGAGGCTGGGGGATTTCCAGTTTCAGTTCCTGCTAATTTTAATTTGTCTCGTTCTTCTGAAAACTTCTGTTGTTCGACCTCTAGGGTTTATAGGAGCCTGACTTAATGCATTACTGAAGACTTAATGCATTTTTGTCATTTACAAAATATAATCAGCATAGAAATGTATTAAGAAAATGGTTAATGGAAAAAAAACATTAATTTCATAATGTCTTAGTATTTAGCATGCGTTGGTCTAAATAGAAGTAGCAGTAGATTGTTTGTTTATAACCTGACGATTGTGTTCTCCAGCATGATTTGAGATGAATCTAATCTCAAAATGATCCTGATTAGTTCCAGATATAAATAATATTGTAAATCACAGGCTTGTTTTGTTGTTGTTTCTCCACAGAAGCCAAAGAAGCCCCCGCCACCATCCAAAACCCCAGGTATGACCTCACGTCTTTAACACACCTCTTAACATCTCACTGATTGCATGAATTTGATTACAACATTTTACCTTTTTCTTCTCGGTTTAAGCTGCTTTGAGACCACTGAGGTATAAAAGAGCTTGAAGTGCCATCGTACGTGTTCTGGTTGATGAGGTTATGCTCAATGACTGTCTCGCAATCATATGTAATAAAAGCCCTGTGATTTTTAAAGGGATAGTTCACCCAAAAATGTTGTTATCATTTGCTCAAGGTCATAAGGTTTTTTTTTTTTTTTTTTGGCACTTAATGTTAATTTAACGAGGACTAGCAACTGTTAAGTCACCAACACTGACCCTATCCCTTTAAAGCTCATTGTCATCAAACATCTTTTGCTTGTTTTCGCCTGCCAGTCACTTTCAAAAATATGAAATACTAAATTATTAGCTACAGGCAGCTGACATCATTTGATGACTCTTGATAGTGGTACTTAAAGGGAACGTGTCTATGTGTCAGCATAATAACTGGTGTAAGATGGCATATTGATTTGAGCCGCTCTCTTTGTGGTTTTCAGAGAAGCATGCTGGTGTATGCTGAGATGATTAGAGGTGATGCCAACTAATTTGACATATTCAGTTATTACATTGAACACAAAGGCCATACCTGCCCATGCCTCTTTGTCGGGCCAAAGCGTTGCAATCAGCTTGCTTTTATATCTTACTTTCACCTTTAAAAGAAATTTGAGATTGTATTCATTTATAGTTTGAGCAACGTAGCTCTCATTTTCTCCCTTGACATTTGTTTTATTTGCTTATTTATGAGTCTTTTTTCATTCTGAGATGTTGTTCTCATTTTTATTGGCTGTTGTTATTGTACAGAACATTGGTCAACCTACACGCACAAAAAAATTATTTTATTCGAATTTTTTTATTTTATTTTATTCACTCCATGGCAGCTATAAACGTATAAATACATTTGAGTTATGTAACATTACTTTTATATCATATTTGCATTCCATACGTCTCTTAACATCACTGAAATATTAAGGTTTGTAAGATATTGAAACCTTTGCGTGATCAGTGGGGTATTAATTAAATAGAAATCCAGTCGGGCAAGAGATATTTGCTGTCTAAGTGTAAATGTGTTTTAATGTTTAATGCAAAAACATACGTATGATTTGTATTAGTTTAGAGTGACTGGGGACAAAATCGTATGGTCTGTCAGTGCAGATGTAAACTGATAATGCAGCTGAAATGGAAAATATCAGTACCTCCAAAATATGCAAACAAAAAAAGCGGATGTTGTTCTGCATCAAAAGGCACCTCATCATCCCGAGCTTGCATAGAGGGTTGCAAAGATTTAGTCTGTCTCTCCAACCCACACAGGAAATGCAAGTCATTGACGTCTGTCTCAGAAGTCACATCATTCTTTTATCTGCCGTGTCTAGAGCTGCTCTATCTTCAGTGCATTATCTAAAAAAAAAAAAAAACATTTTAACTCTGTCAATATGTTTCGTTTCTCAGTCCTGAAACCAGAGGCCAGCGTGGACAAGAAACAACCGCAGCCACGGCCTGAAGATAAAGGTAAGAGAAGACCCACTGCCCAGTTCCTGTTAGTCCACAAATTCTTCTTGCCATAAAGAATGAAAAAAGCAGTGAGTTGCTGAGTACAGCTGTAGTTCTTTATTGGTTAATATGAAATAACTAATATCTGTTAACTACCTGTTACCTTCCCATACCCCCAAAATCGTAATAGCGCTAATTTAATTGAATGTGAATTTATATTTATACATCATTTGCTCAGCATTTTTTTTAAGAGAGAATCTTTCTTGCTTATTTACATGTGCTTCCAAACAGAAACCGTTTTCTTTTCTTCACCCTGTCTTCACTACAGACAAGCACTGCATCACAATGAAACTAGATTGCTCAAGCCTGTTCTTGCACAGCAACAGCCTGGCTTCACAACTCTCACAATGTAGACAGCTTTGATGAATGCGATAAGCCATTTCATTCAAAACAGAGCATAGATTTAACTTTTTCGATTATTTAGTAAGAAGGAGTTTCTGTTAGATGTTTTGCTTATCGTATTAAAAACTATTTAAACTTTAAAAAATAAATAGATTTAATTTATTTTATAGTTATTTAGCAAATGCTTTTATTCAGCGAGCATGTATTAAACTTACCTTAAGTGATGGTAATTTATGATGTTGGAAAAAAAAATATGTTTCAAAGGAAAGCTGTTCATTTGAAATTCCTATTAATCAAAAACTGTTTAATATAAAAGTTGTTAGTATATTTTGAGGTCAGTCAAAGAGATCTCACCATAAACCTTTGTAAAGCAGTGCAATAATGTTACACAGTGTTATAAAATTTACTTCCGCATAGTCTGCCCTTTTTTTTTTTTCAAAAACATAAAAAAAAACATTTGGCATTGTATTCTTTCACGTATACGCAAAATGGACATTATAACTGAAATACACCTTATACTGAAGGTAAATATTATAAAATCAAGATCTTATTATTAAATGGGATCACATTCAAGCAGGAAAACTGTATCAATACCCAGCCCTCTTTATGAAGAATTCTGAATATTGTTAATACAGCTCAAGGCAGGTGGGGGCCATTAAGGTCATCTGGTGTGTGTACTTTATACTGTTAACCATGAACTTCATATAATGTTGTACTTTGTAGGAAAAAAAGTCATGCACTCTGACCAACAACTTTTCAGAGTATCTGCTATTGTGTTTACATCAAAGACTTCCTGTCAATTATTTTCTCATATGAATGTCACTCAACTGGAGCATATATCTGATAATCTTTGCGTCGTCTGAAAGTAGGACTTTGTGTTTATCAGATAGAAGGCTCTCTTATTTCAGAGTGTCACAAATTGAACTCAGGACTTGGGAAGTGAATGTCAGAAAGACTGATTTATATGACAGAGGAGCATTGAATTAAGAAGATAGGAGCAGGTCGATGTGGTGAAAACATCCTGCCAAAATCTCTCCTGACCTACTTTGAGACAAGTCATTGTGAACACTTCAGAAAGTTTCCGCTGTCGTTTGGACCAGTTCAGTACATTTAGATGCATTATGCATTTCTGCCTAAATAATTAGCTTCCGTTGCCACAATCGTCTACTGATTGCGGACAATTGCGGCACGTTTCAGACGATTGAAAGCTGTTTCTATAACCAGTTGAATTAACTAATAATATTGCTGTGTTAACTATATAATGAACTTTTATAGAACCTTGTAGGAGATAATGTTGTGGAAAAATGGGGAGACATTTATTATCTCATAATATATTTGTGTCATTTGTTTCTCTAAAGTTGTGAAGCCCTTGCCAGAGAAACCTGCCAAACCTGCTGGCCCCATCGTGCCCCCGAAAAAACCTGTGCCTCCAAACAAGGGACTGCTGCGTCCTTCCATCCACACAAAACGACCTGACCTGCCTCTCGCTCCATCACCAGCCGCCAAGCAAGTGTTGGTGTCATAAGCTTTATCTTGATACATTTTTTTGATTTTTAGAAGCACAGTACATTTAAAAAAAATTAAAAAAAAATAGAACTTTTTCAATATAAAATAAATAGAATTAAAAACTAAATATCTGATCATTTTATTGTTATTATTTATATCATATGCAGTAGTAATACGTTGCATGTAGAGTGTGACGGTGGACATCGCAGGAAATTAATCTAACATTTCCTCACAAATTCCACAGGCAAAATGGAGAAGTTCCCATTACACGAACAAAACCAGAGAACGAACCTGTACCCATTAAGCCAAAAAACGTTGTGGACAGCGGTGAGAAGAATTTAGAAATAGGTAAGTTGTTCTGATTTTGGTTTGTACTGGCCGTCGTGTGGTGACAAAACCATAACAAAGTATAGTTCAGAATTGTTTAGCAGGCAACAACAAGGCTCTGATGGCAGTGCTCTTACGCGTGCAACAAAATGGCAGCGGTTATTTCTATATTCTAACTCTGGCACGGAGGCCATAAAGTTGGTGTTTGGAATGGTTTTGGTTCTTGCGTGCTCAATTTCTCTCAGCTCGGTTTAGTTTTTGCTTTTGTTTGGGTGTAGCAGAGCTCTCTTTGTGGATTAGCCCCGTGGATCCCTTGCTGGGAGCGGGATTACTCTTCCTGCACAGAGGGTGGCGGTCCAGATCTGCAGAGCTGGTTAAAATGTTCAAATTACCTGTGAAAGATAAAGGAAGAGACTGCTTTATTATTTCTGCTCAGTTGCCTTGGGTGCCATCTTTTTATGTTGTCGATCTTGTTTTGGGGATTTTCTTTTTCTTTTAAGGATCTCTTTAGAAGTCGTTAGCAATGGCAAGTTATTTCCTATTTAATTAAGACTTCAATTAAAAAAAGTACAAATTGCTGTCATTTTTATCAGCCTCTTAGTAATTATTAATATGAGAAATGTGTTTTCGACTGTTAAAACGTATATAAGCTTCTTTATAAGCTAATTGTATATTTGTTTGCATGTACAACAACAACAAAAAAAACTTTAATCAGTGTTTTAGACATTTCATATAATATTTTTATCTGTTCAGTGTAATTAAAGTCTGTTAAATTGATTGATACATAGATTGACGCAACAAATCAATCAGTGCCATCTTGTTCTGATAACAGGTTTTAGTTAGGAATAGGTGTTTTTATTAAATTGGTACTTATGCATTACTTGTTAATACTGTTAGAGATAAGCACTTTAATATAGGTAACTGATGAAAAAAAACCAAAAAACAACAGAAAACAAAAATTCTTCAAAATGAAAATGCAGTGTTTGAGTCTGCTTTGTCTGTTTGTGCACACAAAAACAACAGGATGTTGCTTCAGTATGAAAGGTTGACAAAAGTAACCGTTTAAAGGTGCTATAATCGCGTTGCCTCTAAAGGTCAAGAACATATCACTGCAGCTGACATCTTGATTCTTTTTAGAAGAGAATATTGTCAGAAATGAGACATTTTGCACTTCATGGAAATCTGTATATAGTCGCTGCTTTTTATAGTATTTCTAAGAGCATGTGGTTCTTGTTTTTGTGTCTGCGGTCTCTGTGATACCATTCAGAAGGTGAGTAATAAATTAGAGTTGTAGGTAATGGTGGGCATAATAAAGTTGGTCAGATGGATTTTTAGTGCCAGATTTTAAGATATAAAAACTGACAACCATGCCAGGATGACTGATTGGAAAATTTTCAATCTTTTGACACCATCTTTATATAACCATCGTCCCTCGTGAACTTTAATTTCCTGCTTTGATGGGTTTTGTTCTAGACAAACTTTTTTACTTTATTACCTCATGTGACTTTTAAATTGCCTCATGTAACTCCTAAATCATTTTTTGCCTCAATATATAACTAGTTAATTATGATTCGGCTGAGATGGGTCTTTTTTGACTGTGTTGACTGAAGGCTGTTCTTCTTTGTGTCTTATTCCTGTAGTTAATCTCATGAGTTTTGATGATGTCTCCTCTTCCTCTGAGAAGTTAACCCACCCTACCGCGCAGCGACCAAAGATGCCTGGCAAAAGACCGCCTGGACTCAGAGGCCACTCTGTGAGTGTAAAACACATTTACGCTTAGTTGCTCTGGGATCTTTCCATTTAAAGCAATAAAAAAATACATTTTTTATTTTGTTATCTAAGAAAAAAAAACGAATTAAAGTAACATATCAAAACGGGCATTTTGCATGTTCATTAAGTGCCATCCTTCCACTTGGATATAAGACATATTGCAACAATTTTCATTAAAATTAAATGAAATATTAGAAGAAAAACATACAATTTCTTTAGAATGATAGTAAATTACTTATAAAACATTAGATTACATTTTCTATATCAACCAGTCAAGTGTTTTATTTTTTTTTTTGGTTCACATAATTGTTGCTAGCTATATGTTAGTATATTTTTTGGTTGATTTCACAAACTCTCAATTTTTATAATAGATTTTTTACATTATTTTGACTGAGAAAACAGTGTTCTTATGATGTGAAGGGTGGCCACCAAGCATTGTTTTTGTCTGGATCGAAAAAAAAAGGCCTAACCAGTGACACTTTAGATTGGATGCGTTTGAAGTACATCACTATTTGCGCTTTTCTCTTCCCATAACGTGCTTTGTAACGTCTTGCAGCCAAGCAAGGAGATTGCTGAGAAAGCTGAGAAAATCGAGAAAGTGGAGGAAGTTGATGTTGCACCTTCCACACAGAATTCGTTTAAGGTAATTCAGATATATATATATATATATATATATATATATATATATATATATATATATAGCATGCAATTCACACACAAAATAATAGGTTTAGAATGACATGAGAGCAAATAAATGATCACACGCCTTGTGTGGCTTTTCTGCAATATCTGAACCGAGTAATTAAACAGATAACTGACAGGATATGTAAAAGTCTAATTAACTTTGACTTTTTGAAAATACATTCCATGAAATTATGTTCTCATGGGTTTGTGAGAAAAACAGCATCTCTGATATGATCTCGACTGAATGTCTGGCTCTTCTTTTTAAATAAAGCTTTAGTCTTGAGGACATATTTTAGTATGTAGTGGTCTTTACGTTAAGCTTTTGTGAAACGGGCCGAGAACATACTGTCTGGTTCACATAAATAGTTCTGATATTTGTACTAGCACGAGGTCGCTCTTCATTGGGTTCATGTTTTGGTGTGTTGTAGTTTTTAGATTTAAATTTGCTTGATTTGGGGGGAAAAAGAAAAGTAATATTGCTAATAGTTTTGACACATGCTGTAATTGTACAGTGCATGCTGAATTATTAGGTTGAAAATTATTTTAGTTGAAATTGTGGTCTTTTCCCAAGAACATTTTTTCCAATCCCAAACCACATCAGTTTTAATAACTACTATTGATTTTGTATTTAATCATATTTAAGTCATATACAATTGTCTGGGAAGGCCGAAAGTCAAAAATTCTTATGTTCAGGTGTATGCATGTTTCTTTTCTAGATAAAATGAGCCAAAAAAAGAGATTTTAAATTTAAAATTATTAAATGCTCATGAATTCTGTTTCATACCATTTATACACTGTGTTTTTTGTTCTCTTTTTCTTGCAGACGTCTGTCTCATCACCTTTACCATCTACAGTACCTAAAACAGTTTTGGCAACCCCTGAGCTCAAACCAAAACCTGACAGGGAAGAAGAGAAAGGATCTGAAGTGGAGGATCTTAAGGCTCAGATGAAGGAGCTAGTGCTGTCCATAGAGTTGCTGAAGACACAACAGTCGTAAGCGATCGTTTTGTTTCCTGGCATTTATTCACTGTAGATGGAGTACTTTGAAATCTGCTTCAACCTTAAGGTTGAAATAGTCTGTTGCTTTTCATAATTATGTAACGTCTTTCATAACTTTGCAGGAGAGAGCTCAATGAACTCCGAAGAGAGCTGGATGAAGAACGAATGAAACGGGTGGCCCTGCAGGTAAATCGATCTCGAAATCAGAATTTCAGAGTTTGTTAGTTTGACGCAAACGGATGTCAGAGTGCTGTTTCTGTGGACAGTCTTGGGTTTGCTTGCACACTCAGCAGGGAGAATGCAAGAGGTCTGACTCGGCTCGGAGTCTCCTGCTGCGTGTTTCTCACACTCACTGAACATAAAAACTAACAATACTTTACCTAAAGTCCAAACCTGCTAGCATCTGAGAGATATGGCATCACACAAGCCAAGGCATCAGTTGGGGTGATTCAGGAGATCTAAACTGTTGTGGATCTAATGCTATTAACATATATTTATATACATAAAATTAAATAATTAGTGCTATTTTTCTAAACCGCCTTTTTATGTAAATACAATATGTGAACAATATTTTTTTCAGTATTTTTACAAATTTCTAAATCTGTTTAAATCTTCAAAATTTACATGCTCTCCGTTCATTGTATAATTTTTCCTCAGTAGCCGTCTGTTTAAGGTGCTATATTAGACATTAAAACAATAGATTACCTGAAAATTTAATCACCCTTAAGCTAAGATATAGAAGAGTTTGTTTCTTTATTGAAACAGATTTAGACAAATTTAGCATTACATCACTTGCTCAGCAATAGATTCTCTGCAGTGAATGGGTGCCGTCAGAATGAGAGTTGAAACAGCTGAGTAATCATCACACACAAATCCAATCAGTCTCGTTAATATAAAAACTGTGCTTGTAATAATATGCATAATTAAAACAGGTTGTCTCATCTGAATCAGGAGAGAAATTGCACAAGCAAGCAAAAACTGTGGACCTGATGTGAAATGATAATAGTGCATAGACTTTTTTTCAGTGGAGGAGGCCTTTTTATGGATTATGATACAACATTTTGGCCAGAAGTGATGGATTACATTTAAAACATGCATCTTTTCACGTTACAAAATGTTAATTGACGGTTGGAGTTACTGTCATGTGGATTACTGTCATGTTTTTATCCGCTTTACGGCTTTTCATTTTGATGGCACCCATTCACAGCCAGGATCACTGCCGACTGATGTTTTTCGACGCGTTTAACAATCGCAGCATTGTAAATCCTCAAGTTTTTCAAATTTTTATTTTTTTTTTATGCATGTACATTTATAACAATATTCTTTGTATTATATTGCCTTCAAATGACAAAAAAATAGTTTACACTATTTTGAGGGGTTTCTAACGGGTAGGCCTGCAGGTAATTATTAAAATCAGATATTTTCTTTTGCTATTTGATAAAATTGGACTGCAAAAAATATTTTTATGGAACTCTTCCATACGCTGCTCTTCAAATATGACTACTTCCTCTTCTGAGAAACCTGGAAACGTGAAAAAGGTCCATGGAATGTTACGTTTCTCCAAATTTGTCTTGATGAAGAAACCAGCTCATGTACATATTGAATAGCCTCCTGTTCTGTTCTGCTCTTTTCAGTTTCTGTTTTGGAATAGATGGTTTATTGTCGAAACAAAAGCTTACCATGTTGAGCAAAAGTATGTGCCTGCTTCTTTTCAGTTGGAGATAGAAAAACTGAAGAAGGTCGTACAGTCGACATGAAATGAAATCTGGCATCCTGAACCGGGCCGATGGCTGCGCTGTCGCATCACGAGTGGAAAGTGACCTCCATGTGAGGAGACTGATATCATTCACATCATCCTTACACTCACTGACTTACTCCACAAATTGTAAGATTCAAATATTTGCACATGAGGTTTTTTCTAGGTTTAGAAAAGTGTAATTATGACAGATGTATATGTTTGTTTTCCTCTTCTTCTTTTTTTCTTTTTTTTTGCCAACAAAAAAAATGTTTGAGGCCTTACTTTACTACTGTGCTGGATATGCAGTCTATGCACTTACAGTGCTGTGGATTATGCATTCAATACTACTGAGTCTGTATAAATGTTGGGGGATAATGTTGTTTCCTTGGTTTTTTTTTTTATGACATGGGTTAGTTTTTAAAGAAACTATTATGATCTCAGCAATATTCTGTCTATATTAGCCTCTTTAGATGATTATCAAATGTATGGCATATTCTTGTTTCCATAGTGATGATGTATTCTGTTTGTTTGTTAAAAAGGGAGAACATTTCTTTTTGTTTTTCTCTAACATTCCTATCCAGGGTAACACTATTGTGCCTGTTCAAATTTTTTACAAATGTTAATACTGGGAGCTCTCATATTACATAAATATATATATATATATATAAATATAGATATATATATGTGTATACTTAGATCTACAGCATGGTATATTTTTATGGTCTATTGATTGTGACATAAAAAAAGGACTGGGTTTGTGTATCTGTTTTTGTGTATCACACTTCCCTAAGAAAGACAAACTGGCTTCAACAAGCAGTGCCATTTCACCATACGAATGGCAAGAAATACATTTTGCATTTTAAGCTGGTTTTCCTCCCTGAACATACACAAATGAAACACACTGAAATTGCAATGATCGGTTTGGCTTTTTCTACGTGTGTATCTTTCTGACAATGCTGTTTCTGCATGCCTGGTTGACTAGTTTAAACATCTGGCACAACTAAATAGAAATAATGTACTTGTGTCTGATACAGAGGGAAATATTTTTGTCAGCACAATGTCAAAAATGGTAGCAATACTCTGCCTCATGTCAACCAGAAGTGATGCATCGGCATCGGCTGTCCTGTGGAAGCACTGCTGACCAAAATTGATCTTTTATCAGTTGGTTCTGATCTTCGAAACATGCAGTAAATGATACGCTCTCGGCTACGCTGATGTGTGTCCATACCTCAGGCCTCTTTTAACGCTTAAGCTGAAAATACATTTTTAAGGCATTCCTGGCCAGGGATTGATTGTTTGTCTCTGTGTGAGAGCGAGGTTGCTGATGCGGGAGGATGACAGGTTGACCCCTAAAGCAATAAACAGATGCGTCTTTTTGCTTTCCATTTTTAAATGTCGGATGCATATGTTCACATTCCTTTGCAGCATATTTAAACGATCTCCCATGAAAGTACATGGACATTTCTGTTGTCTGAAATTGGGTAGAACACATTCCATTGTATTGTTTTATTGTCTTAAGATCCGTTGTGCACATTCGGCGTCTATCAAACTGATCTTGTTTACATGATTACAAACTGAATTGCATGAGCTGAGATTTTTTTTCTCCCCCCAAACTAAATAAATATCATGTTTATTTACAGAGATTGTTCTGGTCTCTGTGATGATTTATTTATTTATTTTTATATTTATATACACACGCACATACATAGTTTTTTTGGAGTCTGAAAGGAGTCTCTTATGTTCACCAAGACTGCATTTAGTGCAAAATACAGTACAATCATCAATATTATATATTTAATAAAAAAATAATAATAATAAAATATATATATTTTATATATATAAGGAATCATTTAAAATAACAATCTTGTGCCATCCTTTTAAAAGATGGGTTTATGGGTTTTTTCATGTAAAATGTTGCTTTAAAATTCATATTTCTGTTGGTGCCAGTTAAATCTTTGTCCTATAGACTTGCTTTGGCCCATTTCACTGACAGATCTTAGACTAAGCCAGGATTAGTCTATTGTTCAGTTAGGACATTTAAATAATTTATAAAAACATTCTTAGAAAAAAAAAATACTGCTATGCGTCTTGAGACAAAAGGCACAAAAATATTTTAAGGTCAGTCAGTACAAATTTACTTCAGTTGAAACAGCTAAGACTTACATTTTAGTGTAGGACTATGCTTAAGCCTCATCTGTGAAACCGGTGAATAAATTCTTTAATGTATGAAGGTTATGTTTATTTAGCCTTTTAGCTTTCTTATTGTCAAGTTAATTAGATCGGAGAGCAATGGCATTAATTATAAACTCAAACAGGTCACAAAGGGTAGGAAACTATGGGAAACTCTCCAATCAGCAGAGCTGGATTCAGACCAGATCCAGACAGGGAGGCATGCTGTGAGAGACACACGTTTCCATCTGTTGAGCTGGTCTGAGCCAGTTTACATTTCCTTGACATTCAGTCACTGCAGCGCTATTAGAGAACAGTTTATGCTCAGTCCTTCATAGCTGTTTTTACCGCGCATCCATCGCTGATCTTACGTAACAAAGCCAGGCAGATATCAGGACTGTGTCTTTGTCAGGTCAACGGTATTTCCCCTTCAGAAATTGTCTGGTATTTATAACTTCTCCTCTGGATATTTTTTAATTTTTTTGGTTGTCAGAAAAAGTATGTCATATAATTAAGATTTGTCTTCAGGGGCCAGATTTTGGTGCAATGATGCATGTACAACCCAACAGAATAATTGTTTAGTAAACAAAGTAGCTTCATTTAGTAAGTCAGCTGACAGCTCATGAACTCAAGTCTTGGCACTCTCATAGAGCTGTTTTGTGCTCTTTCCTTGAAAGCCTTCTTGAACCAAACTCGTGACTATCAATGGTGTCCATTAATTTGTGGTAATGTGCGTCTTTAAATTCTATGGTTGTGGCCACATCCAAAGTGATGGTTTTACTGGAGGGATGTTTGGCCATACACCCTTAAACTAGTCAGAATTTCTCTGAAATAATGACAGTTTTGGTGAACTAAATTGTGATGAATCACTGATGAACTGATAATTGTCACATTCATGCACTGTTCCGTTGTGTTTTCTTCCTCCGTGTGTCCTCCTTGCCCTTATTAGGTCCTTCCTATTCCTGTCCTCATTATGTGATTATTAGTTAATTAGTTTCCTTCTCTTTAATTGTTCCCCTGTCTTTATAAGTATTTAATAAGTTGATGCCCTTGAATTAAGAATTAAAGAAATGTTTGTGTATGCCATTATGTGAAATTTTGATTGAAACTGTATGGCTATGGACAGGCTTGTGTGTCTGTGGCAGAGTGGGTGTACATTGGAGAGATATGTGGAGGAATTCCTCGCTCTTTCCAATGAAGTAAGCTGGCGTGACTTGTTCCTGGGTGAATATGTTCTGCTTGGGTTTGATCAAAATCAAAATTTGTGGCCCAACCAAGCCCACCTCTGGTCCCTATGGCAAGTCTCCAAAGACTTTTAAATGGCCCTAGTGCCCTCCAGAGTTCAAGCCAGTGCCTGCTCCCCGGAAACGCTTTCTAGTTGGCGGGTCCTTCAGAGCTCCCTCCAGTGACTGCTCCTCCAAGTCTTAAACCAACTTGAGGATGATAATAGACTGAAGTTTTCCTGACTTCAAGGCTCCTCTCCTCAGCCCAAAGCTTCTGCTGGTCCTGTCCAGCTCCATGCTCCTCCTGAGTGCTCTCCAGGGCCCACCTGTGCCTGCAGAGCCCTGGATCTTGAAGACCTGGAACTTCCCAAGATAATTTTGGTGGCTTGCTATATAGAGACCGCTGAGTCAAGTGTGGGTGGGCTAAGGGGTGAGGATATGGTCCTTGTGGCGCTTGGAGTTCAAGGACCACAACATTAGCCCATAGCCCACCCTTTTGCTGCATCGTTGCCCCCTGCTCTGATTCACCTGTCTTAAGCATTTTATTAATATTGTCAAATGTTTGAGTTGATGCCCTTGAACTAAAGAGACCTTGCATGCGCCGTACAAAATTACAGCTATATTACTATATATGCATTTTTGTATGCGTGTGTATGTAATTGTTTTTTTAAATGGTGTTCTATTAAGGATTAATTTATTTAATCGAATTGTCATGTGATGCCAAAGCTCAATTTTTATTTTATTTTTTTTTGCAGCCATTAGTCTAGTTTTCAGAGTCACATGGTCTTCAATAAATCAGTTTAATATGCTCAGTTGGTGCTCTAGCTACATTTCTTAGAAACTGTTTTGTCTGTGTTCCTTTTTCCTTGAAAGCCTTCTTGAACCAAACTCATGACTTCTGACTTGTGTGGTAATATGTATCTCTTTTGTGTGTATGTTTTGCTTTTGATATGACGGTAGAAAGAGAGGGTGGGACTAAGAAAAGTCTTTGAGCAGAATTTGGGACTTTTTTTATAAATGTCCATGTCCATAGTGATAGTTTAACTTGCATTTTTTTACACATGCATTTTATTATTGGCTTAATCTCTAGCACATTTATCAATCCGGCTGTGGTTTTTAACAGCTGAATGCATCTGATAAATAAATGCTTAAGCCCAATTTCTGCAAATGCGTTTGATTTCTGATTGATTAGCAGAAATGGCTGCTAAAAGTAAATCACGATAGCAATCTGCAGTGATAAAAAAGAAGTTTGTTTACGGCAATGCATTTATAATGTGCCCTAAGATTTGCAATAGTAAATGATTGGATGCACGTGACACTTGAACATACAAATGACCAGGTTCGCTACAGCGGATAAGAAAATTGGGGTGAAATAATCCCCTTTAAGGGTGCTTCTCCAGTTGATGTATGAAAATGCTGTGGTTTGATCCAACGAAAACATTTGCTTTTGGACTCCATTTATCCACTGTGTAATCTGTGGATGCTAAAAGAAACCACATCAGAAATGGCCTTTGTGATGTAACCTGATGTAACATCTTGTAGTTTAATGCTGTAAATAAAACTGAATGTTCGTAAGAAATTCTTTCTGCCTGAAAGCTATGCAGCTATGTTTAAAATAACGGTGTCAGTTTCTTTTCAGGAGTTGTAGGTCTTTTATAACCCCTAGTACTGCTCAAGGCCATTAAATAGCAAGTGGAGGTCTCTTATCCACAAACCTGTGTTCTCAAGCACTCAGAGAACGATTATAATGAATTGTCTTCATTTTTGTTCATCCTTTTAAATTGCGGACCACTATAAAGCAAGTGCATTGGATGCAGCCTACTCAAAGCTTTAGCTATACTTTGGTGATTTTCGGAGTATGATGATTCAGTGCTGGCCATCATGCTTGTTGATTTAAACAATAATAAAATCTGATAAATCTAATAAAATGAACATTTGGAGACATAACAATTGCATTTCATAATAATAAGAAAAAAGGTACTCTAAATGCCTATTCCCTACAGCAATTGTTCTCATTCGTGGAGCTTGACTTTTTTTTTATATAAGTTAATTATTTTGGTGAGGATTTCTTATTACATGCATTTTAAATCGGTTCTCCAAGGTCTTAGTGATTTTTAATTTAAAGCTTTTTTTTCTTTTTCTTTTTTTTTTTTTTTTTTTTTACAAATTATATAATCAGAATATAATAAAGTGAAAGGCTTAACAACAATGACTAAAGTTACTTGTTTCATAATGTCTTAGTCTTTGGTTTGTCTTTTGTGCATGTTAAAATTCAGCATTAATTTCAGCATTTTCAACATTTTTTTTTCTCAGTTTATGCCAAGAAAAAAAAAATTGGACGTCATTGCAAAGAATGCGTCTTTGTCCTTCAGCTCCAGATGTGAGTCATTCTGGGAGCTCATGGCTTAAAAAATATATTTTTTAATAGTCACAGAAGGTGCATTGTCACCTGACATAATGAAATTTTACTTAATACAGCTGTGTCAGCCTAACCGCTTACAATTTTCAATCTTTAATCTGCCTTTTTATATGTCATTGGCTACAAATATATCCAAAAATTGTATGTATGTGTGTGTGCGTGCGTGTGTGTGTGTGTGTGTGTGTGTGTGAATCTGCTAATGCATTTCTCTGATATGCTGCCAACACTTCAAGCTACTATTAAAGGTGCAAATGGACTTTCTTCTACATACAGCACTCCTTTGCCTTTTGAGCTGCACCTAACTTTAAAATTACATTTTACTACTATGTTATTTCAAACAACGTGCTTTCAACCTATAGCTTTTAAAGTGTGAAGACATTCATTTTTTTATACTTTCAATACAAAAAATTTTTTAGAGCTGCTTGTCCTAAACTTAAAAGAATTGTAAAACAAACGCATGCTTGTCAGTACACTAAAAAGGCTTAGGTTAGTCGTCACTTGTCTTTGTTTTTTTCAATTTAGTACACTAGATGTGGCTAGCAGCAAAAAGGAAATACAACATGTGAAATTGAAATATTAAGCGTGTAGCTTATCTAGCCTGCTACACAAAAACACCATTTGTGACCCTGGACCACAAAACCTTAAGTCTTAAGGGTTTCTTACCGTAAATACATTTAAACTTACTTTCTGATTAGTAATGTTTCATTTAGACAATTTTAAAAGCGCTTTTTTGCAACCTCACAATCCAAACATTTAAATGGCTGCATCTCGGCTAAATATATTTCTAACAAACCACGCATCAATGCATAGATTATTTATTCAGTTTTTAGATGATGTATAAATCTCAGTTTTGAAAAATGCACAATTATGATCATAGAATAACTTCAATAGGCAGAGAACAAACTAAATCATTTTAAATGATTGAATGGAATTCTGAAATTGCTTTCTAACTAAAAAGATCAACCCAAAGCAACAAAGTAAAATGAAACAAAAACCTTTAAGTGTGCATTCACACAACAAAACATGATTATTTTCAATTTACTGTTATTTTTGCCCTTTGTCCAGGTTTACTAAATCCACCTTTGTTATCGAGTCCAGCTGTGTGTCTCCTTCACAAACATTATGATTTATGTGAATATTATCTATCTGTCATCTCTATCTCTCTATCTTTCTTGCCAGTCGGTCAGTTTATAAAATGATGTCTATCTGTCTTCAAGAGGAGGTTTCAGATTTTTTGTTTATTTCTGATATTCATTTTCTGATTCATCATCATTTCAGACAGCTATCTTTTAAATCTCCCCAGGTTAAGAGTGTTTCTATTCATCTTCTTGCTTCAAACTATAGCATGTATAGATTGCGACCTTAATTTGCTGTGCGTGCTATAGGAGCTATAAGGTTGGTTTTCTGAAGATTTTCTGAGAATTTGGCTTTGCCATCCATCATCCGATTGTCAGACCTCTGAAGAGGGGAATAACTACATCTTCCTCTGATAACGCATGTGTTCATGCATGCATCTTTCTTCATCATTTCACATTATTGCCTTCTTAATGAAGCCTTCAGCCAGTTGTAATGCAGAGTAACACGGTATATAACATCACTTTCATTTATGTGCAGGTAAATGAGAGACTGCCAAAAACACTCTACTCTTGAGTATTGATCTGAATCAAGCCCTGATGTTTACCAGATCCTCTCAACCTGTAGCTACGAAATCAATTTGGATGTAAGGCCATTATTACCGTAATCCTAAATGAATTTTTTATTTCATAGTTTATGGCATTCCACTAGCCTTAAGTATAGTTTCAAGGGTCTCAGTAGGCAAATAAAGGCTGTCAGTATATATACAAAAATACTACTTATACTACTATTAATCATTTTAGTTCAACATATAAATTTCAGTTAGGTGCTTTAAAGTGTATAAGAGGTGCAATAGGATATTCAAGCAGGATGAGAGATGTATGGATACATTACATTTCATTGCTTAAAATACTCTGCTGAAATGCTTTCCTCAAAACATTTGAGTCATTTTCTAATACTTGAAACTTGGATGCATGGAATATAAATGAAAAATATTAGTTAATGTGGAGGAAATAGAGAGAAAGTCTGTTTTTGTTGGCTCTAAGATCATTTTTGGCTGAACAAGGAGAGGTTTGTGCTGTCTTTTAAAATAGGAAATATGGCAAATTACCAACGACTGCATGTGTGATATTGAAGAAGAATTTTTATACAGCTCTTTGCTATACAATGACAGTTATAAATGGGAAAAAAAAACATCATACGTTCGTCACTGTTCCTTTAAGGTTTATGGATTTTGATCATCAAGTTCATTTTTCTCTGCCAAACTGATATGTATTTTATTTTACCGGTGCTCTCATTTCAGAACCGCCAAACTTTTGCGTTTTTCGGTATCGCCAATTTCAGTGTCACATTTGGAATATAAACCGAGAGACCCATCATGAATAAAATTAAAGAATTGTTTAATTTACAGCCTTAGTTTAATTTAAACCGCTTGCTTTAAATAGAATTCAGGCCTGAATCTGGACAAGGGGATTTCCAGTTTTCAGCATGCTTTGCATTAGACTGAATCAGGTGAGTAAATTTTAGAATAGTTTCATGTGTTTTGAAGAATAAAGACACTTGTCGGTGTTAAGTATTTTGTTGTGCTGGATTAAACGCGTTTTGGAGGTCATATGGTGAAGAATGGAGTTGAAAATTATGTCAATATTTTCTCTTGTGTGCTCTCATATGGATGAAAAATGTATATTTAGTATGTTAGTTTGTGCCTAGCTTATCATTGATTATTTATTCTTCATTTAAATTTTGTGTGATTTTTTTAAATTTGTTAAAATGTAAGGGGCAATAAAATGTCCCTTACAATAAAAAAAAAACAAATTATAAAAAAAAAAAAATGTATGTATAAATATGCCAAATATGTAATTGGTATTTTATGGTTTTGCAGTTAGCTATTGGTTAACCCCTTTTATGCAAATCTTTACAGGAAATATAATAATTATAATAAAATCATAATAAATACGGACACCGTAAATGATTATATATTGCCGTCTATCCGTATGATTTATATATATTGCATAATTGATATGTCTGTTAGATGAGGGAGGGGCTTTACTGACTAGAGCTGTCAGAGCTGCTTGTGAATAGAGGAGAAAACCCGATCTAGTTACTTTGACCAGTCGCTTTCTATCGTAAACCGAGCACTACTGTTCTACTCCACCACTACTAGGTAGCTTACTGCTCATAGTTTTTCTTAGTTTATCTCGACAGTACTCTGAAGGAGCGTGCTGAGAAACAATCATCATCATCATCCTCCTCCTCCTCCTCGAAGAAAGACGGAGCAGACAGCCCCTCAGCTCCATCAACAGAAGCGCTCAATAACAGGAGCAAACGACCGCGGCGCAGTGAGTGATTTACAATCGTGAATTATGGAAAAGTTATCGGTCCAATTTTAGGATTTCCGGAAGAGAGAAAAGTGGTCAAATCGATCGGGATGGTGGAAGAGTCATAGAAAGGTAAGCGTTTGTTTTTCGGGGAACGTTAGTGAGCGCTTTCCGTGCCGTGTTGCACATGTTGCGTCTGTTTTTGTGCTTTAGCTTTGAGAAGTTCATCATAAACAAAAACGTTTAAAAATGGACACAGGTTGCGAAAGAAGCCTTGGGAGAATAGCTTAAACAATGATGATGATGGTGTGATTTATTTTGTAGTTTTATTTTAATATTGCTTTATGTCTATATTTTATTTTATTTTTAATTTTTTTTTGCATTTTTAAATAAATTGATACTCCACATATTTCATATATTTATTACTGAAAGGAGAACTACAAAACTGATTAGAGGACGGATAGATCCAGATTCATTCCACTTCATTGCTGACATATATGCTACTGTCTGCGCTTATTAATGCACAATCATCGATTTTCTGGTTTGTTTTTTAGGTTTTAAAGAAACAGACATGAAGATAAGTTGCTGCAAGAAGATACGTTTAAAGTGATCGCAAATAAACGTAGGTGCACATCTGTTGATGATGCACGAGGCGCACATTTTAATTATTCAGAAATGAATCCTGTTTAATGCAATGCAGAAATATCCTTCCATGTTTTTAATGTCTTCTCTATGTTTATTTTAACAGAAAAATATTAGAATATCTCCCATTTCAGCTTTGACAAACGCCTTGCACATTTGACTATAGACATTACACCAGACGGTGCACTTCTACAGCAACCCACCGTGACTCCTTCAACACAAGAGCAGTTATTCTTTTCTCTTGTTAGTTCGTCATTGCATGTTGGACAATATTTGTTATGAATGGAATTCAAAACTTATGACCTTTTTGAAGGGTCTTCTCTAGCTTAAGTCTGTTACTTTATGAGATTTTATTACTTTAAGGTGTATTTAGGGGAGGGGATTCGCTGTTTGGTAACCTCACACATTCTGAGTTTGCATCTGCAGGGGCTTTAACCAAAAGATGCACACAGCATCACCTCTGATCTCCTGGGAGATGATTGCAAAAGCTGTGTGTCGCTAGTGAATACTCATTAAATTAAGCCTGTTTGTCTTCCATAAATCCACTGCACGTGACTGAGATTGGTGATAGTAAACTCAATACCATGCCTGTTTGATCTCGTATCGTTTGCTTTTAGGTAAATGGTTGTCTTCAATTATGGAGAGGTTTGTTTTGAGGAGTTTGACAGGTCTTCTTTCCATCTCTACAAAAACACAAATCCCGATGTAGCGGTTTTTCGACGAGTTCCCTGGATATTCTTTACTTTTTACTTGTCTTTGGACAAAAACATTTGTAATTTTTAATTCGTTAAATCATTAGACACGACCGCATTTAAGGAGTCTACAGGCACACAGAGTAAATAAATAAAAAGTGAATGAGCTAATAGATACCTTCACTGCAGATCAAATCTAGATGGCCGTGGTTTTACCTGGTTTTGCATGTGGACCCAGATTTCTGAATAATTACTTTTCTGTTCTGTGATTTAATTCATTTTGATCATTTAAGTCAATCAATCTGCGTGATGTTTTATAATACCATTGGAAATGCATGGCAAACTGATAAATGTGTGCAAAGAAGCCCCCTGCTGTTACAGTAATGAGCAACCTTACGTGATTTACAGTGATTGACATTGGAAACGTATGAATGAGACAGACGGATGCAGGTGCAAAAATCACACACAAAATATCTTATTTATTCCAGAACTATCACTAACCAAATGTTAATGGTAATCATTTGGACAAGCGTCAGTCAGAGGACCTGTCATGAACCCTTGCAATTTGCTCTACTTAGGTACAGCTGAGAAATGACATGACTGAATCATGGCTTTTTCCTACAGCATGCCATTATTCACCACCGTCTCAAATGCGTCCGGTTTGTGAGGAGCAGTCATATATGTTGATTCTGTACCTATGCTCATTCGCCTTCTAATTCTTTTCTTTGCGCGCCAGCTTTTTCCATTGAAATGCACAACGGCTCAATATTACATTGATGGCGGATACGAAAGAAGTGTCTTCACGTACTTTGCAGGGCTTAATGTGGAGCTGTTGGATGTGGCTCCCCTCCAGTTTATGTTTCAAACTGAGTTCAAAGACTTTTCTGTTTTAGCGTTTAATTTTTAATTATTGCTTTTTTGTTGTGCAGGAAAGTAATCACCAAGGCCCTAATGGAGAATGAGACCATCTCTTCAGGCTACGTCCCACATTACCTTCTTCGAGGAGATCCCTTTGCTTCCAAGCTGTCCAGGGAGGCAGACATAGTGGCGGCGTTCTACATCCTTGTCATCGGTAAGCGTACAAGCTTCTACATAAACAGCACGCGAACTGTGATGGAGAGGATCAGAAATACTAATTTAATAATAATGATTTGAATTCAGATAAAAGGTCTGGATTATACATTTTTCCTGTTGATTTTAAGAAGCTTAATTCGTAAATAGTTTATAATAATTTGTATTACTGACTTTCAGTGACGTCTAAGAGTGAGGATTTATTCTTACTTAATCTGGCCTGAACATGTAACATCCTTGCATAAGACCAATTATTTTTAATGTCATGTTAATTGGTAAGTCTTGCATGCTAGTGAACACTTTTGGGAGTAGACACATTGACTTCATAATGTGACAGTGGGATCAGCCCATTCAAGGATCGTACCATAACTCAATACGGAATGTTAAATATATATCTTCATAGACATGTTTGCATCAACGCCAAATGCCAAATTTACTGGCAAAAGAGAAAAAGATTCTCCATGTTTTATTTATGCATCGATGGATTTCATTTGACCATCCATAAAGAAACCCAATTATTTTTGTCATTTTGAAAAGAACCTTGTGCCATATTATTTGACTCATTACAATATTCATTACTGGCTTTTTGTCCCGTGTCATAATCGAAGGAATTCACACCTAGCATAAATATTTATTTTGCTGATGTTACACATTTTAAAAATGTCTCTTGAAAATTCCATTCACTTCCATATCGGCTTGTATGTCTTCTTTGTGGTTTGTGGTATGCAATTAAAGCGAAATAAGGGATTTTTATTGATGTTGTTTATTACTGTACTAATATTTATTTAGTATACCACTAAGTCCCTGTAAAAATAGAAATTTAGTTAACTGAACCTAGGACGCATTGTTGTATGTTTATCAGGAAAAATTTAAGTGGTTTAAATAATAATAATAATAATACTGAAACAAAACAATTAAATAAAATCACATAAAATGTAAAAGGCAGCATATTCTTTTTGAACTTTTGACAGAAACTGAGGCATAGCCATATTTTTCCTTTGAAGAGCTACCTTCTTGATTCAAGTGTAATTCTCTTTTAACCTGAAAGCTGTGTGTTTCGGTGAAAAGACTGAATCAATAGTTCTTCCTCATTGTATTTCTCAGTATGTTTTCCTCCTTTTGAATCACGTGAAGATGTTGCAACAGACATGTGCTCTCAGTAACATAAATGGAGAAGTGTCAGTTCACTTTAGGAAGGTAACTTTTGGACGTGATTTGGTTTTTATTTATGAATGGACTGCCCCTCCAAGCTCACAAACTGTAGAGACAATGTATCTTAGTAATGTTAATGTGCGTGATCCATGCACATTGGATCCTGATCATATGAGGACAGCACACTGCAGGAAAGTGAAAGAGTTCATTGAACACTCACATTAAATAAATTCTCTGAAGTGGTGCATCCGTCAGCTGACAAAAAAAGGACAAGATATGAAATTATGTGGTGCTCACAATGGCCTCTGCATTATGGACTGAACATAAAATTATATAACCTTCAATATAATTTTGTGACAGTTTCAAAGCCCTGTTTAGATTATGTGCAGTATATAATCCAGGTCAAATAGAGAGAAAAAACAAATAACAACAGAAACATTGTGTTGTTTGAATGTATGCGGCTGTAACCAGAAAAAAACCAATCATCACTTTGCTCTTTTGGCCTTTTCTCATTTCACAGAGTAAAGGTATAACCAGGAACCACTGACTGTTATTGGTTCTCTTAACATGCAGTTCATTGTATTTCAGCAAACGCACAGACTTCAAACACCTGGGCCTCTAGCTGATGCAAAAGTCTTGATATAATGGAAAGAATCCATAAAAAGCCTTTTTACTAAACCGCTTTATTAAGCATAAATCTGCACACCGTCTTCACTATTTAAAAAGGGTAACGAATTTGAATTCCCCCCAGGCTTTATTCATCGCGTGTGCAGTTACACATTTCTGAGAAAACATGCAGTTTTACAGTTTGTCTTACGTTTTACAGGTATCTTGTCAGCCACTGGAAATGGTTATGTCATATACACAACCACCAAAAGGAAGGGCAAGTTAAAGCCACCAGAATTAATGATGCTGAATCTGGCTGTGTTTGACTTTGGCATATCAGGTGAGACTGCGACGGTGAATGTTTATGCTGAAATGCTTTTTTATCCATCAGCTGTGCTTTTCAAAAACAAGTTCTTATTTATAAAGTGAAAAACGTATTATACAGCTGAAAGGATCTATTTGTTGTTTATAGGATTTTCTGTCTTTGTGTGTTGGAGTGTTTTTGGTGTATAGTGTGTATAGTTTGTATAGCTTTGGCTTCGAGCATTGCGTTATGGCTCAAAGTAAATCAGCCAAGGTTATTTGTTACTGTCCTTGATTGATTTAAGATTGATGCCCAAGAGTTTGTGACCTTCATATAGCAAGAGCATTAAAAACTATAGGCTAGTTTTAATAAAAATCATAAAGTGCTTGCATCTACCAGGGAAAATGATTCTGAAGTCGGTATACTGTAAGCTCTAATAAATGCATCTGTATAATGTAGCAGGGCTACAGAGGTATTTGATTGGGGCTCTTACCCCAGTAAAAAGAAAACTCTGACACCAGAGAGCTTGCCTTCATTCAATGTTCATAACAACAAGGTTACATCTCTCTTTTTTTTTAACTACTTTGCATTTATACTTGTACTCTAGCCCCACCTAGTGCATGCTTAGTGTCGCATAATAAAAGCAGATAATAAAATGTCTTAAATGTCCTAAAATTATGGCACCTGTTTAATAGACGTTGCCTTTTTTAAACAATTTTGCATTGAGGAGATATCAGCTATAGCTTAAGTGTGAGGGGCCAAAAATTCTATCAGTTATCCTTTATCAGTTGTTTACAGTAAGTTCAGTTGGATGCAAATAATTTATATTCTATATTCCTACATACTCACTTTTTGCGTATAAAGAGTTTTCGAAAAATCGGAATTGGAATCAAATTGATTTGGATATTTCCAAAATGCAATTGGAGGAGACTGCTTTTTAAACTTTTTGCCCATTAGCAGCATTGCAACACTGTATTTGAGAATAATGAGGCTGTTGTTTTCCAGAAGTCATGCACATGGCAAACTGTTTAAGTGCGTCATATTCACGCAGACTGGGGGTCATCGTATGTCTTCGTCTGTGTTTTGTCCATAGATGCATTCCATACACTGCAGGCTCACAGAGAGTCTAAATGAGAATCTGTGCATATCTAAAGAGATGTGATTTTAGATACAGACAGTTCTTAAAATATTTATAAAGATATGAAATCTATTAAACTTTAGAAAGATTTTTTTCCTTACATTTTACAAAGTTTGTAATGACCTATATTTTTCAGTTTATTGTCCTGTTGTGTTAAATACATGAATTAGATTTCATTTTATTTGGTTTATGCTAATTACATGTAAACATGAATGAATATTGAATGTGGCCTTCGCTGTTTCCAGTTTCTCTGTGTGAAAATGCCCTCCGAGAGCTACTGTAAAACAGACATTCTATTGTCAGTGATACTGGCTTAAATAATTTGTCCTTGACATTGAGTTATTTTTGTGTGTGTTTTGTCAGTCAGTGGAAAGCCATTCTTCATAGTGTCTAGTTTTGCCCATCGCTGGCTGTTTGGTTGGCAGGGCTGCCGCTACTATGGCTGGGCCGGCTTTTTCTTCGGATCTGGAAGTCTCATCACTATGACGATTGTCAGCTTAGACCGCTACTTGAAGATCTGTCATTTAAGATATGGTAATTCAAATTTGCCTGCCTGTCTATTTGCTGTTTTAACTATCATTTCTATCTGTCTGTCAGGTGTTTTGACTGTCTGACATTCTATCTATCTATCTATCTATCTATCTATCTATCTATCTATCTATCTATCTATCTATCTATCTATCTATGTCAATCTGTTTATTGTGTTTTCTCTAAATTTTATCTGTCTGTTTTTTTTCTTTGATTGTCTGAATGTCATTATATCTAGCTCTCTAGCTCATCTAGCTTTTGTTCTTTGTCTACATACCTTCTACATTTGTAACTGTATTTCGATTTGTCTGTCGCTCAATATTAAGTCGTTTCCCTCTTGTATATCTATCCGTCATTCTGTATTTCTACTAGCTATCTGTCTGTCTATCATTTTAGCTATCTATCTAGCTTTACTACCATTCATTTACTCTGCCATCAGGTACGTGGTTCAAACGGCATCATGCCTTTCTCTCTGTGGTTTTTACATGGATCTACGCTGCCTTCTGGGCCACCATGCCAGTGGTGGGTTGGGGTAACTATGCACCTGAGCCGTTTGGCACCTCCTGCACGCTGGACTGGTGGCTGGCCCAGGCCTCGGTGTCTGGCCAGAGCTTTGTTATGTGCATGCTCTTCTTCTGTCTCATCTTCCCCACCAGCATCATCGTCTTCTCCTACGTCATGATCATCTTCAAGGTGAAATCCTCAGCCAAAGAAGTGTCTCATTTCGACACGCGGAATAAGAACAACCACAGCCTGGAGATGAAGTTGACTAAGGTCTGTGCGCTTTGTTCTTCAGAAATGCTATGTGGAAATAGTCATTTTTCAAGTGCTTCCATTTGCATCCTTCAGGTGGCGATGTTGATCTGCGCAGGGTTTTTAATAGCGTGGATCCCTTATGCTGTGGTATCAGTGGTGTCTGCTTTTGGAGAGCCTGATTCAGTGCCTATCCCGGTCTCTGTCGTGCCAACTTTACTTGCCAAATCCTCTGCTATGTACAATCCAATCATATATCAAGTCATTGACTGTAAGAATAACTCTGCAACAAAATCCTGCTTTCAAGCTTGGAGTAAAAAGAAACACTACAAGACTTCAAGGTATGTGCAACATTCAAATTCTAGAGGAATAAAGGATGTACTGGCTTTGATAATCCTTATATGTAGGATGGTATTTAATATTCAGCACCTGAATTGGCTGAAAGTGTACTCACCCTCAGGCTATGCAAGACGTAGATTTGTTTCTTCATCTGAACTTTGGAGAAAATGTATCATCGCATTTATCATTACTATCACTTGATCCATTGGATTTTGAGAATTATTGTGATGTTTTCATCAGCTGTTTGGACTCCCATTTTGATTTAATGTTAAATTTCTCCAGTTTCCTCCAATTTCTTCTTGCCTGAGGGTGAATAATTATTCATATTTGGGTCAATTATTCCTTTAAACTCATTTTCCCTAGTGCATAATATGATTGAGTACAATATATGCATGTTCAGAAATGATTCCTCTGCACTTTACCATTGTATTATGGATCAAATGCAGTATGCAAATTCATATTCCACTGTGGGCGGATGTTTTTTTTTTTGCTGCTGTGCTGCATCTCGCTGTCTGTCTTGTTCCATTAGTATTGTGTTAAGACAACTTGTGTTAAGACAGTTACCTATGTCAAGACGCATACATCAAGGTAGTTAGCTGGTTAGCATGGCCTAGTTAACCTTTGCTGGTAGATGCTATACAAATTTGTAGAATTGCTTTGAATAAAATTACGTTTTCTGAATGCAAAAAACATGTGATATGTAGCATAAATGTGATGCATTTATATGTTCTGCATTGTTTCCATGTGTTTCATATATATATATTTTTTTGTGTCACGTTTTATTTTACAGTGTAATTGTACATTCAAGCACAGAATAATATTACAAAATTAGGATTAGGGTGTAGTTTAGGGTAAATGCATGTAATTATTCATAATTTACTTTTATTACTATAGTACATGCATATAATATGCAACAAAGACACTGTATAATAAAGTGTTACTCAACTTTTTAAATGCTTATCGGAACGATTGTTGACACAAAACCCTACCTGAAAAAAAATACTGATTGACTGAAGACTATTGAATGCAGCTGTCTTGTTTTTCCCAGGTTCTACTCCATCTCTGCCTCCCTGAAACAGAGAGCAGCCAATGAAGTTCCAATTGAGATATGAGGAAATGACAGGAACTCACAATAGGCCTGTGATAGGACACTGGGCAATTTGTTATTGTGCAATTTAGACATCAACAGTTCACACCCGCCTAACTTTGCCGTTATATCCTACTTCCGTCAACTTACCCTTCTTTTAAATTTGTCTGTGTGAGTCTAAAGGAATTAAGTGGTAAATATAATGTATTTTATATATTGTTTTTACTTTGTTTGCATTATATCCCAGCGTTCCAAGAACCACAGTGTTTAAATTGTCTGCTTGAGGTCTAAAGTTACTTTTCAATCAGCACTAGTCTGTGTTCAGTGTATTGTATCTGGTCACACATGCATCTATACATATAGCTATATACAGTACACGCTAGTACTTACTGTTTTTACTTTTTAATCAAATTGAATGGACACTGATGCACTTACTGAATTTTCTTTAACATTATTATAAGAGACGCAGCATGATAGTTTTAAACCAAGTCTAATGATTATATACTTATATCCAACATTTTACATTGAAAGTTGTCGTCCCCCAAGGATTTAATCTGGTCTTAAGAATATAGTCTTTTTTTTATTTCTAAACACTAATTTTAACATACTTTTTTATAATAAACTTATTTCACAAAATAAGCTCATAGAGGGCCTAAAATTAATATTCACTGCATGATGGTGTTTTATCATTAGAGAGAAGCTTGTAAATACTTGAACAAAAAACTAAATGCTAGCACAATAATAGCTAAATATGAAAGAGTTTAAACTTCTTTTGACGCTGATCACTGTTTAACATAAATGGCAACCAGTAAGATTTTTGTAACTGGAGCTTTGTTAACACAGTAGACATATTATCACTACAAAAAAAAAAACAAAGAAACAAGAAATAAATTGAATTAAGTAGAAGGACCTAAAATAGTATTTTCTGGTAAGACATACTCCATTAATCTGTTTTTATGACTTTGAAAAATAATTTTCTATAGTGTATAGTGATAAAAACTAAATATCTTCAGAAATATCTGTAATCATAATTTTCATTTTATAATGAAAGTGGACACAAGCTATTCTGATCTCTTTTTTGAACCACAATTTGAAAGCTTTTGAATCCACGAGTTCAAACCACAATTGAGTAAATGAAGATCAATGTTTCTGAATGAAAAGATTATTTTTATGTGCACCAGACAATCATTTACAAAGGTCTTCAGCTTTAGTGTGAAAAAATGCATTTGCGCTATGCTCTCATCAGCAAACAACAGAATAAAGTTGCACTTGTAAACCTTGTTGGGTTCGGTGTAGAATGACCAGAGATTCCCCGTTCTGATCTCCTGAGCCTCTGACAACTGTATTACCCAAGGTACTTCAAATTCTTGCAGTCTGTTGGTAGCTGATCCTCATGGTGTTGGATTTCCCTCAGCAGTTTATCCTGTTTTTCAGCAGTTCAATATAATGCCCACATCTTTTCTCTGATGCTTTCGTACCGTTGTGACAGAGAGGGTGTCTTCCCCTGCAAATCAATGCCCCAGTTGCAGGAAGTAGAGAATGCACTGGATGCCTCACTGCCTGCCTTCTGTTGTCCTTGTCATAATGCAGTTTACAGCAGCCAGGAGCCAGAATAACAACCAGACAATACGCTACCCTTCAATTTCCACCTCTCACGGTCTTTTTAAATAATTTTTTTAGGACATAAGTGAGACTTGAATGCTTTGTATATAATATGCTGTTTCCAGTAAAAAATGTACAGTACAGTATATAGTATGAAGAAAGTAATGAAACCAAAGGTAAACCAGTCATATCTTTATTTTGTTTAGGCAGAAAGAAGCCTTCTACTAGAAGCCTGCTCTAGTCTTCCCAATCAGATCTGACAGGTTTGCCAATGAATAACAAATTCCTGAAATCACCTTTTAATGAACGAATAGAAAGCAGAAAATGCGTTGATGTGTGAATTGGTGTAAAATGGGATGTCTAAAGTGGTGATCCGGGAGGCAAATAAAGTTGGCAGATTGAAAGATACTAAATATTTGCATATTTCACAAGTGGGGGGGTACTAGTACAATATGCATTCTATACTATTTTTAGGGTTCTGCTACTGCAGGGAAGCCTGTCACAACATTCAGTTACAAATGCACAATGTTCTGTTGCATTAGTCTGTTCATAAAATGCATTGATTCAGGTTCTTCCTGCTTGATTCATTTTTTGTTCCAGATGTCCTGGCATAAATGTTCATCTAAATGTAATGTCCTGGCATAAATGTAATAATGCACCTTGATTACATGAAAGCATATATTCCATGTAAACTGAAATAGTATATAGTCGTAGAATATAGTCGTAACTTTTCATAACACACAATGAGCCATTATTTAGAATCATCATGTTCGCTTTAATATTGTTTATTATCATTAACATTACCTTTGAGGTGGACATTTACTGCAAAGGTCATTGTCAATACGGTAAACAGGGTTTTAATGTTTCATTTCCACATGTTGAAATATTCCTCTGTTACTGTGTTGATTTCACATTTTACTGTAAACCTGTATCAATTCATATGCGTGTATCCATGTCAAAAAATGTAATAGTGATCAAAATATTGAATAAAGTTTAAATACATTAAACATTTGTGTTAGTTTTTTGCAGGATAAATTGTGTTATATGGAAATGGTGATTGTAAATATTTCCAGACAGATACTGTTATGCATTGCTTAAGTCTGTTTGGCAAGAAAATGTTGACACTGATGCCAAGGGCTAGCAGAACAACATGGAAGACATTTCAGATAACTCATGGCAAGGTATTAATTTTTTTTTTAATGGTTGTGTAGCTAGAACCCACAACGTTAGAATGGAAAATAACACCAATCTGTTTAAATAAAACACATACGGTACATTTTAGCGCAAAGCTTTCGTTTCCTTGGCCGTATCATTAATAATTTTATACTGACTGTGGAGCCTGCCCTTGGTAGGACCCTGCTCTTGAAATAAATACTATGATCTCAGCGGGGGCCGCAATATGATTCGCGCGAGATAAACTCCACACACGCCGTGAATTCGTGATTCCGGAGCGGGCAGAGAATGGACCAAGAACCGGGAGATTGAGCTCAACACTACAGACACGCTGAGCTGACGCGCGCGAGCACGTGCCCACCGCCGCGCGACCGTCAGGTGGACCTGATGGGAATCACAATTAGCGTTAAACTCCTTTGCAATCGCGATCACTTCTTAATTCACTCTTGCAACAACTGTAGGTATATCTATACGACCTTTCCTAAAACATATCGACGTTCAACTTTTAGCACGGCAGTTAATTTGTACAACAGCGTTTTCTCCGCCATTTTAAAAATCTGTCCCTTACTTAAAGTATAATAGCCTCAATAGCCTGCACTGCTGGTATAAGATATTACTTCATTACAGGTGAAAGGTGTAAAGACCTTTTTTGCTCAAATAGCCTACCTGAGTAACCCACCAAAGGTAATTTTCCTTTTTGGAAAAGTGAGCACATCTACATAAAGTCATTCATCACGTGTGTGTAAATATATATGTGTTTATATATATATATATATATATATATATATATATATATATATATATATATATATATATATATATATATATATATATATATATATATATATATATATATATATATATATATATATTTTATATTTTTTTTTTTTATTATTATTATTATTATTATTTTTTTTTTTTTTAAAGAAAAGATATAAGTGTACTTTTGACTTTCCAAATCCCAGTTCAGATGTAAACACTAATACAGCTCCCTTATGCGAGGCTTGTGCGAACATAGCCGAAAAGCTTGGAGACAGAGTCCCTCAGGGATGGAGAGTGAAGATCAACCTGTCTGTCTGCACTTTCATGTGTTTGAGTTTATCCCTGGACTTACCCTCTCAATCAAACCCAAAGGGGAGAGTCTGCAAGGCAGCTCTGATGGGAACACAAGAAATTTCATCAGCATCTGTAAAATGACCAAACATTGTGAATACAACACTTAAAAATAAAATACAGAGTGGCTATTTGTGCAAAATGTATTTATAATGAATTGACTACGGTACAAAGGATGGATGTTTTTGCTGTTTAAGGATATTAAAGGGTCAAAATGGATGGTTAGAACTAGCCAGTTAGCATCTGTGGTAGAAGCTAACCACTCATCTCATATTTTTAAATAAAATATGTATTTTATACATTTAACATATTTATATGTGCTTTATCTCTGCTAACTTTTGTATTTATTATCTATTCATATAGAGTGCATTATAATAATTTGTGTATGGTAAGATTTTTCAGATAATGTGAAGTACTGTTACAGTTGAAACCGACTATTTTAAATGTATTTTATTCCTGTGAAGACAAAGCTGTATTTTTCACCCCTGGATTCAGTGTCACATGACCCTTTAGAAATCATTCTGATAAGCTCTAGTGAGTAGGAATACATGTCCTAATAATTAATGCAATCTATAAAGACAAAAACTGTTACATTGTGGTTGACACTAACTAAATCAGTTTGATTCACACTAATGGTAAATACTAGGATTCTCATTCATCACTCTGTGTCACCGGAGAAGAAAGATGCTAATTTTGTGCCAGAGAGAAAGATGGCTGATCCACCCACCCAGTATATACAAGCATTATACACAGAGGGCTCCCAGTCATAATGCCATGAAGTTTCATAGACAAAGGCTTTAATGAAAAAATCCATATTTCCATGTTTCCATATAAAAATGTACATCAGCATAATATTTATAGCTTCAACATAGCAGGCAGTAAAAAATAGTTTACAATGAAAATATTCAGAGCATTCAAATGCATACATCTTATAAATTCAGACTTAAAGACATTCCTTTAAATGATCGCTTTACTATGGTTTCTATTTTTGGCTGATCGATTCACGTTACTCGCTACCTTGAATTGTGACGAAACTCAAATGAAACAGTGTTCTGGTGCGTGTCACAAACTGAACACCGCAATAATGGAAGACATATTCATTTAACGCTATGCTCACGTCTACCGTTGTGCGTTTGGTAACACCATAAAATCAAGTCATTGCATCAGAATGGAATCTAAAACGTCATGTTTTTAAGTCTGACATATCCACTTCACAGTGAACTCAAAAAATTCAAGACGCCCGACAAGTGTACAACTGCACAAACAGACTCGTATCAGCATGTGACATCAATCTTGCGGCTCGCTCGCTCGCTCTTCTTTCTTTCTTTCGCCCGTCTGAATGAAAAGATTTGATCTGCATGAGCGACTTTGCGCTTTGGGCCTGTTTTCAGGGCTATTCACACTCTTTGAACAAAGCACAGAAGTAATCAAGTAAGTAAGAATACAGAATCACTGCAGATAGGTTACGTAACCCATTTGCGGCAGTTCATTGAATTAAGCGCTGGAGCTGCTGAGAGCAAAGCGGTGAGAAATAAGAAAGGAAGAAATGGGGCTACATGAACACAATTCAGATTCACACAAGTAAACACAGACTAGGAATTACATAACAGCGGTTTTAGGCCACAGGACCATGACATTGTCTAGCTTTAAGCCATTGTGAGCATCACAGTTTCATTACTGATGGGTTTTGTTCTTTAGAAATGGGTTCAGAATCAAACGTCTCATTTGCGTCACACCGGTGGCTTCCCTCGCAATGCAAGCATGTCCGTAAAAGTAAACTTTGTATGAGCGTCACAGTGTTATACACAAGCATAGGAACTAAACCTTCATGCTTTAGGACTAATGTGTTCATAAAAAAGACATAGAGAGCTTCTTTGCATATAGTATCTTAACCGTAATTTCTCATGTGATGTTGTTCATTTTAGTGCCGTTTATTTTACCTAAAGATCTCACTTAGTTTGTATCTTTGCTATGATACTAAGGAATAAAACTACTGTGTAATACCATTGCACAACCCTATTATGCACATATTTGGGCTCATAAATTGATTTGACTAATTTTGTCCATACTAAGAATTTACTGCTTTGTATTGAGGGTGACTCGTTTTAAGAACTAGCATAGATACCAAACACACATCAGTGAACTAAATTTACTTGTTTATCTGTTAAAAAACATTAGCAATGAAATATTAGGTAGTCTCAATATTGTCATTAACCGTTCAGGTATGCGCTAATTGCATTAGTGTGCAATGAAATCTCACATAACCTTTTACATTATGTATAAGCTGCTTATAAAGAGTCACTGCTGGCAACACGTACAACAAATGGTCACATTAAAATATATTTAGCACTTTGAACCGTCTCGTATTTTACGAACCCGTGGGTCTTTGATTGCGAAAAGCTAACGTTTTAAAAGCTTTGATATGACATACAATCCACGGCAGTCTAATTCTCGTCTAATTTTGTTTCAACAAAGCTGATGAGCACTCACGTAACAATCACAGATCTTCAATGATGCTTCATTACTGTCATTTTCAACACAAAAGAAATAAAAGCCAAAACGACCAAATATAAAGAACACAATATTACCTTAAACACCAGTTAATCTGCATTGTCAAGTATAATTTCCTAATAGTAGACACCAAATCAGATCACTGACAGTAAGTCACTCCTGATTAGCAACAAATATTAAAATATATTTGAAAACCTCCCCTTACACTTATCATGCTGGAGGATGGTTTTACCGTAAAAACAACACAGTCGACTTTATACAGTGACGAACAACTTTCGACAGAAGCTGTCTTCTCTTCTGATTGTTGGCTTATACAGTATAACGCAAGACATGAATGTTTTGGGCTCATTATATGAAGGTCACAAATTATGTAGCCTCACCTAAATCAAAATTATTAACAGTAAAGAGCTTATTAAACCATGCAACATTATAAGACCGATGCATGTCGGAGATGCCAGTTTTATATTTAGTTTAATGTATTTAGCCGATTTGTTTTGATTAACCCCGACTTCAGATGTGTATATTTCATTGCTATGGCCAGGATCCAAACTTAACTTACCTCACATGATGTTGTGTTTTAAATCATTTATTTTTTGGAACTTTTTTAACATTTTTAAGAACGGCATATCATAACAAATATACTACAAAATTGTACATGAGTTTTATTGTTTAAAAATCCCAATGGCAATAATTAGGAGGTCATTGCACAGCCTTGAAGTGAAATATAACTGTAGAAATATATGAAGACTAATGGTCCTTGCACTGGATCTGAAATGTTCGCATACGTTTTGTTTTTGTTTGTTTTTGTCATCCTTTCCTATCAAAATGCTTGCCACGGCGGTGAAAACGCAGAAAATAGTATGAATTTGTACGAGTGAGGTCAAACGATTTAGCCACCTCATAAATATGTATGAATTGCCATGAGATCAGGCTGGATTGACACAACGTGAGGTTACATTATACATTTTTTTATGCGAAATATTCGTAGGAAGTGTAAAGGTCATTGTATGCCGAGTCTAAAATTTTCGTGTGTGTTTTTCTGTTTTTTAGCATTCGTCATCCTTTCCTATCAAAATGCATGTCACAGATGTTACTTTTTATGATGGACATAAACATGATTGAGACAACTTGAGTTGAGACGACAATTTCGAACTCGGTATGCATTAACCTTAACTGTTGCTTTTTTCTCGTTAGGTTTTTATTTTGGTGACTTAACCGTGAAGAACATTTCACATATAGGCAAAAACGTACACTTTATTAAGCCATTTAAACCTATTTATACTTGCTTTATACTGTATACTATGCACACTTGCATTTTCTGTTTAAGAAGGGGAAAACGAATACTGATTTAGTTAGTGCCTTTCCCAAGCTCAGGATCACTTTACAGAATTGCACTGAATTTAATTAGAAAAGTGTTAATTTTGGACCCTGGCAGATTCTGAAAAAGCCTTGCACCAGAGGGAAAACAACAACAACAACAAAAACATACAAATTTTGCGCTTTTGTCTTATTATTGCTCTGTAGGACTAGTGACCTGATCGTGAAAAATACTACATGCTGGTGTCTGCTCAAAAGCTGATTGATATCCATTTTATCATCACCTTGAATGCACAATATTATATGGTTTTCTGTATTATTGCGGTGAGTTTTTGTCCTTGGCAATGACTAATACAGTTGAAATTACACACAATGAAAAGCGAAAGAAAAGATGTTAACACTGTTATCTGCATTCTAAACAGCAAATCCCATGACAAAATATTGACTAATTAGGACAAGCCTTTAAAAACAAATAACAGTGATATACAGTATTCACTGCTCGTGTAATAAATGCTAAGTGCCTGTGTTTAGAAATAGTAAGGTTATTAAAATAAATCTGTTCAAATGTTCTTTTTTTGACCTAATGCGGATTACTGAATAAATAATCAGAGGTTGACCTGAAATTTTTGAACGAGCTTTTAAATAGGAGAAATGTTAATGTTGAGCGAGCTTTTCCTCCCTCACAGAGCAGTAAAATGGTAAAAGTATCTGTTTGTTGTTTGACCTCTGACATCGCATTTGCAGAAAACGGGGTACAGCAAAATGAGTCCCCTGTAATGAAAATGATTCATAATTTTAGCAGTGATTCACAGTCTTAGCTCATGAAATCTAATATGACATGCTTGTTGTCAAAATGATTTGAGCCCAAAAGTGCATATTTGATTTATGGCCCTCAGAATACATAGCTGTGTGCCTGAAGTCTGTAGTTTCACTGAAAACGGTAGTGACTTTGTGTTGACTTTGATTTGTGGGCCACTTTGAAGTTAAATAAAGCAGATAATAAGGATGTCAACTAAGTGATTTATGGTCCGATCCAAGAACATGCATCACAACAAAAAGAACAGTATGCAGATTTTCATTTATACAGCCTTAACACTAAAGATATGACCAGCAGTTTAGTAGACGGATATACGTACAGTTGGGTTATATAACTGTAACTTAATTAAGTGTCCTGAATTGTCAACATAGTTATTTGGCGTTTTAATAGCTTTAGCAATATATTTAGCAAATTTCTTACAAACTCTCTATACCTATGTCTACACATCGCATTATAATTACGATTTCTAATTAAAATTCAGTTTTGGCCACCTATAAAGAAATGGTTTATGCCGGAAGAGATTTGGTCTCCTGCTAAATTAAATAGTTTTATTATTGTTATTATTATTATTATTATTATTATTATGATTTAATTTTTTTTTTACGTAGGCTCCTAGTGTAAGTAACAACAAAATATCAAACATAGTGTAGTGTGGCAAGAACTGACCTGTGAGGATGCAAATAACATTCCATAAGTTATTACTGGCCTACTGAGATTAGAATTTGTTTTATTCCTTTTTTTGTTCTTTATTGCTTTTTATAATAACATGACCTTCATCTTTAAAAAATGTTTCCACTTCTCATTTCTTAAAAAAATTAGAAAATTCTATACATTTATTTTACAATTCATAATCTTTCCTACTGGCTTAAAGCACACCAGAAAAAAAAAAGGAAAACAGAACTTTTTAAAAATGATATCAAGTATGCATTAAAACAAAATGTCCACTCCAGCATCTACAGCTCTCAAAAAGTCAGGAAAAAAATACACACACTAACCAAATACATGCATACATACATTACATGCATACACAGTTATTTTGGGAAGTATATGATTTTTTTTTAGCATTTTCAATATGCATCTCTTGTCTTCGTATATTTAATTTTCATGCCCTCTTCCAACACAAATGATATAGCTCTTACAAAATATGGGGATCGATATTGGACACAAAGTACATAAAGGTTTGATTGATTAACATTTATGAAATCTGCTGGGTTTGGAATGTTGCATCTAAACACGGTGGCCATTATCTTGACGTGTCTAATACCTGTCACGTTTCAAAACATAATACCATAACTGTACATGAAGCGTTTTATCGTTTCTAATGGACTTTTCTGTAGCAAACTTTTGGTCCATGTATCTCAACCTCTCAAGTAAACTCTAGTCAACCATACCTTCCCCAGCGAGAGGCCCTCCGCCTTTGGAATGACTCTACAATGAACCCAGCTGTTTGACTGGATCAGTAAGGCTCTGGCTACCACATGCGTTTTGCACAGTCCGATGATCATGAAATGTGTACAGTATACACAGCAGGACAAAAGCTAGCAGTATTTTTTTTTTTTTTTATACATTTTTGGGTTCAAATTCCACTTTTTTTGGCAGGCAGTCTATGTTGAGGCATACATTGCAATGACTGACCTAGAATCCGTTCGAATCTACATCTGAACCAATGGAAACATGGCAAGCACGAGAACAGTTTGTTGTTGCATGAGATAAGGATATAATTACTTTGATTACACCTTTACACTGTTGATTAGGACAATCAGAGTTTGATGAAATATTTAGACTAAATATTTTTAATTTGCGATTATCAGAACATTAGCCAAAAGGCTTCTGGGATGCAGGAGTGGAGGGTAATAAGCAAAGATTTTTGCCTCCATCTACACAGTTCATTCCAGAATCTTTCACATTTCAGGACAGTTCACCCAACAATTATTCTGTAATGATTTACTCACCCTCAATTCATTCCGTTACATTTCATTGGACTAAAACAATCTCAGAACAATTCTGCATAAAATAAAAGTCATACAGGTTTGGAATGACGCGAGAATGAGTAAATGATGACAGAATCGTCATTTTTGGCTGAACTATCCATTTCACGTTTACATTTTCCACGTTATCTTTTGCGTTGCATCTTAAGAGCTACCAACAGCTTTGACTGGTGCTGTACGTATTTGTGACACATAAAATAACCCACAGATCAAAACTGCCCGGATCGACTACTTTGCTAATACATCACTTGATGCAATGCCTAATATTCCTGTGGACAAGAGAACCGAGATTTCTAACATAACAGACATACTCATTTCCACCAGAATGTACCTTGATGCCTTTATATTGTTTTGTGCAAGATATTTCTTCAACGTGAACACAGTGTATACCATCTGCACTGCTCATCTCCGCAAAAACACACAAATACAGACAAAACACATGCTACACTCAGAAACAACATCTACTCTTGTGATTTGACACTGTATATTTTTAGACGACAGCCATCAGTGAATCTTGCCTAATGTGCAAAATAACAAAACAACAGAAAGGAAACCTTTCTCATCTTTGTCATTGCTCAGTTTAACTACAGGAACAGGTGCATGACCAGATTTGTGGTTTTGTAACAAACAAACACACAAGCAATTAAACGAACAGATCATATCAATGCAGCTTTAAGACATGCTACAAGTCTCTTTTCTCATGAATGAGCCACTTGGGTGTATTGGAATAACCTTTTTTTAAATGGTATATGCAGTTTAATATTATATGCAAAACACTTAAGTGATTCATGTCGGTGGTCTCCATACAAAGCACGTTCAGACAGTGTTTATTTACCCGGAAGAGTAAGACAAATTACAGTCTGAATATCAGCTAAATGTCAGATTTGACAAATGTACTTTCGCTTCACATTTAAAGGAGAAAAACCCCTTTTACAACTCTTAATAATTCATTCTTTTGACCATTAATGCTTTGCTCTGGTTATAAGGTGGGACCTCTCTTGGGTGGGGGGGTCTCAGTGAATACATCTAAATAACTGCTACCAGAGTAACTGCAAACACACTATTAGATTTGCTACAGGACATTTGTGATAAATGCATGCCAAGTGTAATTTGTAGGAGAGTGCTGCATAATTTGATGGACGCTGAAAACTGCTACTTCCGTTCGCTACTATTTTTCACATAGTTATTTTTAAACAGAGTTGGTCTTGATTAATTATGTAAGAACAAGGCTGGAGGAACGTGAGGTGCATAACAGTTAGAAAAACACAGAGTGATCAAAAAGAATTGTGTTGGTGCTAAATAAGAGCAAATGTACTTGCTGTAATACCTGCTCTTACAAAACATATATATACGAATACCCTTGGGAATACCCCTAGAGATCTAATATAAGCAGGAACCCACCTGCTTAGATTCATGCTCGTAACATTTTTGGAGGCCTTCTTTTTAGGCCTTTTGTAGTAGTTCATGTATACAGACAACCTTCCTTCGCTAACCTTTCATTAACGGCTAACGTAAGCTAGCAGCTGCAGATGTTATACACTGTTCTAGACGAAGGGTACACAAGAAATGAGTGAGAAGGGGTTTTTAACTCTGGACAGCACTGTTGTTGATTGCTGGGGTCGCGAGGGTCACCCCAGGGGCGAGAGTGCCGGACTCGGCCACCTCTAGATCTGTGAAGTGCTGCCTGACGTCGCCCCCTAGTGGACAGGAGCTGATTTCTTACCAATTGCGTTCACACACATCTTTCAATCAAACATTGGTCACGTGGTCCGGGTTTTCCCTGACTTCGATGCACTCAATTTCCTCTCTCTCCCGCTCCCTCTCTCTTTCCCGCTCTTTCCGTTTGGCACGTTTCTTTTTCTTGTGCCGCTTCTTAGAAGGCGGGAAGAATGTCAAAAACACCGGTAGGATGACAAAACAGTGCAGCACTGTGCAGCCGGCTGTGAGAAGGGAGCACTTGAACAGTGTGTAGGTCAGGTTAGAAGGCACAAAGAGAAGAGGCATTATCCCAATTACAAAACACGAGGTGTTCTGCAAAATGGCGGCCCCATGCTCCTCTAAAGAGATCTTGATGCACTGAGTCCGCGTGTGCTCAGTGGCCAGTACGAACGTGTAGAGGTGGGGGGCACAGTGATCCATGGCAAAGTTGAGTGTATAAATAAGGCACAGGATTGAGATGCTGTCCATGTCTACATTCCAGAGCGTCATGAGACCCAAGACGCCCAGCTCCACGGAGGTGACAGTCAAGATCAACCAGAAGTTCCCCAGTGGGTTAATGACCAAGAAGAAGGTGAGGATAAGAATGGTGAGCACGCTGAAACCTGATGTCAGGATGGGAGAGATGATGGAGGAACTGTAGCGGTCCATGAACACAAACGTTGGGTTGAAAACGATGAACTTGATGCTGTTTATGAGGGAGAGAGGTCGAAGTCTCTCCAGCAGCTCCACGACCTCCTCCCTGGTCTTCTCGGTTGTCCGGGCCACCAAGTACATCTTGGACGCGATAATGTCGTACTCCTCTCCGTTTTTGGAGAAAATTATGTCGTCCACAAAGTGTTGATATTCTGGGCTCCTCAGAAAAGAAGTCTTGAGGATGTTGATGAAATCACTTTTGGTTGACGCGCTGACATTTACGACCCTCAGATAGTGAAAGTAATTATCGATCCACGAAATCTTATTAAAGCCCTGGCCCAGCGTCTTGAGGTGCTCCTGTACTGTGGAGTTCCAATACTCAATGGGTTCGTAGATGTAGAAGCCAATCACCGGGCTGTAGTTACTGAAGTATTTCTGCTGCGTCAGGGCAAACGACACGCTGGGCGAATTACTAGCTAGCAGATTAATTATATTGGAGCCGTCGCTGATTTGTAAACATCCCATGAATGAAAAGGAGGCGTAAATCAGGTAGAGGATAACCACAAACGGCTTGACGTAGGTGTTGGTAATCCATTCCGTGTAATGCTCCCTAAGGAAGTGCTGAATGAAGTGGTTCTGGTACGGTACGCTGTCGTGGTGCGTAGACAAATCGTGGCCGTCACTCATCATGGTCTTGAACCAAGTGGGCTGGCGGTCCAGATACTCCACCGAGGGGATCTTGCAGCAGAAGACGCTGTGATAGCGATTTTGCTCCAGCTGCCCGGCAAACACCAGGCAGGAGCCGTAGAATGAGAATACATAGAAGTAGTTTACCAAGATTGCTACACACATGCTCTGGCAGAAAACCTTCACAGATTCGATGTTGGTGAAAGGGCTGGCACCCATGCCGAAGGTGATAATATAGAGCGAACTGGTCATGGTGTAGCACACCATCACGTCGGCGAACGCATCTGCCACTCTCTCCTTGAAGGGCAAACTCTCTCTGGTTCTTCTCCAGCCTGCCAGAAGCTCAAACACACCCTTTGTTCCGTGGCCTGAAAACAAGAAAGAAGCAATTTATAGTTTGACCAATGGTAAATTCACAGAGAAAATTGATTACACAGCATTTGCAATGTCAGCATGATTATAATCTGCAAAAATCTAAGACGTGAGTAGTGAAAGACTGATATATCAGCCAAGGTAATTGCCCATTTTCAAATTATCGACACTGGGTGAAAATTGTGCCCTCTTGGCTGACTGTATTGATAGTTGTGTCAGTTCCAAATTCCTACAACAGCCAAGTTTCCATAGGCAACACACTTTTTCTATTTTGTATTTGTATTTTTTTTTTTGCAGTGGAAAAAAAATTAATAAGAATTAGAAAGAATAATACATTCCAAATCACTTATTTTAATATATAAAATTATGCCAATTATAATGTCTATCCCACGGCCCTCAATCAAGTTTGATTTTGAATATTAATCTATATAAATAAATTCAATAAATGAAAAATGTTAAATGAGATTTATTTTCAGTGATTACATTTTACAGTAGAGGCCGAAAGTCTGATTTTGGCTGGGCTGGGCTGCGGATGTTTATTGAAAATGCTACTTCATTGTATTTATCTATCTGTATTTAATTATCAGCTTAAAGAAATTGTTTTCATACAGCATTTTTCATTTTATATTAGAATTCCTGGTTCAAAGTTCCCACAGACCTGTGGACCCCACGATGTATCAGCATTTTTTTTAGTCATTGGCTAGATATTGGCATGGTCATTGGTCATAATGGTCAACCACTAAACGTGAATTATGGAATAATAAGCCTTTCATGATAGCTGTAATATGAGCAGAAATTCAATTACTCTTCTACCATCCACCTATGAGATCGCTCAAGCTTATACATCACATCTAGTGTGTGTGCACACTGTCGCCTTTGAACATTTTAATACATTTGACTTTCATCCATCCACTAAATATTTCACTCAGCATCAAGGACATCGTGGCTCATCTCTACGCACTCTGCCGCCGTCAAGAATATGTCACAAAAACTACTCTCTTACCTCTTTCTACAAAATCATAAATTTTCATTGACCTGACAGACACGGAGAAAAACCTAATTAACCATAAAGGATTACGCCAATGTAATGAGTCAGATGGACTGGCTTTCCCTGCTTTTAGCTTTATTAAGAGGAAGAACAAGTCCATTAGCTTGTGTGAATTCATCTGCAAGATGAGGAGGGCGTATGGTGGGCTGGCGGTCACCCGGTGGCCAAAGATTCAGGTTGCTAATGCAAAGACTGCATGTTCAATTACATACACTCATAGAAGGGGCATCACAATCTTTCTTTCATCATCAAGCATACTTAAGATATGCACTTAGCCTCAGGTTGCTCTGAAAGGGCTGTCCCTGCAATTATAGGAAGTTGCTCTGAATAAAAAACATGCTATATGGCAATTAAAACTACTAAACATAAAATTTGGTAGAAGATATCTGAGAGTGACCATGGGTCACCACTTGCCATATAAATATATATATATTATATATATATTTATATCAACAAAATCATTGTATGAGGATTTAATTTGCTGACCCTGCCATCTCATGAACAACACTATTACTGCTTGAGCAATTGTTTTGCTTTCCTCAATTAGGAAGATTAATTAGATTTGTGAAGTGAGTGCCATTTATTATTTGGAAAATGTGCAAAGAATTGTAAGATGCTAATGGATGATAAGCAGTTTCACTTCATCTTTGCTAAAAATGAAAATTGTAATCTCTTGGCTGATAGAGGCTAATTCATTTTGTTCAGTGATTCCCAATGTGGAAAGTTTGTGTTTTGTTAATAAACTAAAACTATTTTTAAATTTTTTTGAATTTTTTACCCAGAAACTATTAGCAAATTACAATGAAATGGCAAGTAATGAATAAATTTTGAGATAAAAAATATTATATATTATATATCTTGTAAACCTCTTTTTTTTTTTTACGACAACAAAAATCTCACTAGTATTAGGCTATAATATGTGTTGTATGTGTATATGTTTTGTATAATATGCACAAAAATAAAAGTAACATTTCTGCACATTTTGTAAAAACAAAAAAATATTGGTCACTGAACATCTCAAAGCTGAAACACTGAAATCAATATCAGTTAAAGTCAATAACAACAATGATATACTTTGCATCATAATTCACAGTAAATTTAAACACCACTACATTTTCTATGAAAAAAAAAGAAGTAACTTTTCATGCCATAGTAAAACAAGGGCTTTTTCCAATTGGTCTGCTATAAAAGTCCTGCGATGGTCCTCTTAGCATTTGTAAAAATGTGTTTCACTCCTGGGATATATAAATGCTGATGTGAATTTAAAATCAACACATCACTGGTTTGAAGATAATGCAGTGATATTGCTGATGAGCCAGTCTAAAAAAACGTAAATAAAAATAAAAATATAAATATTCGAACAACAAAAGCAGAGAAAATTTAGGTGCACTTTTCTGGTTTTATCATCATTTCTCAGACACTATCACTTAAACATGATGAAAGAGGGATTTCCCTGTAGGACAAATGAGAGGTACTGGACTGGTACTTCTAAATGTATTATCACACTCTTATTCAGAATGACATAGCGATTTCTTCAGTGTGGGCTGAGAATGAATCACTGCAACATAAATGGAGTTCCATCAGGCTGTGGTCAAGGGCAAAAAGAAAATGTGCTCAGTTCTAAAGGTCTCTAATGAAACAGGACAAAGAGACAAAACATGACTAAACTACTGCGTATCTGCCTAAATCAAGGCCTTTTTTGTCTCATGCTTCCCAACAACCCCATGAAGGAAGCTCAAGTTGTCAGAAGAACTATTTCTTATTATGCTACATATCATTTAGAATGAACAAAATCCGAATGGACATTATTACTCGTGTCTTTTTTTCCCTTAAAAAGTCACTAAGTTGTTAAGCTGTTAATTACAAAGAAAAAAGATGAATAGTTTTTAATTACTATAATCTTTTAGTAACCTTAATGTTTTGTAATTTCTGTTTTATGGGTTTAATCTTGCCAAGTACCTCCTCAGACTTGCTTAAGTGCCCCCTGCGGTAGCTGGGAATCACTGGGACAGCGCATTAACAAATATATAAAAAATATTCTTTATTATATTCGCTCCATTATAAATCCTTTCGGTTATTAATATCCACTATTATATTACTCTTTTATTTCCTTCTCCTTTGTAAAATGATTCAATTCCATCTTAATTCTGTGACAGCATGCAAAAGCTTACAACTAAAATAGCATCTACTATATGGCAGTCATATTGTTTCAAACTAGCTCTGTCAAAAGGGGTCCATTCATTCAAGGCTGTAAATTAAATCGGGGCCAGTAGAGGAGTGTGTAGCAAAGTGACATCTTGAAACAAGATTGACACGTTTTGCCGCAGCAGCAGCGCCAAACCAGCAGCAAATAGAGTATATTTAAAACTGAAAGCACAAAGCCAGGAGCTGGCACGAGAAAGTCACATATACATTACAGAGATTTTTAAAGCTTTTAAAATGGAGCCATTTCAACAACATTGTACTTGTTCTTCAAGTACATTTACTTCAGTATTATCATGTATCATTAATATACAATAAGTAAAACCACTAAGTAACATTTCACTGTAAACACTGTACTTTTCACTAAGCACCTGCAATCTATCTTAACAAAGTAAATAATAAAGTAAATGTTTTGTTTATATATACGTAAAATAAGTTTGGCACAGATTATTTTATATTCAGTAAACACACTTATTCATCAAGTGATGGAAAAGGGCAATATAGCATGCAGATTAGCATTGTTAGCATTGGCACTGTAGTAGTGAATGTCGGAGAAGCTTTAAAAGTCTACCTTGCCAAGTTACAAGCTTAATATAATATAAAATATTGATGGAAATAAACGAAAATGAAAAATAGAATTTCTATAACTTAAGAAACACTTTACAAAAAAGTCCTATTTGTTACAATTAGTTACATTAACTAACTATGAGCCATATATTTTTACAGCATTATAAAACCCTTTGTTAATGTTAATACAATACAACTTCATTGTGTACAGTACATTGTCAGTTCATGTTAACAATATACATGTGTACATATAGAGATTCAAATGAGTTCAAATTAATTTGTGAATCAGTTAATTTACAAGAAAACTGATTCACTTGAATCTGACTGTGCTACATGAGAGAGAACAAATATACAAATTATATATATATATATATATATATATATATATATATATATATATATATATATATATATATATATATATATATATATATATACACACGTGTGTGTGTGTAACTCATCGAGTCAAATATGAAATATCACATTGTCTTGTAAAACATATAGGCCTAATCCATCCATCTGTTTTCCATTGTTGTATATCTCTACTTTTAGTTGTTACTTCCCAAAAATGGTAGTAGTCGAGCAGACAATATTTGAAATAACAGATTCAGATCCCAGGGTAGTAAACAGGATTGTGGTAAAAGCCTCCTACACAACCCAACACTCAGAACTGACCTGCAAAAAGAGAAATTGCACTGTGCAAACTGTGTCTTAGTGGGTGGGTCTGTGTGTTACCACATTTGCATAATTCCTTTAGTGAATCGGGTGAGGAAACAATACAGACCGCATGCACAAGTAAACAGTGGGCGCAATTCATTCATAGTGAATTTCCTCCCCCAGAGTGTTTCTCCCATTGCTAGTGAGAACACCTAGGGAACTGAACTGCAGCGTTCCCTCAAGTCTCACAAGGGGTACGGTATTAAATAAAGGGCTGTACCTCATGTTTCTCGGTGCTGGTGGACAGGTACAACATTCCACATAGCTAAGGAGGGCAGTTTGTCACAGGCCTCCCGTGGACAGTTCCAGCCGGCACCGGCTGGAGGAGAGCTACTCTGAGGCCGTGGCTTCAATATAAAGAGCTGCATCACCTCTCTCGCTGCAGTGCAGTGAGTCATTAAACAAAATTACTGCTTTAAAACTTCAGCACCAGAACAGCTGCAAACACATCCATCACCGGCAGGAAAACACCCTACGGATGGACCATTCGTACACCTCTCATAAAGCATGTCCAGTTGTGACAGAAGATGGGAAAAATATTACACGGATTTCCATACCGTGTCAATCTCTAAGTGCAGCACTGACAAGACACGTACAATGGCCTATATATCCTCTGAGGAGATATTCTTTATAGTTTTATATTTATTTTCAAGTGGTATTACCACATTGTTTGGACACGTAAGATGGTATTGTTGTCATAGATCTTTTTTTTATGGTAAATGCTACAACAATATTGCTTGATTAAAGAAATAATTCACCAGATTTGGAGTAATTCGCCAATGGATTCCCTGCAGTGAATTGGTGCCATCAGAATAAGAGTTTGAAGAGCTGAATAAAACATCAATTAATGTCTCGCAAAGAGTGTTTCTAAGAAATCAGACGTTTGGACTCTCATTCCGACGGCACCCATTCACTGCAGAAGTGAGCAAGTGACGTAATGCTAAATCTCTCCAAATCTGTTCTGATGAAGAAACAAACTCATCTTTATCTTGGATGGCCTTAGGGGTGAATATATTTATTGTGCTTTAATGTGCTTATTATGTATTCATATCTTACACAATTTAATTTCTCAAATAAATATATCTTGCCTTTGCAGTGCAAAACATTGTCTTTCATTTTACTGCACGACATCATCAGAATAAAAGCAGCGCTGTTCATTCAAAAATAAAAACAAAACATGCTGAGAGCGCTGCACTACAAAAATGGCCAAAATTTGCATCTCCTTTGACAGCGAACACGTCCTTATCTTAACACGGCACACATCACGGCTCACCGTTAATCCCGCTGCTAAGGATTAGGTGTGCAGCGTGCACAAAACTCAACTCAACACAACGGTGTTTAAATAGAAAGCTGGGCACTTTGCAGAGCCAGTCAAACGATTGCCGTCAGAAGATGGAGAGGATGGCGGGACACTTCTGTCGTAACAAGAATCATTGTATTGAAAGGCTACTGCTTCTCGTGGCACCCCACACATCTGCTGCATCCGCAACTGCTAATGAAAAAGCTTGTGCAAATGCACCGCATGTAAATCAGCAGAGGGCTTGAGTTACGCGCACATAATTTCATTGGAGTGGACCTCATCAATCCTGCTGTTGACTCTACGAACTATCATTTAGCTGCGTTTGGCAATGAGCAAGTTTCCATTTTTAACCTTGGAATTTCTACATTGTCATTTCAATAGAAACATAAGAGTTTACGGAAACGTTTGAGATGGTTAGGAGTTTTTAATGCTTTTGAAAGCAAGAATTTATTGTATTAAAATATAGCTAAGCAGTAATATAGTAAAATATCATTACGAAATATAATGTGGCTAATAGATGTATTATTTTCATCAAGAAATAAAAAAAAACGAAACTGCCCTAAGATCTTTTATGCTAAACATAAAGAACCAATCTAAAAACAGCCAAGAGAAATTACAGTACAAAGTATTCACATACTGAAGACTAATTAAAAAAGTTTATATCCATCTCGAATGAATAGTTAAAACTTTCAGATCTTTCTTATGGCCTACTTTTCTGCCAAGACACCGAATGAGCTGAACAAAACACCCTGCCTTTATTGTGCCACGGGCCAGCTCCTGAAATTCCTTGACCTCAAACCCACAATTTAATTGTTCATAATTTTCAAACCCGAGTAATGAGCCTCCTTTGATATCAAAAAAGATGCACTAAAGTACAACTGGAAACAGAAAGTGGTTGAATAGCTCAGGATTGCCCTTTTCCATCACTCGCTTTCTATACGGTGTGGTTTCAGTCACATAAACTCATGGGACAATCTACCTTGCAATCTATGACAGCATTTGGTGTCATTGTAAAACATGCCACTGTCAGCATATGTCAGTGTGTTCAAGGCCTTCACTGGAAGATCTATTTCTCCTAACAACTGTACTCCCACACTAAAAACAGCACTTTTCCTTTTAGTGACATAGAAGCATAAAGACGAGAGTAAAAATATTGTGAAGTTCAAACAGCTTCAATCCAAATCACTCTTGTATTTTTAATGCCAATTATTCCACTTGAAGCAAAAAACCCATTCCCGTAATTTCCAATCTCGTATAATTTTCAATCAGAAAAAAAACTGTGAAACATAAATCATAAAACTGAAGGATAAAAGGAATGGAATATTAATGACAAATGGAGGGAGGATGAAGAATAGCTGGACGTCTGTTACTATTTCTATTTCACGCATCGATTCAGTAGTCGCACATCATGCCTGACCAAGCTATGCAAATGAATTTTTTTCTCTTAGCTTGCGATGTCCAACAAACCTTTCTCATTCCGATTCTTCCTCCTGACAATGGCAAATTATCCAGCCACAGGCTTAATGGCATGTAATATGTGACGCTTGAAGACATTTGTGATAAGTAGTTCATTGGTAAGACCCCTAATCTCTTCCCCAGGACTTGATCTTGCCTTCTAGCACAGAGGCAAATCAATGGCATTCAACATGGCCAGTTTTCAATCTACTAACACCCCATCATCTATATTTTCCTGCGGGAGACAGCAAAGGTCTGCTGTCTGTAAATGCTGGCGGTTGCACGTGTTTGTTTCTAGAATGGGTGATTGAGACGGGATTGGACTTCCCAGGCACTGTGAATGTGTGTTAGCCATGACCAGGCACAATCATGCTTGTGTGGAGAGAATTGCAAGGAGACGGCCCAGATCCCAGGGCACATGCTGTTCCACAGTCTGTGGCCCTAAATGAGCTCGATCAATAGAACTGACGTGCTGGGGAGTGACTACGCCACTACACACACACACACACACACTTACATTATGGCTCACGACAGACATACAGACGTCTAATCCCAAACTTTAACATAAAGGGGTCATGAACTGCTTCTGTTTATTTTGTACTGTTCTCTTGTACAGGTCCACAAATGTCAGAGTTCACTTATCACTAGCCATCTTTCTCTTACTTTGTCTTAAATCTGCTCTTTGATTAGTTCTTTTATTTGTGTTCATCAGTGTCATCTATTTATCTTTTTATTTATTTTTCTAATTTCTTATGCTTATCACTTCTCTGTCATAATAGCGCAATTTCATAAATGGATGACTGTAGGAAAACAAAATAAAGGTGCAGCAATGTTTTATTTGTCATTTTGACAACTTTGGCATGCCACATTTTTTGTAGATAATCTCCGAAATTCAATTTTAAGCCAATAAATAGCTTTTACAGAACAGCACTTAATTTGTCCAGTTAATTTTCAAATGGCGTGACAACAGAATTGGTAGAATTGGTAAAGTCAGCCTTTATTGTGACCTGGGCCACATTCCGATTATTCCAATCACAATTTTTTTGAATTTTTCAGAAATTGCTAGCAAGTTACAAACTGAATTAAATGTGAAATTGTGATGTAGAGCCGCTGTCACAAACAGGACGTAAACCAAGTATGTAACCTTGACAATCGGTCAAACTGACGACAAACACACAGGACTTAAATATACAACGTAATTGACTAAACTAACGAGACACGGCTGCAGACAATAATACAATTAACACGAACTAAAGGCAGGGCACACAGAGCACATGACATGAGACAAAAACAATAACAAAAGAGTCCAGAGATGTGACAGACGCAAATGGCATTAACTTATAAAACTCAGATAATCTTGTTTTATTAAAACTTAATTTTTTATAGCCAGTGTGCCTGTAGATAACAGACAACAAATCATCTGCACAATCTACTTAGCATAACATCATTTGTCTATTATTTTATAAGTTGTTGAATAAACCTTTTTTTTTTTGTTATAAAACAGTGTTTTGGCATTGTGCCACTTTGCCATTGTGCGTTGTTTCTGGCTTCACCCTTCTTTTCCTTTATGAATTTTCATTTCTTTGCTGTCATCCTGACTTGCTCACCATGTGAACTCCTCGCATCTGTTCAGCTTCAGAATATTCAGCAGAGCAGGATTCCACTATTTTTGGAGAGGGTGAAGGGGACCACAAATTGAAATGCTAAAAGTACCTGCATGACACAGAGCACAGTTTGTGGATTCCCCATATAAAATTGTATTAATTATTATCTACTTCTACAAACCCTCTCTTGTATTTTAAATGGTTACTTCACCCCAAAATAAAAATGTTGTCATTGATTACTTACCCCCATGTTCTTCCATACCTGTAAAAGCTTTGTTCATCCTCGAAACGCAGTTTACAAATTTTGAATGTAATGATATGAGGAAAACCGAGAGGCTTGTGATTGTCCCATTGACTGCAAGGTTAGTATCACTGTTAAGAATGACTATTCTATGACTATTTCAGGACCTTGACGTGTTGTTTACTCAACAGCCACAAGCCACCCGGTTTTCATCCAAAATATCTTAAATTGTGTTCACAAAGAAGAACAAAGCTTTTATGGGTTTGGAACAACATGGAGGTAAGTGACTAATGGCAAAATCTACATTTTGGACTGGAGTAACCCTTTAAGAGCTGCTTGAAGGTTCTTTAAAATGATTTTGTGGTGCATTAAAAACAAGAGCAGTAAATAATGACAGAAACCTCAATTTTGATTCACACCCCTTTCAATATTAAATGAATAAATCTCACATTATGAGATTTTTATAATTGTCGTGATCAAGGCTCATCATACATCAACAGCAAACAGCTTTACTGTATGTGCACTCAGATCAGGAGAGGAGTGAGTAGTCTGACATTGATTTCCTATCCTGTCATTTGTCCCAGCAGAACAAAGCATTTGCCGCTCCACCACTAAGACGTGTGGCAGGAAGCGAGTCTATAAATAGGCCCCTTGTCTGTATGCGTCTGAACAAAAATAACCTCTAAACTTAAATTGAAGGTATAGCACGCACTCCATCCATTGTCTCAGAAAACAGTGTCGCACTTTGTTTTCTGCAGAGCATCCATCTTCTGCCAACTCCTTTTAAAGGGACAGTTCATCCTAATATAAATATTCTATAATTATTTACTTACCCTCATTCAACCCATTTTTGTCCCAATAAAGACAAGATTTATTATATAGCTTTACACAAACAAACACAAAAATGTTAAAAGTAGCCCAAGCATATGCACTATATGCACTATGTAGGAAAAATGAGTCTATTCTACCACAACACCTTTCAGATTCATCTACAAACTTTAATCCAATGTCACTTCGCCAACTTGACGAAGCCACCCCGTGTCCCCGGGGCCCCCGCAGCACATTGTGATGTGCCGTGTAGACTGCCACCATTCATCTTCGCCGGCGGGACAAAATCTATTTCTCCAGATTGTCCTTCCTGCGAAGCTTAAATGCAAAGCACAGTAAATCACAGGTCCTCTGGTATTGTGCAAAGAGCTCAAAATCCAGTGGTCAGGGAGCAATTAATCTTTCACGCTGGGCTAGCCTTGCAATAAGACTGAGCATCTGAGGGGTCCAGATCATTAGGGACCCCGTAAATGGCTGGCTGAAGCTTAAGAGGTGAGTATACAGTACAGCACCAAGTATTATTACCTTTGATCCACAAGGTCCTCAAGGACATTCATGATCATAAAATTCTGGAGTACACTCAGTCTCTTCACTGACAATGTTGCTGTCTTCTTAAATTGGGAAGCCGCATGTAATTGATGGTTGATTATTCTATTGTGCTGCTACAATAACCAAACCAATGGCAGAGACTGACTGAGAGCAAGAATGCAGTAAACGGTTATTCTCCGCAGGTTGTAATTGTGCTTTTGCACCCTGTATATCCTTGTTTTGAGCGAATCATGATTCTACCTCCACAGGAGCAAACAAATCGACACGCTTTAAATCCGAAGCTAATTAGTTCCACTCAGTTGAGGGTTGTGACAGTCGTCACCTAAGGGCATCTAATGCAAGCTAGACAGGTGTAAAATCTAAGGGTGTTTTTAACACCTGCGAGATGTGTTGAGCTCGGAGTTCGTTAAATTTCCAAGTTTGTTTTAGCTTGCTAGATTGTGTTCCCAGGGGTTCACAAAAATAACACGTTAGAAAGAACACAGCACTCGGAAATTTATGACTGTTCCTTATTCTCCCAAAATGAACAAACGATTGGAAGAAAGTCAGCTAATTATCATTAAAAGGATAAATATTCTGCAGACTAAAATATTAATATTTCATTTATCGGTGCAATAGAGTGTTAGCTATCTAATATCATTTTTGGATTTACTAAATTAATCATTCTAAATTACGTTTCAGTCAAGCACTAGTCTACAGGAGACCAAATATTACATTAGCCATCAAGTAGATCCAACACATCCAAATGTCATCAAAAATCTTTTTTTTTCTATATTATTTAAAAAAAAAAAAATCTATATATTTTTTCAAGTTTCTATGTGTCACCTCTTTTTTTCTGTAACTCACAGTTATATCACTTAGAAGATGGCGACAAATAATTTTTTCCTATTCTATGAATTTTTCCCTAAACTAATTAGTTCAAAACACAGATTCATTAGAGAAAGAGATAACTGAATGAATCAATGAATCATTCACCCATCGGATTTGTTGAAAACACTAATTCGCTAAAGAGTCACTGAAGCATTCACTCAGCCGATTTGTTCAAAACACTGATTCATTCAGGTGCTAAATAAAAATACATGGTGTTGCTTGCAGGTGACTGACTTTCCATTGAACTATTTCCATTAACAGAGTAAATGTAGAGGGCAATACAGGGATTAAAATGTAAGTTATACAAAATTAAATACTTGTTTATCAAGCTGTTTACAATATAAAAGCACTAACACATCTGAAATCGTTCTGTAGATTTGAATATCACCGCAAACCATACAAACGCATTACAGTAGTCAGGCGCTAACCATGTTTATCGTTTTAGTGTTTACAGTACCACATTTATTGTAGTTTAGTTGTACCTTGCATAGCTACGTTCATGGTTTTTTCAAATGCGCACATTTAAACTGTCCTTTCTAACACCTACCTGATTTGGCTAGGTTTTATCAAGTGATATGAATTGTTTTCTTGCTGTTGATGACCCTATCAGAGCAGACCTGCAACCCACCAGATGGGAACTACTGTGCTAGGTCATTGTCCTGCCCCACCATTATTTGGTTCTATGTAAAAAGGTCAACAATTATCATGGTACATTGAGTGGTACATTAACTATATAGTCAATCAGATCCACAGATCCACATGTTAAAGCTACATCAATTTATATTCATTTTAACTTGACATTCTTTACCATAATTGTGAAATTTGCAGGCATTCACAGATTTTTCACTGTACCACAAAAATGTTGGCCCCTAATTATCTTTCATTTCTATTCATGATATCGCAGATTCTCCTTACATGATGAAGCCCACTGTTGCACAAGCATTGACCCCGATGACTGCCGTGGAAAACAATTACACCCTCCCTCCCGAGGAGTCACACAGCAATTATAATAATCCTACATACAATCACCACAGTCTCTGTGAACAAAGCCGCACTTACCCATGGCAAAAAAGGGGATCCCAAGCAGCGTAGAGTTAAATTTCCCATCAGAGATGAAAAAAATCCCAGCTGCCGTCACGTTGGCGATGCAGATGGTAAGGACGCCCAACAGGCCCAGGAAGGGTTTCCCACGCAAGCAGTCCCGCATAGAGCTGGAGATGGTGGCTGCCAGGAGCACCAGCACCAAGCTGACCAGTACCTCGCTCTTGGCCAGCACGCCTGTCTTGTGGAAGTCCCGCCATAAGCTGAAGGACGTGAGTGACTGGATGTGTAGTTCCTGGCTGTCTGTAGCCAGCTGGTGAACCAGCTTACAGAATTCACTCTCCCACTTCTCAGAAATGATGTCCTGCACCACTGGCCCAAGGTTGCGGAGGTAGTAGGTGATTTGGATGGCGCGGGCAAACTTGACCTGTTGATCCCGGCTGTTTGCAGGCAAGGCCACACCACCCAGCTGATGGCCAATAAAGGACACTCGACCATTCTAGAGACAAAACAAATCAGTTACTTCATTTATTTCCTTAATTAAAGGAACGTTATGAGTGAAACTGAATTTGAATGCAATCTAACAATTGTACTTTGCAATCAGTGAAAATCAAATGCAGTCCAAAAATATGTTAAATAATTGGTACATCCAGAACATCTGAGGAATACTAAAGTTGATTAACAAATGAATGGAGATCTGCTGGAAGAAATAACAATAGTGGTCATGTGCGGATTATAAAAACTATCCAACTTAGACATAGAATTTATCTTATAATACAATATATCTTTTTTTTTATTTACATACTGCACATTTTACACTACACATTTGTAAATTATTAGTCATTTACAGCATGAGTGTTTTGTAGAGGTTAAGGTTATGGATTTTACTAAAGTAAAAGTGGGGCCTTAAAGAGTAATGAAATACAGATGGAGAATTCAATTACAAATTTGAATTTGCTGAAAGGAAGGAGAGTGCAACTAAAACATGTGAGTACTGCATTCATTTTATATTTTCATGTCTGTCATGCAAATATTTAATTGGACTATCATGTCAGCATTGTGTGTTTGCATTATGTATTTCACTACTGACATTTTTCTAAGTTTGGATGGACTTGATATTTTAGACTTATCCTAGTTCCAATCTGGGGTTTGTTTCCCAAAACGTTGTTAGCTATCTATGGTTGTGGTGTGTTCCATTGAAATCTATCTGCAACGACGAAAATAGTTGCTTTTGAGAAACCCACCTCTTGGTTGTGAATAGATAATGGGTAGAGTTATGCAACTCAAGATTGCGTTTCATACAACATTCATTGGTTTATTCATGAGGTAACGTCTTTGACAATTTTTGACTATTACCAGTAATGCTCTTGTGTTCATCAGGCTACTCAGATGATAATGACATATAAATGTCATTTGCAGAGCAATGTTTTTGGTATGGTATTTTGCTCATAACCTCCAGTGTTACGCCTCTTTGCTGCTCTTATTTGGTGCTCGTTAAAATTTTTTTTGCATATGAGCCAAGGGCTGACTTGCTACGCCACCGCTGCATTTTAATATTAATTCCACACTATAATCATGTGTGACTTGCAGAATCAGCAAACCAGTTAATGAGCAGCTTTGTTGGTGTGGATTTGTTCTGGTATTTGAATGGATTTAACACATTTTAACAATGTATATTAAAACGGTCTTCCATAACCAAAAAAAAAAAAAAAAAAAGATTCTCAAGGCAGCAGTGTTTGCTTAGTGTCTTTTAGCTAAATGTCAAACAAGAAAAAACAGGCGAGAAGGAAGCACAAGCTAATATCAAACCAAACCGTGAAACTGGATAAATATGTTAAGAGATCTCCACAGCTGAACAGCACTGTTGTCGCACCAAAACAGTGCTGAATTAATAAAATTCAGAGCAGACTGGGCGTTATTGTTTTTTCTCAATAGCCTCAATATTTCAGCATCCAGTAATGAGCTGGACAGTGCATCACCCTATGCTGAGAAAGCGATGTAGCCTTGGATGCAGCAGTACAGCCTCAAGATGTTCTGAAAAAGACTGGCACAATATGAATGAGCTCTTGTAGAGGCCACAGTAAGCGCCTCATTCACACAGATCCTGCTCCTACTCCTACTGACGTAGGCTTGGGAAAACAATAAGATATCTGGCTTGCTGTATTGTTGTGTTATATTTAGTCTTTCGCCTGTGAATACTGCAGCATTTTGATAAAGACTGTGTTAGTCTTACAGGTCTCATACTAGATGCATACTCAGTTTAGGATACTTGAAATGCAACAACGTTTCTACGCTACTTTGCATCATGAATTTAAACTATATTTAACAGAATTATGTTTATGCTGTTATGCTAAAATGTTTTGCGGGAAATTAAATAAAAATATTTTTTAATCATTTTCAAAATTCACTCATTTAAATGATTGATTAGTCGAAGTAAACGCGTGCCAGAAAAATTCATACGGTTTCACTGTTTCCCAAAAACCGCTGTTGATCGTCATATTTACTAATGATCAAATTTTTTGATTCACGTTCTTACGATCAAATTTTGGTTGAACATCATTACAAAAAATGTTGGAGGAAAAATGTACTCAAACTTTTTTGTTTGTTTGTATATTTCCAAAAGTAGTTTAGGCAGTTTAAGCCTTTCTTATACAGACACAGCTTTTGCTCTTTATTCTAGCAATGGTCCTCCCAGAATGCACTGGGGCCTGAAAAATTTATATAGCTTCAACGTTTCCCAAAAACTGCTTTATTATCGTATTTAGTAACTTGTTGTCTCGTGATGGCAGGATGTGTTTATTGCTGATCAGTGAGTTGATTATTACCTTTATATTATTTTTGTTACACAGATATTTCAGAAATTGCATGAAACAATTTTAAACGAATACAACTTGAGAATTCTTCGTAGTGGCAATACTGAAAAATGCTAGTGGTTCTTCTAAATGAATTTAACTCAGTGTTTGCATCTGAACGGTTTAACACAGCTCATCTAACTGATACCGGATTCTAACAAGTTCTGGTCTATTAATAATATCGCTATTAATACGTCATCATAACTTTATGGATTATAATTACAATGCACAAGGTATACGTCGTAAAAGTCTAGATTCTGTGAGTGTCTTCTAGTGTACATTGCATCACCAGGCTCCTCAGAGTGCATCACAAGAGAACTATGCAGCTGATTCTGAGGCTGCTCGCACTAGAATTACAGCAGCACGGAGTCTATTCATAATTCCGAGGGTTTCGTAAGGTTTTATGAGGCACAGTCGCAATACGCCGAGCTGGTTTTTGCCGTTTCATTGTTGCAATGTCGCTCCATCGCACACAAAGGCTGCGTCTCAAAAACCTCGGAAAAAACAGCGCTGTCTCGTCAGGCAGCTCGCGAGGTTTTGAAACACAGCCGCCGTGCTCCAGACAATGTATGTCTCTTACCTTTAATGTGGTATTCGGATAGCTGACGGGGACCTTGGAAAAAGTGCTGTTAGACAGAACAGCCAAGCGAATGTCTTCGAATATGGTGATGATATCATCCAGGAGGCATCTCTTGTCCCGGTGGCTCAGGACGCAGAGATGCGCGAAAGTGTAATTGAAGCCTTTATAATTGACACGCATATCCAGGACCTTCTTGTGCACCTGGAGCACCTGTTCGGCCAGCTCCAGGATATTTCCCCCGGATCTGGCCAGCAGGATGAGTCTGCCATATCTGCCGGGGGTGTGCAGGTCCGAGTACAGCTTGTGCTTGGACTGGTCGATGGGGAAGAGGCTGTTGGCGAGACTCCGCTCGATCTTCGCGAGGCTGTGCGTCGGGGCGACCAGGATCTCCAGGTCCGTTTCGGGCTTAAACCGGCTCAGCACCGTGGATCCGAAAATGATGGTCAGCACTGCGGGGACGGTGAGGAAGAACACCGGATGCCTGCTCACGAACAAACCCAGCCAGTAGAAGGAAGATTTCAGCCCTCTGTGTATCACTTGCCGCAGCATCCTCCTCCAGATCCAGCTTGCAGCAGATGATGCCCCGGTTCTTCCTATGAAGCACATGTGACATGTGGCTCCAGTTCAGTCAATCCGTATGAGAATACTCGAGTGTACACCTGTGAAGCACTGCAGCGATTTGCAAAAGACAGTCAGATATTGATCACTATAGAGGCTTTTTGGTTCCATCCCTCCCCCTGATGTGTGACTGTTTCTCTCGCTTCTTCTGCTGCAACAGCAGCCAGCCCCAGTCTGATGTGCATGTGTGCTTAATTCGGACTATTCGATCGGAGGCGCCTGATTTATGGGCTTGATTGTAACCATGTGCTGCTGTGTGCATGGAAGGAGGCACGACGGGGAAACGCTGGATGGCAGGGAGGGTGGGGGCTCATTTTTAAGAACACGCGCGATTCAAAGCCCTTCACGATCGCGGACTCACCTCTCGAAATAGCCACTCGATTACTAATGAATGAGGCATTCCCATTTTAAAGCTAAGGGCGGCAGTCCACGCGCAAGGCCAAATGCAGTTACAATGCAGACATGCTAAAAATAACGTTGCTTTGCAGACCTGAATATACGAGGCTGCTCATATCGAAGTCCTTAGGAGTTTGCTGATGGAGTGACTCATTCACCACGAGGGAAACCATAGAAAGTTAATGTAGGCCTACTAATAAACGTTAACCTACACTAATAGTACAAGTATTTATGTTCACGCATTTTACCACAAAAGTTGCGCGAGAACAACCAATAGACGCTTCTAACAAGTCGCGATTGAGGTAACCATAGCAACAGTACGCAGTTCGTTTCTATTATTCGGAAGTAGCCTGCTTTGACCATTTCTGACACTATTTAGAGTAGCTTATCGCTTCATTGTGGCTCATAATAAATCATTTTTAATTTCGTGCTAAAATTCATTCTCTAACTCAACTTTGAATCAAGCTCTCTCTCATTTGTAATAACTGTAACATCTCAGAGCCTGGGGGTGATTCTTCAGTTAGAAGACTTCTGACTACTTGAAATCTTGAGAAATAAAACTTTCCTTCTCTGTTAAAAGCTTTACGTTTTGTTTCTTTGTGGAGAAGAAGCCTCTTTTATACACGGTGAGCACAGCGGAACACTGTCACAACCAAAAATAGATTAAAAATAGTCCCAAAATAGCTCCCGTATTAGAAAAAGATCCTTATTTTACCAAACTGTTCTTAGTTTTGTTTTTTCGTATCGGTCTAATTCATTTACATATATTTGTTTAGTTATATTTTTGCATTTAGATTCATGGTTGAGGTAGGCCTACTGTTCAGCACATTTTTTTGTGTGAAATGATTGTTCTGGGACACAACTTACTTCAGGCTCTAACTTAATATGATCTACAATATCATTTACAAGCCTGAAATATTGAGTAATCTGTAATAAAAAACCGGGTACTCCTTAACTCATTTACAATGATTCATACTCTGCAAATAAATAGCAAAGACAACATGATGAAAAAGTCTGTAACATTTTTGTAAAAAGCCATAGCACCAAGGAGTCAAAAATAAATTCAGCCAAGATCTTTGAGTTGAATAGTGGAGAATAAATTCGCTGTGAACTTCTAAACAGCTACCTGTGGTTTTAATAACCTGGCACAAAACTCTCTACGCACAGCTATAATGGATGCATACTTGTTGTTTGTGCAATATTTTAATAGAAGCTCCTCATAAAATAATTTTCTGCACTGCTGATCATGTGTGACCGCAGAGATGACCTGTAATCCTGTTCGGTTACAGCTTCTTCATTATTTATGTGTGGATGATGTTGTGTTTACAACCACCGAATGGGTAGACATGGTCATCAACACAGAAAGATTCTAATTTGGCTGCTGGATATGAATAGTAAGAACTTTACCACTTTTGATCATCTGGAACGGACCGTAACTAGGCTTTTCAGTTGAGAAAAGCCATGTTAAACAAACTATAGTTTGCTAGTACACATCAAATTCTACGGATATGTGTGAAAATTGGAGAAAGATGCTTTTAGCCTGCAAAATGCTAATATTTCAGCATCTACCAGCAGGAAAAACGTGCAGAAGCTACAGTAAAAGCATTAGATGTACAGTGCAAATGCCTCCCTCTCTAAGTAAATGTGACATGACAGAAAGCACAACGTTGCAACATAATTGGGATACAATGGAAACCATCACAGACTTGTCCCAGTTTATTCCCCAAAACCATTACCAAAACGAGTGCACTTTTTTTCCAAGCATGACAATTTAACCTACATTTAGAGCCACCTTATCTGTTAGGCTCAAATGAATTAGTGCACACAGTAGATCGACTCACAGGTGTCAAGAAAGATACACCTAAAACGCCACATGAGATAATGAAATTAAAAATATCGATTCTCAACACTTCCCACATCTTAAGCCCTGCCATCGAAAATATTTAGGCTCTTCCAATGCAATGACTAATGCAGTGTTGCCAGATCTCGCAGAAAAAAACAAGCAAAACAAGCACAAAATAGCCAACATGATTAAAATAAGTTTAAATGAGCAAGGTTGTAGATGAAAAGGTAGCACACAGGGATAATTTATCCATCGTTGGGAAAGGTACAAATAAAGGGGTAAATAGCGAAGAAACGATGCTGATGTTTACTAATGACGTTATGTAATGTGGAACTCAAAAGAAGTTGCTATTTGTGGTTGGTCACATTTCACTGAATTACAGGAGCCAAGTACTAGCAAGCCCAAATACATCACTATATTGTAGAAATACAAAAAAATACACAAGTTGTGTTGAAAACAAAAACGCAATGGGAAAACAAGCCCGAGTTGCTTAGAATTAGCAGACTTGGCAACACTGGGCTACTGAGATGATGAGAGATAAATAGCGCTGGAGTTGGAGAAGGACGTGGAAGAAGAAAGTGGGACAGGGTGTCGTGCGGTTGAGAGGAATCCCATATTTTTTGCAGTCTCAGTGGATACGGGGCCGCAGTCAAAGCTTAATGTGCACTTCCTGCCAGCCGCTGTTGCCAGGTGGTGGGCTTGTGCAAGAATGGCAGGCCAAACGCACACACATCTTCAAGCACAGCTGCGGAGAAACTGCCAAAAAAACAACAACAACGCACAAATACATAACAGACACTGAATTCAATTAAATTTAATTCAAAAGCTAAGATTAAAAAAATGTAGGCCAACGACTTGTAAAGTATTTTAATATAACCTGAATTGCCAGCGATGTCATAATAAGCACTGTATTATATGTAAAGCTCACGTATTTCTCATAATGCAGTATACTGTGTTATAAATTCCATAAATAGGAGTTCAAGTCAGAACCGCAAGTGCAACAGTGAAAAACAGGTGACAGATTGTGAATAACGCGCCTCTTGAGTTAACATCATAGCCTGAGGCCACGTCTGCCAATCACAAACAGAGACCTGTATAATAATCCATTCTATGGTATTAACCCTAAGATCATATATTGTACAGCATAGGGTCTTCTTTTAACATTTACAGCTATTTACTAACAGAAAGCCATTTGCTACCAATCTCTCTCTCTCTCTCTCTCACATATATATATATATATATATATATATATATATATATATATATATATATATATATATATATACATACATACACACACACAGTATATACATATATATTATAAATAACATAAATATTAATGCATTGTCTACCATATAGTGTAAAACTAGTGGTATATTATTTTATAAACAGCTTATTTTTTATTATTTGTTATAAAATAGCAAATAGCAAAGCTCATAAATAAATACACAATAAAAAAAAAATACTGCGTAGGACCTTCAAGTAACTTAAGTACCATCACATTTTACAGCGTTGACCAAAAGGCATATGATGGAACAGGAAAAAAAAAACATGCTATTACAATGTAAAGATGCACTAAATATTACTTTTATATAAGCTAGGTAGGTATGGGAGTTACAGTAATGCAATTGTGATACTGTTTCAATTTGAACAGAAAGATAGTCCATTACTGTTTACGCTGTGACATATTTTGACGTATTTAACCTTTTGAACCTATCTTCGATTACTAGTAGTTTGACACGATATAAAATTGTGACAGTTATTGAGGTGAACACACACTTTCCATTTAACACCTGTGTTTCTTCTAAGGGTTATGACCAGGAAAATAGAGCTGGAAAAATAATCTCATTACTTTTTCTTTGTGCTTGGCTCATGGCTTACTTTGCTTCACAAACATCCTCTCCACACAGCCTTGACCATTGATGCGAGCGGCCACCAACCTATATGAGCTGACACAGAGCTCACGTTAGCCTCCAAGAGAAAAGAAATGACCCATCTTAATTAAAACAGGCTCTTCTCTGCCATTAGCCTTCATGTTATCGGCTGCTGTCAATACATCCATTTCACGGGAGTAAGTAATCCCATGCATTATAAATAGCTAACTGGTTAAATGCAGTTTTAAAGAAGCCCCTGGGACCATTCTCATACCTGATTGTGACAATAAAGAAGGCACGTTTCATTCTTACAGGGAAAAAGGTCAGCTTTCACCTACAAAATATGACTATAAAAAGAATCTTATTAAAAGTCTTCTCATCCCTAAATTAAAGATGTATTTTATTTATTTTTCAACAAATGGTCACAAAGGCACCTTTGGAAAATGCTGCTTGCATATGAGTCATTTTGATTCATTTTATATAAGTTTTGCCTATTTAAAAGTATAGTTTAAAACAATTTTTTTTTATAAAAAAATATAATAATAATAATATATATATATATATATATATATATATATATATATACACAAACACATATATATATATATATATATATATATATATATATATATATATATATATACTCAGTCATTTTGATTCATTGTATATAAGTTTTGCCTATTTAAAAGTATAGTTTAAAACAATAATTTTGTTATAAAAAAAATATATATATATATATATATATATATATATATATATATACACACACACACATATACACACACACACACACACACATATATATATATATATATATATATATATATATATATATATATATATATATATATATATTGAACAGGACAATTCTAAAGACAGAAAAGCTTTTTACTATAAGCTGAATGTCAGTTAGAGATTTTGAAGAGAGTTCTAGCTGCCAAGTCCATTTCTTAACTCGACAAAATCTTTCACGTTACTCCACGTAAAAAAAAGTCACATCGTCTGCTGCCACGTTCACATCTACAATATCACTTCCCAAAATAGTCTACATCACATTCTTAGTTACATACTTTCTTCATATCCTCTGAAAACGCAGATCTGTTTAACGCTAGACCATGAACAATTCGATAAGACCGCTAACATAATGCAGCTGACAGCGAAGTCAGTTCCTGGCACTGCTGCTCAAGTCGTGCGCTGTGATAAATTAATCAAATCGCGAACGATTGCTGAAAGAAACAGGGCTTCTCTTGGAGGTGACAGTGTGCTTTGCTATTGTTGTCAGCATTATGAATGGCCCTCATATGGTCCTGCTGCAGAATGTGCCTCGTGCCCAGCAGAGTCCGTGCAACCTTGAGTCATGAATTGCTTTGGCTCCCACTCAGGAAAACAGGAAGCACCACCTGCTGTTCAAATCTGATGTTAATTTCCCTGAGTAAGACTTCATTGAGGAGGAGAGGCGGTAACAGGCTGTAATAGTGAAAGACAGCATGGGCGTCCTCTCTGTCACGGCTGCTCTATGCTATATGCACGATTACCACTGCATCCAAATCGCAGACACTGTTTAACCAAGTGCGACTTTTGGAAGAGTTCTAGCAGGCTGATGAGACTGTATTTTAGTCCCTAAGTCTCAAAGTATATTTTACAGTGGTTTTTGACCCAAACATGGTTTCCAGGCCTCTTCTGATAGGGTTTTGGATAGTAAAAAAGACATATACTTTGCACAGTGGGTAGATTATACTTAAAAAGTGTCTGTTATGATTTCACATTACATGGTGATGTAATTATGCATTTTAGATAATATGATTACTTTTAGATGACTACTAATTATCCTTTTAATAAGATATTCAGTAGTCAAAAGTTGCCACCCCTGAATTAATTGAAATAAATAATTGTAACCATAGTTTATGCATTATAACACTAGTCAATTTATTGTTAAACTATGCATTTTAAAATTTGGTTGTAATTGGTTTCCGACAAGATATACTGTATTAAAACGCATTTTACGAATGATTTTAATGCATTATGGCCTTTAATATAATAAGGCTTTAAGGAAAATGTTACTGTATAATCTTGTAATGTATCGATTAAAAAAGAGAGAGAGATAGAAAGAATATTCTTCATTTTGATTTCAAGATGAAGTGCATCACGTCAGGGTTCATGAAGGAAGTGGTGAGAGTTTGTTTATACAGCTGAGAATTAAATCATGAAAATGTAAAAGAAAATAAAACAAAAGGTATAATTGTAAAGTAAATCAAGTAAAATAAACACATGAGCATAAAATTACAAACACAAAAAGATGTGAACGTATGTCTATTAACCGACATCAGGGAGCTGTAATGTACTGTAATGAAAATGAATCGCAACCAAAATAAAAGTTTATATTTACATATGTGGGTGTACCGTGTATATTTTTAATGCATATATAAATACACACATATACAGTATATATAGAAAATATTTACATATGCATGTACATGTTTACATTGATATATTTGATATTATATATAAATATTTTATGCATGCAAATATTTTTTGTCTTTTATACAATACATGTGTTTACTGTATATTTATATACACATAATAAATATACACAGCACACATACATATATTATGTATAAAATTAATCATGAATAATCGTTTGACAGCACTAATTTACATGTATGTGTGTATATATATGAATGTATTTTAAATACTAGAATTTCTTCAATACTTTCAAATACTAATTTTGGCACTTAATCCAGAACAAATCTATTCAGTTACTACCCACTGTACACAGTCCTATTTTATACTATTTTAGTAATTGAGTTTGAAATCACAGCGCAGCTCAATACAACTTTCATTGCAGTCAAGTGTGAATATGAAAATACAATGTCTTGATATTTGTTACAGTTCAGTAAATGCACTCCAAAGCACCCTCATCAAAAATATTACCTCTTGTTAAATGTCTGCTGCAGTCTTTCAAAGCTCATTAATCACTTGACGTGTCGTAGTGTATTTGCCACCATGCTGACATTGCTTTTCTGGAAATACATTACCTTCATCCAAGGGACTTCACCCACAGCTCCTCCCGCCGCGCTGCGCCGCCTCATGTGAGAGTGAAATTCATTGGCAGGGGTTTCATATTTTATTGCCCAGTAACTAACGTGAGCGAGCGGCACCAGTTAAAGGTTGGTGCTCTTGGCCTATCCACATAAGTGTGTTCTCCTGTACGATGGTGACTCATCTGACTGGCCCAGTTTTGTATTACTGCTGAAACAATCATTTCAGATGAAGGTCAAACGTAGCCTTAAGGGCATGTGTTCCAGCCTTTAACGATCCGGAAGACTTTACAGCTGAAGATCTTCGCACATCAGTGTGATAAAGTGGCTTTTGAACTCAAGGGGAGGATCTGGTGGTGATAAAGTTGGGTGAAAATTGAAACGCGCTACTCTTGTGTTAAAACGGGTCGTGTTAGAGAAAATGTGATGGAGAGAAGTTGAATCAACTGTAAGAAAGTGTAAAATAGTGCTAACAATTTTCCTGCAATAGATAAAAATGCTAAAATGAATTCAATGAAGGCAAAATAAGGAACATCAACAGGAAGTCAACGATATGGTCATTTTGTCAGTAATCTCGGATTAGAGAATGATTCCTGCATTCTGTATAATATAACCATTAAGAAGATTAAGTCTTGCATTTAAATGTAGTTTGCACTTATATATCTATAGATGCCATCGAAAAATACTGGATTTAGCTGGTTTAAGGTATTTTATATTGACCAGCTAAAAGTGTCTAAAATCCAACTAAACCCAACTAATAATAAATCCTAAACGGAGTCAGACAACCATATTACACTGCTTTACATTGCTTGCTTTTTAGACTTCACTGTACACACAACCTACAATATCTAATATCTATTTTATATTGATGATATACAAAATCTAATCTATTTTATATCATCAATTATCAATACATTCAGCTAAATGTGGATATAGACACAATGTACAAAGTAAACATACAGTCTAAGCTAAATTATTGTTTGGTCTCAAAGATCAGTCGTTCCTTCAGAATGGTTCGTGTTTGCACATTCAATCTCACATTAAATGTAGTTGGTATCATAAAACTATATGCCTGAGAACTGGTATTAAGTGGTTTTTATCTGATTTTAGATAAAGTCCCGCTGTATGACCAGCAAATAAAATGTCTGCCCTATTGGAAAAAACGGCATATGCTGTTTTTGTTTTAGCTTGAATGCTGGTTTGAGCTGGTTTAAGCTGGTCCTGAGCAGGAGGGACCAGCACATGACCAGTTTCAAAACCTACCTAACCATCATATTCAACAGGGTAAAACCTCTCAAAAACAATCCAAAAGGCTAGCTTATAAATAGATTGTTTATAGGTTATAAATAGATAGCCTATAAACTAGCTTGTTTAGCCCAATCGCACCGAATTCATAAGTATTTTACAAGGTGGGTGATTTGTACAAATTCATACCATCTCACTTGTACAAATTCATACGATTTTTGCTAAATTGAGTTATTAATATGTACAAAAAACCTACACCTAGCCTGTCCCCAACCTGCCTGTCACTGTGGTTTAAACAAATCATACAAAAACAAAATTTGAACGAATCTGAATGAATAAGCCATTGAATTTGACTGGGAAACTTGTTAAAACCAGCTTGTTTCACTGTAGGCTATTTCACACACAACCTATCCAGACACATTGTATGAAAATAACCTGGTTCAGTCTAAGCAAAAATGTTATTGGGGCTTAGAAATCACTTTCATTCATTAAAATGGTTAATGTCTCATTGTTAGTTTGATAGCTTTGTGCTTATATCTCAAAAACAATGCCTGTCTGAGGATTAACACCAGACTGGAATAAGATAAGGCTCTGCTTAATGCCCTACAAAACTCTACTAACAATACACATTTAGGATTAGCTGTTAGCACCAATTACTTTGGTCTTTTTGGGTCCTCAAACCAATTTTCTTTCTCTGTGCTGGGGATGTGGGCTCTTAGGTCAAGACAGCTCTTTGGTGGCAGACGTAGAAGGAGAAGAATAACATTTTACTGCTCGATTAAAGAATTACAAACAAGCAGAACAAATCTAATTAGGACAAGAACAAGGAGGAATTCATTTGTTTGTAGCTGCCATTGTCTTGTCAAATATCAGCACCGACAAAACCGAAAACTTTAAAAGCTTTAGAAGAATTTCTGACTACATTAGAAGTAAAACTGTAACAAATGGTGAAGAACATTTTCCACTATAAAGGCCCTTTTGTGCAATAAAGACGTTGCATGGATGCTAAAGGTACTTTTTTGTGGAATAAACCAATTGATGATGACAAGGAACGTTTATTTTTATTAGCGTAAGAAATGAATTACTTTTGATTTCTCCAACGAAGCTGCATCATCACTAGCGATTCTAAATAGGGCATTGTTTGCCTGCGTGAAAATAACATAACTTTTTTCTTAAAACTTTGGCATTAATATTTAAGGCCTACATTAACTGCCTGTAATGAAAAGTTGATCGCTTACAGCAGGATGCAATAAATACACTTTTAAAAGATGGTTTGCTGATACAAATAGGCTTAGGCTACCCAGCAAAGAAAACGTAAAGCATAATTAACGTTAGTTTCACTCAGCAATTCAGAAATGACAGTTGACAATGTCGTCTGCATTAAATTATCCCTTCCTTGAGATGGTGCATCAGACACTCAAGTTGAGAGGCACTTGTTAGAGGGCAGAGCATCTCTGTGTCTTTTCAGCTGACAATTAGAGAAGACTCACCATGGAGTAGCCGGAGAATGAGACGGCACGCCAGATGCTGCAAGGCCTCTTGAGAGAGCATGCTTTTTTTCCGAAACAGCATCTGCTGTGTATGTGTGCACATGGTAACGTCAACACGCTGCTCAAGAACGCACAAAAAATGTACTTTCAGTTGGAAATACACTTCAAACCCTCGTAGGTATTATTTGATCGCTGTGTCCTCATTCAAAAAGCCTTAAATGATAATTTAGCTGATCGTGAATCTTCATTTCACACAAGGTTGCAACTCAGCAATAAAAGTTCTGTTTTCCCTACGTGGCTATATGCCTGACCTATTTTTATTAGAGGACATTAAGAGTTCTGTTTGCTTTTCTTTGGCTTGTTCTTGTGCTTGCAGAAAAGAAACTTTTTGTCCCTAATTTCTACTTTTGGGCTTGTCCTAATGCTTGCAAAAAGGCTTATGTTTCCCTGCTGAATGCATTTTTTTCTCTGATTAACTATGCATGCAGTTCAGCACTAACCAACAGTTCTACAGTTCCAGCTTATTAGACTCGTCGTTTCAACACTGAACTGAACTCATTAGCAACCAGACAAATATAAGCCATTAAGATAACACTGACTCTTCAGACATGGGACAAAACGGACTAAACTGTTTAAATTAACTACATTTACACTTTGTTCTATCATTTGATTCCCATAATGAGAGCTATGAGTCTTAACCCGTGAAACCAAATGCCTTCATAACAAAATCTATTAATTCCTATAGATTACAACAAAAAAAATTATTAAACCTAAGAAAAACCACAATGTAAATATGTATTTAAAAAAGAATATAATATGTTTCTGTTATCATCATCATTAATTATACTATAATTATTAATTAAACTATATTGAAAACACATTTATTAAATCAAATACTTTTTTCAAATTTCATGTTCTCCCAGTTAAACGTCATGCAAGACTTAAAAAAATATTTTCAGGCTAACTGGAAAAGGCTAGAACTCTCATTGTAGGATGGGTTTTTGCATTTTTATTTATTTATTTATTTTTACATTTATTTATTTACTTTTTACCTAGCACCAATATTTAAGCAAAACACTTTTTGCCTAGGTGATTATATTTAGTATGCAGTCATTTACAAATGAATAAAGCATAACAAGCATAATAACAAAATAATTGTTAAATACTGAGGAGTGAATTTTTATATACACAACTTTACAGCCCACTGTTAAAGGTGAAAAAAAAAAGTAAGGTGACCCTGACAATTTAAAGCAGGTATGTCTCAAATGCATACTTAAATACAGAGTTCATTTAGAGTTTTTTTGAAACATAATTATACAACTTTTTCCTTTTCCATTACTACTCACAATACCTCTCCTAAGAACGTAACTCAATTCCTGTAAATTAAAATACATTAATATGTATAATCTAAACATACCTTTTGCACTTTAAGGATGTTATATGAAACCGCAAGATGAAAAACGTGAATAAAGCATAAATAAAGTTCCACGAGGCCATAAATAATACTGCGATAACAGGACAGCCCATTAAGAAAAACCAAAGAAGCCTCTAGCAATAAAGAACAAGCAATTCGTGTGTCCCGTGCTCAACAAACAGGCATCAACGTCAACAGAGGATTTAGCTCACTTAAATCAGCACATTTACAAGGCCAAAAATGATGTCATGCATATTGATAAGGATGAGTCAACATGCAGCATTTCTCCATGGCTGTCTTTAAGGAAATCTGCGCTTCCTTCTCTCTTGCCTCCCTACATTTTATCATATACAGAAGTTAAGTGGCATATAATAAAAAACGATTGCGATGTTACCTTTTCTGATGACGTTTCTTTCTTCCCTTATTTACAAAAATATCGGTAAGTGTACTTTTGAATCGTATTGGTGTTGAATCTTTCCATCAATGCGCTGAAATTTTAAGCACTATTTAGGCACTCAAAAGAATATTGGTTTGAAATCATTTTTTTTAAAGGAGTTGTTTCACACGTGCTGACCATGACTTTCGTGCCCAATCCATTTACAAGTCCTTGTGAAACGTATGACACATGATGGCTGGTAATCGCTAAAGCATATAAACGTGTAAAAGACTTTTCTTTCAAATGCGGATACCATGTATTACATGAATGAATGGAGTCAATTAATAAATCACCATCTAATTAGTATTTAGACAAAGAGCGAGACGTCACTATTCATTTTATCTAATAATTAATTAGACAAAGAGAGAGACGGACATACATAGCCTTCATTCCTACAGATTTGTGCCATGCTGGTCCGTGTGGGGCTTTAATTCAATGTGTAAGTCGCATTCATTGAGTCTCAAGACCCAGCCTTCCCTGCGTTTTTTTAATTAGGTGGCAGATAGTGGCTTGTCTGAGAGAAGACTCCAATAGGAAACGGCTCTTCCCATGTAATCTCTTTCTGATAAGGATGTTGGGCAACATCAAATTGATCTTTTGCCCTTGAGATAAGGAGTGTATTTCATTAGAGGGCATTTTTATAATTCTTTAATGGGCTGATTCTGTGATATGATGGGCATTTCACAGCTAACAAGAATTAAAGCAGATGGCAGCCAGGTCAAGAAAGAATATTTCCACAAATTTGAAAAGCAAAACTAAGAAACGAAATGTCCTAAAAAGACTCCATGAAGAGCGAACCTTTATAAAATAAAGCGAAATATCTTTGTTGTACAGAAATAGAAAAAAAAACGTATTCTTATTCTGCCATATAGAATGATTGTCTGTGTGTGTGCATACGCGCCGTCTGTGTTCTGTTAGACACCACTTATCTGACTCAGAAGTGTCAGACTCTAGGTTTTTTTTTGTAAGACTAAGACTTCTAAGTCTCTTCTGTCAGTTGAGCTGGATATAAAAGAGGCTCACACAATATATCAGTGTTTGTGTGTGTCTGTCTGTGTGTGTGTAAGCAGATATCAACCTTAACAAAAGAAATGCATGTGCAATATATTTATATAATATTATATATTCCACAATGGTACAGGAAAACAAAAGATGGACTCTTCTAAAGGGAATTTCATAAATAAGTAAGCCTATAAAAGTGGAGCTGGTTATACAAAAGAATCATAAATAGATGCTGGTGTGTTTATCATTCAACAAACCGTGAATCCAATTACTGCCAGAAAACTTAAGACACATTGGGTTTATACGTAATACCGGTGGATCTGTGACTGTATATACTTCATGCACTGTCGTATGCTTGTTGTGAACCTGCTGAACTTATTGCAAGAAAACCAGTATACGGTTTCAAGCAATATTGTCAAATATTATTACAGTTTTAGTTTATTCCTGTGATGGAAGCTGAATCTCTGTATCCATTAACTCTTAAATGTTGATTTGGTACTCAAGAAATTAGCTTTTGCTTTTGAACAATTTAATGTATCCTTGCTGAATATTTTTTTAAATATAATTCGAAAAAATGTTAATTACCACAAACATTTGCATGGTATTGTACCTATTCTGATATAATTTCTAACGGAATTAAAGCCATTTTTCTTACTCTAGAATGCCTCAAAAATATCTCTCAAAAAGAGTACATCTCTTTCACTTGTTTACTTCAAAACACTGTAGAAAACACATGTACTCTATAACCATGCCTATTGTGCTTTATGCAAATGCAAACTTAAATAACTGATTATCGTTTGTATCAGGCAAAAACCCAAGCATCATAACAATTGTGATAATTACTGAACATAAGTAACATTTTAGAAATATAGAGAGAAAAAGTATTTGACAGTGAAATAAACAATTACGTTAAGTGATTAAACAGCTGTTGAATCATTACATTAATGCACTAAAGGTAAAAAAAAAAAAGTAAATAAATAAATAAATTGTCCACATGTTGGTCATTTTCTCCTGCCCTTGGCAGGTGATATTGAAAAGAGAGTCAAGGAACTTAATGTTCCTTACAACAACATGATATGGTTTAAAGGACATGGTTTTATTTTACAACAGACCGTAGGCTATTTTGGAAAATAAAAGCAGAGTTGTTATACTAAGTGCATTCTGGAGAATGCCTTTGGGTAACACTTGGTGGAATCTGGCACTTGCCTGAGAAAGATGCATGCTGGGTAGGAGAAGATTAGTAAGGGTAATGTAGCTTGTAAAATGCCAGATATATTGATGGCCCCTTCAGATCTGGGAAGGTAGCAACGGCCAATGAGCTGCACAAAGACGTTTTTTAAGACAGGGCCTGATCCATCTAAAAATAGAAGATCCACTGGAAAAAAAGAGAATGGTCAGTCCACAAAACAGGAAGAGGGGATGGAATGATTTACTGGCTTGAGGGTTGAGTAAATCACGCCATACTTCATGGTAGGAAATTAAACTCATTTCATGCTTTGTGAACAGTTGAATAAACTGGATCTCAATGGGAGTCACCTGGGACAAGGGCGTGTCAAAGTTGATTAGTATCAGAATGACAACCAAAGGTCATATTAAAGCATTTCACAGAGGCAAAATTGGTTGACATAACCTGGTCTCATAAAAATTTGCCCTTTTGTGCAACACCGTTCTATGTACCTTACTACATGTTTCACCCCCTGTTTGAAAGAGAAACGTCCACTGAGTGGTGCTAAAACAGGTTCGGTAACCTGTTCAGTAACCCTGCTAAGTATTTATTACATTTATATACGTATGCATTGCAGAGGTTTAGAATACCCGTGGACTGTTGGAAATATGCCCTACACCAAATCCAACCCTACACCTATAGTGTTAACAAATGCAAAACTGATATTAAAAAGCATTTGGTAGTGCTTGATGTGTTTTACACAGATTTGAACTGTTTTGTTGTAGTTACACAGGATTTGAACTGGAGCTCCTGGGCTCTTAAGTACATCTCTGTACTCTGTGAGCTACCGAACAAACCTACTGTCTTTGAAAACCCATACACACGAAGGTGGATATGTGAGGCGCTAACATTTAAATCATCAGTTTTCAAATATCCGAGCATATTAATATTGTTTTGAAGTGATAACACGATATTCTTTAAGTAATTGTGCGAAAATTCCAGATCACATGGTGATCTCACCAGTGTTATATGCAACTGCACCTTAAAGCTGTAAATATCCTGATGTGTTGTATCTATTTTACTGACCAACTGTGTTAAATCTATTGTATTAAAAGAACATAATAGTTATACTCATGTTTTCAACACATGATCAAGCCAAATGCTAAAACGTTACACTAACACTATGACTCTCCTCATACATTTTGCAGTCTAAAGTGGTGTTTAGGGCTTTGTCACAGAGTCCAGAAAACATTCCCGGTTACCCACACAGTGACGACAGTCTTTCACTTGCTGAAAATGCCTGGTAAGTATAAGCAAATTGCAGCTACTGCCAAATAAGTGCCTGTGCTGATCGTTGGTAAAGGAATAAGATGTCAATGTTGTTTTGCAGTCGTTTCACTGAAAGTGATGGAACAAACAGGCCTACTTTCAGTGCTGTTCTTTTTTTGCTTGAATTTTTCTAGGCACTGACCAAAAATAGCATTGTTAGTGTTTCCAACAAACATCTGCTTTGAGTCCTTTGGGTTTTTTTTTTTTTAAGCTAAACAGCAAGAGAGAATTCGTACATTTGCATTATAGTACAGCACAACAAAAATGAGAAAGAGCTTACTGTCACATGACAGCGTATGTTATCTTTCAAACGTTTCTTATTCGGTATTCAGTAAATGGTTTTACGCACTCGCTGCTGAAATTCAGATTTCAAGGAACTGATGCCTTTCATTGCGTAAAGCATTTTGAAGTGGTTTTCACCTCAAACAAATGGTTATAGTACCATCAGTGGCCTCAACGCTCAGTTCAGTTATTTATTTTTTTTGCATTGTGTGTTTATAGCAGCTGTCCCACTTTTCAAATCCTCAAACGACTTCATATTTTGAATTCACAACCTCTAAAAAGTTCTAAATGTCCTGACCAAAAATAGACCTGTTCTGTAAAAGCTCCTTGCACTCCAAAGCTGGGGTTCAATGTCATAGTGGCTTTGATGGGGCTTAAACAGGGCTTAGGCAGTACTTAATTACTAATGAGCTCTTTGAAACCTGCTGACTCGCTTGCACTAAAAGGCCATGGTTTGGTTCACAGGTGGCATAGTTTTATTGGATTCACCTGGTCATCTGAATATATTCACATCTTATTTATATTTACAGTTTACATCGAGGAGACTGCACAGATTAAGCAGAGACCTACATCACTGCTCCAACATTAAAATATTCTGACTGAACTATGTATAACCATGCGATACATCGCATAAATTATATAGTTCATAATATAATAACATACTTCATGCCACAAAGACACCATGAAAAGAAAACTGGATTATTCTTGCTTCATGAAGAATCATGTCAGGGCTATAAAATGTTTTTCTGAACATAGTAGAGATCTATTAGCAGGTTTTAAATACGATCACAACTGCATTTTTCTTTTTTGCCTTAATTATGAATGATATTGTTAGGAGCCTGAGAGCTGCTATATTTAAAGAACATTACTAAATAAGTAATTTTTCTTTCAGACAAGAATGGCTAGCATGAAACTACGGCTTGGCAGAGCAACATCTTCATTCCTTGTTCCCTTTTCTATATTCCTCAGCGGGATGATCAGAACAGTCTGCCAACTCTAAAACTGTCATAAGTTGTTAAAAATAAAATAGCAACAGAGGCAATGATTAAAGATAATCCTAATCCACATGCACATGATTTAATATGCATTTCCCAAATCACTCACATAATTAATACAGAAAACAAAATGTGAGAGAGGATTATATTAAGATAGACACAATAGCTTTGCCAGATAAACTCTGTAAATCATTCATAAGGAAAACAAGCCACGCAAGCCATATTACAGTATTTCCTATCTCTATAGGCCAAAATTCGATCAGGGAAAAAGGTGTAATAAACTCTCAATATGACAATTGATTTAATCGCTACTGAGGCCTGCTGTGATAAAATTACCCTTATAGCTTGACGCAAGCAAACTTGGGGTGTAAATTCAGTTTGGCTTCAGCCATCTCTTCATCCTCTTCTCTCTTTTTAAAAGGGTTGAAATTTAAAAGCACAGCACCTTTCCTTGAGGCATTGACTCTTCATTTCCGTCCACTGTGCTCATTATGTTTTTCACTTAAATGACATTTGGCAAGTGTAAGGTTATACCCATGAGCACCAAAGCGCCGTGGAGGGAAACTGTTTGTTCACAAGGAGGAACCAATACAAAATTAGAACCTGTTAAAAGCGTATGGATAACATGCCAGGTTCAAATCCAGCTATCCAGTGTGTTGTGATTGGCCAGATGCCTTAAACGTGTGCTGGGAAATACCATAACTCTTCCATATTTGGAAACACACAGCGTCTACACAGCATGAAGGCGGTGAAAACAATACTAAAAAAAAGAATCAATCTTATGCATTCTTTCTTTGATGTATATATGATATGACTATTTATATATATACATCTGGATGGTGTTATGCAAAGGAAAATGTGAAAACACATCATACTTTAAAGGAACAATTTACACTTCAACACTTTAACAGCATAATGAGTGTGTCTCATTGCGCCTGTTGCAGCAAAGTTCCTTCATTATTATGCCAGAATGAGAGAATAGTTCCTAATTATATCGGCCTTGAAAATCGAAACTTTTAATTTTCTGTTGAATTTAGTACACAATGTAACTATAGATGAGTCAAGTTCTATATAAGAAAAATATCAAAGCTCTTTGGTAATTTTTGAGAGTGATGCTAATGATCTAATCAGATTCAATGATCTATGCTAAGCTACAAATAAAAGTGCTACCTCCAGACCGGAGGATCGACAGAATGGATTCAAAAAGGGTAGAAATCTAGGGGAGTTGAAAAATGAACCTATTTTCAAAAAAAGGGAGTGTTTCTTCAAAGTGTGTAAGGAACGTCAATGGGGTCCAGTGATGTTTGGAATCAAATGTTCCTCAAAATATCTTTTTTGTGTTCTGCAGAAAAAAAGGAAAATTATTCCGATTCGGTACAACATATGGCAACAATAATCAAACAACATATGCATATATTATATGCATATATTCCAACATGAGTTTTTATATGCATAAAACAGTAGATGAACAATATTTAAAAGGAAAACATGACATGTGGGGGGTCGGGAACAGTACTTTTTTTTTATTGCTTCTAGTATGTCATCAGTCATAGGGATCAATAACAAAATTGCAGATAGTCTGTCTGAGAATGCCACACACCTGCATACCTAAACATACTTAATCAATTTAATTTCTAGCCTAAGCTCTTTAAATCCAGGACTTGCATAACTATATTTGTTTATTTATTTTCAATATCACATGTCCATCCAAATGTCCTACTTTGATGTAAACCTGTAACATCCAGCCAGCAGAGGAGCCCTCTCCCGAGTACTGACCCGAGCCGCGCCCTCTGCTGCTACTTCGGGTTAGGGCTATTTAACCGTAGAGCACCAGGTGCTCTACGCGAAGTATTGCCAGCCTGTCTGCCTTACCAAGCGTTTACCATTGTTCTACTGACTACTATTGGTTATGACCTTTTGCTTGCTTCACCGACTCACGACTTCACGGATCATCCTTGTTTATTACGGTAACCGATTACTACTGAACTTTGATATTGACCATTGCCTCCATTCGACTTTGCCCACGGATTTCCCTTTGTGTATGTTTGCCTTCCGGACTGATATTACTGTTGCCAACCCTTGCTTGTTTTTGACCATCCTCATCTGTGTGTGTGTTCCAATAAACATCCGCACATGGAATCGCAATCGGCTTCCGCCTCCTCCTTACAGAATACTTCGCCAGACCAGACTCCAGCGGAGGTGACACACATGCAACAATTGATGGCATACCAGGAGGAGCTATTGAAAGGTTACCAGTCCCGATTGGATCAACTGCAGTCGGTGAACGAACACCTCACCCGGTACATTCAGGATCTACCCCTACTCGTTTTCTACAGTAAACCTTGCCTTACCGAAAAGTTTGACGGTTCTGCTGAACGGTGCAAGGGTTTCATTCGCCAGGTCAGGCTGTATTTGGAGTTTCAGCAGGGTAGATTCAACAATGAAGAAGTCAAGTGTGCATTTATTATGACGCTACTGACGGGAAGAAGCGATCGACTGGGCGACTGCAGTTTGGGATACAGATCCCCACATCAAGACATCTGCTAACTATTTCTTACAGATGCTAAGAGAGGTGTTTGAATATCCTGCAGGGGCAAGGATATCTCAACCCAGTTAATGGATCTGTCCCAGGGTAAACGCACAGCCGCTGATTATGCTATTGAGTTCAGGACGCTCGCTGCTCAAAGCGGCTGGAATGATGTCGCACTCAAGGCGACTTTCAAACGGAGTCTCACGGCAGATTTACAGGCGGAATTGGCGTGTAGAGGTGAGGATTTATCTTTTCCGATCTCGTCAATTTAACAATCCGTATTGATAATCTTAAGCGCCAGGCACCGCAACGTAAAGCGCCGTCTATGGTCACGAACCAGGAAAAGAATCAAATCGACACGAGTTAATGGAGAAACCGGAACCCATGCAAGTAAACTCCCAACGTGTCTCTATGGAAGAACGCGAACGCCGCGTCGTCTTCAACTATGCTTTTACTGTGGAGAAGGGAAACATTATCAGGTTGACTGTCCTCGCAGACCCACCACTACAAACCGGGTAAATATGAATCATTTTCACGTACTCAGCAACAAGGCTCTCATGTTACCTATCATGCTCGGTCTAAACAATGTAAAGGTTATGTTGACAGCAATGGTTGACTCGGGCGCGGCCTTGAACATCATCAGTCGTGAGGTAGTCGCCAAATATCACATTCCTTCTCAACCTTGTGAATCTGTTTTGGGATCAAGACCATTAATGACGAGGACATCGGAGGAGGCATTTCTCACAGAACCAAGTCTCTTACTCTCCAGGTTGGCATGTTCCACAAAGAAACCATTACGTTCTATATTGTTGATTCATCCAAGTATGAAGCAATCCTCGGGTTCCCCTGGCTTTCGGTACACGACCCAACTATATCCTGGGGTAGAGGTGAGTTAACGCAATGGTCTCACATGTGTATTAACAGATGCTTCGCTGTATCTCCAAGGAACTGCCTCACTACCAGTATAGAGAGTCCGGAAAATCAGAGGAGAATCAAGATACCAGCATGCTACAGGCAACTGTCAGAGGTGTTTAGCAAATCACGGGCAACAGAATTACCACCTCACCGACCATGGGACTGTGCGATTGACCTCCTACCTAACGCCATGCCACCCAAAAGTAAGGTATACCCATTGTCATTAACTGAAAGCCAGGCTATGGAGGAATATATTAATGAGGCTCTTAGCTTTGGGTTCATTAGACCCTCCACATCACCTGCAGCAGCGGGATTCTTCTTTGTAGGAAAGAAGGATGGAGGCCTGCGCCCATGCATCGATTATCGAGGCCTAAATAACGTCACTGTCAAGTTTCGATATCCCCTACCTTTAGTTCCATCAGCTCTTGAACAACTTCGTGAGGCAAGGATGTATACTAAGTTAGACCTCCGGAGTGCCTATAACCTGATAAGGATCAAGGAGGGAGACGAGTGGAAGACTGCTTTCATGACGACTAGAGGGCACTACGAATATCTTGTTATGCCGTATGGGCTAGCTAATGCTCCCGCTGTATTCCAGTCCTTCATCAATGAAATCTTCAAGGACATCCTAAACAAATACGTGGTGGCTTATATTGACGACATCCTCATTTACTCAAAGAATGAGGCAGATCACATTGGACATGTCAAGGAGGTTCTATCCAGGTTACTGAAGCACAGATTGTATGTTAAGGAGGAGAAATGTGAGTTTCATGTGTCACAAACTCTGTTTCTAGGTTACGAAATCAGCCACCAGGGAGTGAGGATGGACGATGACAAGGTTAAAGCAGTTACGGAGTGGCCTCAACCCACTACGATCAAGGAGCTCCAACGGTTTCTAGGGTTTGCAAATTTCTACCGGCGCTTTATCCGGAACTATAGCACTGTTGCTGCACCACTAACCTCTCTCTTAAAAGGAAAGCCGTCCAAATTGAGATGGAATGAGGGAGCAATTAGGGCGTTCTCAACCTTAAGGAACGTTTCACCACAGCCCCTATTCTCAAACATCCTGATCCTGAGCTACCGTTTATCGTGGAAGTGGATGCATCGGACTGCGGAATTGGAGCTGTTCTCTCCCAGCGTCACGGTCAACCAGGGAAACTTTACCCATGTGCTTACTTTTCCAGGAAACTGACAGCAGCTGAGAGAAATTATGACGTGGGAAACAAGGAGCTATTATCCATGAAAGCGGCCATTGAGGAGTGGAGACACTGGCTGGAAGGAGCAGTGCACCCGTTCCAAGTCATCACGGACCACAAGAACCTGGAGTATATCAAGGGAGCTAAAAGACTGAACCCCAGACAGGCAAGATGGTCACTATTTTTTTACTCGTTTTCAATTCACTGTCACCTATCGTCCAGGTTCCAAGAACAGTAAGGCTGGCCTTGCTGTCACGAAGATATGACGCACCTCAGAAGGAGAGAATCCCGGATAATATTCTGCCACCCACGGTGATCCTGGCTCCAGTGTCCTGGGATATAATGGAGGAGCTGCAGAGGAATTACAACATGAACCAGCACCCCCTCAATGTCCTCCTGGTAAACATTACGTACCATCAACAATACGCCAACGCATCCTCCAATGGGTACACACTTCACTAAGTTCAGGTCATCCAGGCATCAACAGAACACTACAGTTAGTGAAGAACGCCTTTTGGTGGCCGTCAATATCTCGGGATGTGACGAACTATGTCAAGGCATGCCAGGTATGTGCACAATGCAAGACCCCAGAGAATTGCCTGCCGGTTTGCTCAAGCCTCTGCCCATCCCTCAGCGACCATGGTCTAATCTATCCATTGACTTTGTCACAGATTTACCATTGTCTAACGGTTTCACAGTCATTTTAGTCATTATTGATAGATTTTCTAAGTCATGTCGATTAGTTCCCATGAAGAACCTCCCCACCGCCATGGAAACTGCCCTCGCCCTGTTCGAGCACGTCTTCAGAATCTACGGATTACCCGAGGACATAGTGAGTGATAGAGGTACTCAATTTACTTCCCAAGTATGGAGGGCCTTCTGTAAACAGCTCGACATTAATGTGAGCCTTACCTCAGGTTACCACCCACAGGCTAATGGACAGGTCGAGAGACTTAATCAGGAGATCGGGAGGTACCTGCGGACCTATTGCCACAGAGAACAACACAGATGGTCAGAGTTTTTACCATGGGCCGAGTATGCTCAAAACTCACTAGTCAAATTGGCTACTGGTATGACCCCATTCCAATGTGTCCTCGGGTATCAGCCGCCCATGTTCCGTGGTCAGGAGAACCATCCAATGTCCCAGCCGTTGATGATTGGATTCGTAGGAGTGAAAGGGTGTGGGATAGTGCTCATGTGAGACTACAAAGAGCGATCAGGTATCAAGAGACCCAAGCTAACCGCCACAGACGCCCACATCCCCATATCAACCTGGACAAAGGGTCTGGCTCTCGGCGAGGACATCAAGATGCGGCTGCCCAGTAAGAAGCTAAGCCCAAGGTATGTAGGACCATTCAAGATAATAAAACAAGTAAATGATGTCACATATCAACTGGAGCTGCCTACTAATTATCGTATATCTCCATCCTTTCATGTATCCCTCCTCAAACCGGTCCACCCGGGAGCTGACCCTGGCCATGAAGCCCCAGAACCACCGCCGCCACTTGAGATTGACGGGAATCCCGCATATCAAGTGAGCGAACTACTGGACTCGCGGAGACGAGGGGGTCGGCTCCAGTACCTGGTGGACTGGGAGGGTTATGGACCAGAGGAGAGATCCTGGGTAGCCGCTCAGGACATTTTGGATCCATCCCTTATTGAGGAGTTCCACAGAGCCAGACCCGATCGTCCAGCACCACGACCCGGGGCGCCCGCGCATCCAACCACGAGATTCTGCCCAGGACCAACCACGGCCACGAGAACAACAACCTCGAGACCAACCACGAGATTCTGCCCAGAACCAACCACGACCACGGGGACGCCCACGAATCCAACCACGAGATTCTGCCCAGGACCAACCACGGCCACGAGAACAACCACGAGACCAACCACGAGATTCTGTCCAGGACCAACCACAACCACAGGGACGCCCACGAGGACGTCCACGAAAAAGCTCCAGGAGTCGCTCCTGGGGGGGGAGTTCTGTAACATCCAGCCAGCAGAGGCCCTCTCCCGAGTACTGACCCGAGCCGCGCCCTCTGCTGCTACTTCGGGTTAGGGCTATTTAACCGTAGAGCACCAGGTGCTCTCGCGGCGTATGCCAGCCTGTCTGCCTTACCAAGCGTTTACCATTGTTCTACTGACTACTATTGGTTATGACCTTTTGCTTGCTTCACCGACTCACGACTTCACGGATCATCCTTGTTTGTTTCGGTAACCGATTACTACTGAACTTTGATATTGACCATTGCCTCCATTCGACTTTGCCCACGGATTTCCCTTTGTGTATGTTTGCCTTCCGGACTGATATTACTGTTGCCAACCCTTGCTTGTTTTTGACCATCCTCATCTGTGTGTGTGTTTCCAATAAACATCCGCACATGGAATCATAATCGGCTTCCGCCTCCTCCTTACAAAACCAACTCATTCACAGGGCTTTTAAAAGGTACTGTGAGTTATACGTTCTTGGATTCTTTTGGGCTGATATTGTTGTGATATATTTTAATTTATGCTACACAGCAGTGAGATCATTAGCATTTTAGCAGCATGGAAGCTGTAACTCAAATTACCCATTGCAGGAAAGTCTATGAAGATACTGGCTAATTGCATTACCAAGGGGCAAGTGCTGGAACCGAAAGAAAGAACTTCCCTCCCCCCTTTTGTTACAGTGCATCTTTGCCTTAGAAAATGCTAGCTCAACTGACTGATTTATGAAAATATGCCATCCACACTGAGACGCATCCCTTTTTCTAGGTCAGGGTTATTGCTGTAGACAGACTATCCTGCATCACAAGAAAATTTCACTTGAGAAAACTTCTGCACTGGTAAGCTCAGAAACGCAAACAGCTTCACATACATGACAGCACAGGTTTTCTACCCCAAACGCTTGCTTCAGTTGCCATTTATCATTTATGCAAACGCTATAAATGGTTTATGCTAGCTGTAGAAAATTCCACTTAATTAAGTATATGACTAAACGTTCCATGGCTGCTTCTCTGAGCCGTGCCTTAATGTGACAGAATTCATTAACATCACCCACGGAGTGTTTGGAGAACATTCCTGGCAAATAAAGGGTGCAATAAAATCAGCCAATCAGCTTTAAAGGCCAATACCGCTGACCCTGTTGCATGTTAGTAGCTAAATCAATACTATGAAAAGGAGGATTGCAGCTAAGAGCAGAAATGGCTCCCTTATCAATGATAGAATGTGTCAGTTCTATTTTAGCGATGAAAATGACCTTTCGCTGCGATCTAGGGCACTCTCTCAATAGCTCCCTGCAGAGAATATCAAAATGCAGTTAGATTTTTCACACTTGTCAAATGAATGCTTTTAAAAAATATTCCTGTCTTTCCATGTCAAGAAACTTCAACCCTGTTGAAAGCTAGAGGCTTGACGGACATCCTATATATCCTATTAGGAATGATGTCTGTGCAATTTTTATAAAATACATTTTTACTGAAACATCAAACATTGCATTTTTTTTAACCAGAAACCAGTAAAAGAAAAAGTCCATGGATAACTATTGGGTGTGTCAATTACATTTCGATAAGTTAAAAAGGTTATTTTTTATTACAGATTTATTTTCAGAAGTCTATTTCTGTACAGACACAAAACTTGACGTCTTGTCCACAAAGGCTATTGGATATTTTTACTGTTATAGCCCAAGAATAAAAAGATACAGTTCAATAAACACATGCTGACCTTTGTGACAACATGCCCCAGTACCAATTCATCTGAATATCTACAATCAACAGATAAAATAGCGTTTCCAAAAATGGACCTGTCAACTCGTATAACTGTCTAGGTTACAGAGACTGTGAAGTTCTAAAAATACTCCAATGGAGTATGCGTGCAAATGAGGAATGATGATGATAGGAATATGTATTTTATCTTATATGTGGAACAAGAATATTTTCACTAGGGACTTTCAATTTTCCATGTGAGTGTGTCCGTCTGTTTCCTACCTCTGCCTCAGCTCAGTAACTTCAAAACATAAGCCCATAATGGAGCCCACACTGTATCTTTAAAGAACGAAACCTGCCCCCAGGCTGACTGAAAAGACATTTAGAGGAAATATAGGCCTACTGTACATGGAAAGGGTGAATATGGATTTTCATGTGTTGTGCTAATCATGCACACAGTTTACTGGGTCAAAAATATCGATAAAAATTATAAACAGGGAAAATTCACATAAAGCAAAAATGTATATAAAGATCTGCATAAATTTGACAAGATTTTATGTTTGAGAATGGCATTTTCACGTTTTTTAAATGTCAGATTTGTGAAATGTAGCAGCAGCAAAAGACAAAAATATTTTATCATATAAAAGCTCATTTGATCTAGAGCATTTGCAGAAAATTCATCATTCATCAAAATTTTTCATATGAATTGTTATAAAATGCCTACAACTTCTGCTGGAATCAACACTATGGCATTACAATACCACTGTTGTTATTGTTAACTAAAACAGAAATTCAATTATAAAAATCAACAAAAATAATTTCTGGTTAATTTAAATAAAAAATACATTTAAAAATATTTAAAATTAGATGATATTTTTATTATCATTTTTAGTACGAAAGTGTGCATTTTGAAAAGGTACTGCCCCGGTGACAGTTTTTGTACCTTTATTTCGGAGAGTGTATAGAATAAGTTTAAGTACTTAAATTTGTAAATAAATAACTAAAGAAATTACACACACATGCAAAAAATAAATGAATAAAATAAAAACAAATAAAAATCACAAAAGCACATTACAAAATTGACATACTGAAAATATATGCGGCATAGAAACCCGTTTGTACAAAGTGTTTGATTACCTGAGGGGATTTTCTGTGTTTGGCTAGTTCTGTTACTGAACACTGTAGTCACTGTGAACCCCGGCTCTGCTTGTTTCGCCAAGCCAGGCCACGTTCAGAGGAAGAATGCGCTCAATTACGGCTTCTGTCCATCAAACGGACCCTTTTTCTCCTCTTTTTGCAGCCTTGTTTTTGCAGTCAGCCATTCTGACAGGCAGAGAGTGCTTCTCCCCATCTCAGATGGGGCTGATTGATCAACTGACTTGAGACCAGCACGTCTCCTTGATACAGCAGTGTGTTTGACTGATGCTGTGTTCTAGGGCTGGGTGTGTCAGCATGCGTGTGTGTGTGTGTGTGTGTGTGTGTGTGTGTGTGCGTGTGTGTGTAAAGGACGGCAGACATTACAACCGAAGCCACATGAGGTTTCTCTGACAAAGGGTTGATTCACTCCATTGAACTATGAAGTGCAGCAATTTAGTTTTACTGTGAATTGATGGCTTGTGAATGAGTACTAGATGGGGTCAGTTATGATACATGGGCATTCCCAGCTCACCTTGGGTTCTTCTTTGGAGCGCTGGCATCTCATTAGCTCGTCTTTTCTGGCTCTCACGGTTGTGTTTAAATCTGCACAGTCAGTCTAAAGTCCTTTGGTGAAGCAAAGCAACCATTTGCGCAGCCAGTTTTAATGGAGTTTTAATGACCAAACTTGAACATAGCTTTATCTGTTTGCATTCAAGGCGAAATGAGTTTTTCTCATCTGCTTTCTCGGTTTAAGTTTAAGCTCTTTATCCTTCAAAGATCTTTTGGGTAAAAAAAACTAAGATCTTGCTGCAGCAAATCAATACTACTTTGGAAAGTCATCAAATCAGAGTGGTCTTCTTCGGCTTGATAGCGATGGCTGGGTTTTGGTTACGGTCCTGTGACATTTATTTGGAGCTTTGTTAATCGAATGATTGTGAACTCGTGACTACGCTGCAAAACATTAAATGTCATGTGCAAATAATATAAGATAAATATTTATATCAAGAAATAGTTATGACTCACAGATCACAAACACTTCTAATAGCTTTTGTAAGTCAACTTTTACAGTTTGTATTCTTCTGTTTGTGTGAAACGGCTTCATGTCTTATGTTCAACTTTGAAAGACATAAAAGTGGGGTCTTGTTTTGATTATCCCTGACCGAGTATGAGATGTCAAGTTGCAGTGGTTTACTCTTGAAAGAATTCACGGTCAAACACAGATTTCTGTTTATCGAACCATTCATCACTTGTCGGGCTGAGAATATATTAACGGTCCATTGCAGTACGAGGTAATATGCTGGACGTTTAGAATCTGATTGGCACTACTGGAGGAAATCAACAGTTCCAAACCCAATTCGTGTGCTGAATTTCAGTTTATAACGCCTGAAATGGCAAGTGAATGTTCTTTTTATGAACGGGTTACCTCAGATTTTTGAGACAAATGGATTTTTGCTCATGAATGCGGAAAAAAAACACACACACACGATGGCATTTGTGGTTTATGAGGACTCTCCATAGGCGTAATGGTCTTTATACTCTATATGTACTGTATGTACAAACTATACGTGCTATTGTCCTACACCAACCCTACACCTATTTTCTAACAAAAAATACCATTTAGTATGTTTTTTAAGCCTTTTGACAAAAGTCAGTGTTCTCATAAACCACCTTCAAATTGTCATACCCATGTCATTAAACAAATTAGTGTCCCCGCACATATTTTCTTTGTTTTATTTTGTTATTTTGTTCTTTTGTCTGTGGGACTTTCCATAGACTTCTATTATATTAAGACTGACCAAACAATGTTTTTGATTCCCTAACCCTATACTTTCCCTACAGACGTATACTAAACACATTTGCATTGTTACACCTCCAGATAAACATCATTTACTGATTTGAATAACTTGTTTCCCTCATGGGGACCACAGGCTGGTGTCAGATTTTACTATCCTTGTTGTGAGGACATTCTAAAGTAAAAACACTAGAGCACGTAGATTTTTTGGTGGAAAAACCCTGAAACAATTCTGGTAATCTTAAAAAATAAATCATGCTCTCAATTAATACTTACAGCTATTTGTTTTATGTATATATTATTTATGCATAATGAGTATGTTTGGGTGTGTGTGCACGCATAAGTATAAACATCAACAGAGATCCATAGTAGTAGCAGTAGTAATAATTCCATTAATAATATTAGACAAAAAAAAAGAAATGATATATTGCATATTCCTTTTCTACATACATGTTCTTTTTATGAACACTAGCTGTCGAGTTCAGCTTCAACTTTGTATACTTTATGAATCCACCAGTCTCATCTCACCTAAGACACCAAGTAAGCCAAGACTACCATTTCTGCTCTCTCACGAAATAGGTGTATCACGACACCTCAGAATACAAGAATAACTGTACTGTATATATGCGAATAACTGTGATCACTCTGCAAGGATATGTGCCATGCATATTTGATATGTTCTCACACAAACATCCTGTAAATGCAAATGAAGTGTTCATACAGCTCCACTGGAAGGAAGAAATGGATTTAAACATCTGATGAGTCATACAGTACTTCAGATGTTTCTCTGCGCTTAAGTGAATAATCTGAGTGTTCTGAAGCTTCATTTTAGCCTGAATAGTTTAGCATAAAATGACTGGCTGTCTTAAAGATATTATATTCCTACGTTTGCTCTAATATCCTAAATGTTATACCGATCTATTTATTTCAAAGAAGTTTCCATATTTGGAAGAGAAAGCACATGAAGAGGAAAGGCGTACGCGATGTTAAGAGTTATTATGGCAGGCAAGCTTTGTGACAGTGACCAATGTAGCTAAATATTGAGCACATTTGTCTGGCTGGGGAAACAAAAAAACACTCTAACTTCTCGGGAAACACAAACTGGCCCTTATAAATACTGATGATGCACGCCAAATGTGAAACTATTCTTAAACAGAGGGTTTTTCCTCTGTTCCAGATAATACGCCTCCTCCGCAAAGTCCTCGTGAAAGTGTTGAGTAGCACAATGATGGGCCGCCATCTGTCGTTTTCTCATTAAAGTGAGGAATATGTTAATGCGTCTTCGCAGTCTTGCCGAGCTGCTAAGTCAAGGACAAAATTAGATCGCATCCAACATTGTTATCCATATGTCAAGTATTTCTCTTTTTATTGGCTGATTGCAACTTTATCTCCTATTTCTTAGCTTGTAAAAAGGTAAAATAGAGAGATCGACAATAAAGAATTCCTAATTGGTTAGTTAACATAAATTTATATTTAGTATTTGGTTTATTTACAGTTCAGCTGGTAACGCTTTATAATAAGGTTTGCATGTCCTGATTTTTGTTAGATGTGTTTCTAGGTCAGCATATTTTGTTGACCCTGGACCAACATTTTAGTCAAAAAAATTAGTCTTGACCATATCCCTACAACTAAACCTAACCTTAACCATGAGTAATCCCTAAAATTGATGAATGACACTGAAGTACAAGCACCAAACATTGACTGTAAGCCTAAACATGTTGCAAATGGTAAAATCAGGTTCTTCATAAGCTTCCATAGTTAATGATGGCTAATACATTAACTATATAATAATAAGTAATACACTAGTAACACTTTTTATCATCTTTGTCAATTTTAGTTAATAATAATACATTATATAATACATATAATACATTGTTAATTTATAGTCAACTGGGGGAAATAAAAAAAAATATTTAACAGATATACATTTCTGATATGAATAATGTAGTTAACCAAGATTAATAAAAGCAATGTCATTGAATTTCTGTTCATTTCAATGGCACTTTCTTATAGTACATTCAAATTTATTTCTTTGAGGCACTCTCTCTCTCACACACACACACACACACACACACTCTCTTTTATGGTGGATTAGCATATTTGTATTTTTATGTGTATTTGTTGCATTTAAATGGTCACCTCAGGAGACTACGCCTGGATAAAACATTCTGGTTTGTTTTGCCAGCAGGGTTATTCCAATACTATGTGCATATCTGTGTGAAAAATCCCCAGTAAACATAAGTATCTGTAGACAGCTGTGCTTCCCATTCTCTTTTCAATGAAATTCCAGTGGGTTCTTCAAATAGTTTCTGATATATATATTATACTGTTAAAAGCATGGCCAAAGACTGGATGAGACTGAAAAAACTAGGGCTCAGAGCTGGTTATGTTACGTCATGGACTATGTGGAACACAGCGCAATGTATGACTCAAAGCTTTTTCATTTGAAATTTGCTCATTTGGCATTCTTTCTAAGCCATCAGAACCTTCCAGCTCTAAATCTTTGATGTTGCTCTGAGAAAAATCCAGTCTTCAAATCAGATAAAACAGATAAATGATTTAAATGTTTTTGTGGAGAAGTGGCCTCAAATCAACAGCTCTTGAAATCACAGCTCCCCTGAGTGCATCAATAATACATGACGACCCACTTTTTGGTCTCAAATTAAGACATAAGACTACCGCAGAACCGTCCCATCAGTAGCTTTCCTTCAAGGGTGATTTATACATTGGTACTTTGACCACTACAGCCTTTGCTGTACGTATTGAAGTTTATTATCGAACAGAGCAAATGGTTTTTCTTTTGTAGACTATTCAGCACAGCTTTATGTAACCAGATATTTTTGTTATTTCACACAGAATTCAGTTCACTCCTTTCATAAGGATCACAAAAATGGTAATTGTACTTGTGCTGCAGAAGTGCTTGTAAGAAGAAGCACAAATGAGAAGTCATTTATCCTGGCAGCAGAATAAAAACACAGACAATGTTCATTGAGGCTGCCTGCTTTTCTGTGCCACAGACAATTTCACCAGTGCATTAATTAAGATTATAAATAAACATCTCTGAATGTCATGAACCCAGATGCTGAAAACAGATATATTGTGCTTTATTTCGCCATATGTTGTGATTATTTTGCCCTATGGATTTCACAGGTTTTCACAATAGAATGAATTACCCATCTCAAATTTGTGCATGTTTTTATAAAGTGAGTTTTTGGTAATGTGGTCATATGCATACTATTAAATCATGTTCCTGAATTATATATTATATAGTATAGCCCATCAGACATTGTGCAAGTAGGTGTAAAAAATTTAACTGATTCACTCAAAATGACTGATTCCTACAGGAAAGAAAACAGAAGTGACATGAATTGAATTATTTATTTAACCAATCCATTAATGAATGCTAATTAATTAAAGAAGTGGCTTTGCCGTGCTATTTTCATTGATGAAATTACTGTTAAAGTGACTATTAAAATACATAAATTGATTGTTATATATGCATGTTCTTGTCATGGTTTTCAAAAGTAGTTGTTTAAAGTGCCCCTACTGTGGTTTTCTGAAAATTCCTTCTAAGTGAATAGAAACTTTCTGTGCAGCGTGTATAATGTAATGAGTCGACTCTGAATCATTAAAACAAATATTTTTAAAAAGGTCCCAAGCCATTTCATGTCGATGTCTACATGAAACATATTGCCTTTTTGCCCACACAGACCTGAGAAAATTATTTTTTTGTGGTCTGAATGAAAATGCGAATTAATTATTTGCCACTTGGTGCCGCTGTTGGAGCGTTAAAAGCTTACAAACACTGCTTTAAATGAAATTGACCAGCCATGGCAGATTAATAGTTTGGGTGTTGTTGAACAAATAAGATAAAATAATGCATATTTTAAGAAAATGAAAGTGTTTTTGACCTTGCATGCATGTCAACATGTTAACACTCCCAAAACCAAAATAAGATAGGTGCACTTTAAAAGCACAGTACATTTATTGTGGAGCAGACTGTCCATTCATACGGTTGCATTTAAACTGATATTATAACTCAAATAATTAGTTAGCACACTCCTAAACTACATCAGAAAATGATTCTTTGGATGTACAGGGTTATTGTTGCTTTTGAATTATAGTGTTGCACTGTGGAGAACAATGTTATGACAGGCCAGGCACAGCAGTGAAACAAACAGCAAAGTGTATGCAATTAAAATGCAGTACAGTGCCCTGCTATTAAATTTATGTGCCCAATAAAAGTTCATGCATGGTATGTTCCTCTCATTTCCTTCACTATTGATAAAAAAAATTTGCTTAATATGCATTACCACAAAAATCAATGAATAGTTAATCATGCATTTTTACTATTAGCAATTTATAATTGTGCAGGAAAATGCTAAGCACATCAACGGCGGTATCCTTTCTTCTCGTCTAAATGAAACCGGGCCTAATTGCATTGATGGCATTCTCTCTAAACGAAAGGGATAAATCAACTGAAGGGTCACATGCTTGTCTTTTATGAGACAATTCAGTCTTGCATTATTGCATGCATGGCACCATAAACAGGCCATCATCCCTGCACACATTACGCTCCCTATCGGCTTGTAAATCAGGGAATTAGTGTATGCAAGAAATAATGCATATAATGCCTCCTGCTGCATGCACTTCATCTCGGGGACAAATATGAATCTATTTCGGAAGGGGTATTCAAACAGGATGGTTGCTTGAGCACTTAGCAGCCTTTTACAGATGCACACGTCCATTGGCTCTGACTATAAAACACATTATGTAAACTATTCAGATGTCGTCTCCCTCTAGAAGGAAAGCCATGTGTTGGAGGAGATATTACAGAGAGGGAAGTCTCGAGGCTGCGGCAAAACTAATCCAGTTTGTTCCACCAGTAAAAGAGAAGCTATTCTGTATGACTGCCATCAGCTTGGGAACTGCTAGATAAGCACATGTATGTTGCTTCTCTTTTGCATCGCAAGCGATGGTCCCACGAGTGCGGCTTTATGGGAGAATGTGGCCAAGCCCCATTTTGGTAACTCGCTTTTGACAGCGGCTCGTTTAAGCTAAACGCGTACAGTTAAGATGTTTATGTGGAAATGGAGCTCGACTACAGCAGCTGTGTCTTAATTACCCAAGTGCCACCAAACTATACATCACCGCCGGTGCAGTTAAAACAAGCCGTAACCAAATGTCAGCATGAAGGTGGTGCTATGTGAGTCGTAAGCTTATTTAATATCCATTTACAGAAATCATATTGTAAACCGGAGGCAAAATTGCTCTTAAACATAATGACAAATAATAATAGACCATAAACATTTTAAAATGTATTCAGCCATTGTAACCGTAACTTTGCATGGAGAATACGAAAATCTAAAATGCCAGCTATATTTAGCTCATGCTCCAATGAATGATGCACGAGCCTGACAAATGTGTTTATCATTTTTGGTTATGGAAGAATATCACTAAAAAGCATTTTAAGAGGAACTTTTTTATCTATACATAAAATATATAAACATATATATGTAACATATATGTAACATATATATATATATATATATATATATATATATATATATATATATATATATATATATATATATATATATGCAGTATATTTATACCATATTGAAATTACTTAGATGTCTATATATAAATATACACAGCACACATACATATATTTATGTATAAAAGTATGTAAAAAAAAGATATTACATAGATAGACAAACACACACTTTTTAAACAATTAATCAAACATAACACCCACACACAAATCTCATTACTCAATGAATCAGTATAAGAAAACAGTGACACTGCCATTTTCTGCAACTTTACGTAGGTGACAGACTGTGCCCTAACCTGACCTATTTTTGGCCTAGATTTACTAGAAGATGGATTCTGTTCTTTGGATCAGTCGATACTGGATTCCCTCAGCAATTTGTTGTCATTTGTCTTGCAGCTTGAGTGTAGTCTACAGTACCTGTACTCATCTGGGAGTTTTATTATGAACAGCAAGATCATTTGTCCTCCACTATCTCATTGTATCACACCTTCACTTCTCTGGGAAATACAGTCAAAGTGCAATTTGCGTAACACAAATTTAAAGGAGACAAAGCAATACAGGGGAGAGAGACAACTTTTTATGCCAATAAAGCTGACGTGAATTTGATTTTGAGAGATCAAAGAATCAAAGAATTTTAATTTTGGGGTAAACCACTTTTTCACCCACCCTTTTAATTTAAAGTAAAAACTAAATAATCAAATGAATTGCTTATGTAACAATCTTTAGCTATTTATTAACAACCAGTTTGCATAATCAACAACTTTCAAAATCTCAATGCGATAATATCTGATATTTTGTTGTTGTTTTTTTCTTTCCCCCATGATGTGAGCCTGCAGATGGTATATTCATCCCTCAGAGTGTCATGGAGCCAGTGGAGGATGGCTGACTTATTAGCATCAGTGTGGAATGGTCCACCTACAGCACATGGGCTTATCATTTTCCATTACATGTTGGAGGCACTACCTGTGCTCCCTTCAATGCAGAGGTCATTAAAGTATTCCTATTAATCTGTTCCCCCATGAGGCCTTACCAATGTGCTCATATTTCATAATGTCTAAGCTGATACTGCTAAAGCATAATAATTAGCAGACCTAAGAAAAGAAACTGGGAGTTAAAGTACATCATAGCTCGTAAGCAGCAAGTAGACAACATTTCACAATCTTTTAAGGTCAATATTATATATTTTTTATCTATAAAAAATATGCATGTATATATATATATATATATATATATATATATATATATATATATATATATATATATATATATATATATATATATATATATATATATATATATATATATGTGTGTGTGTGTGTGTGTGTGTGTGTGTGTGTTTGTGTGTGTTTTGTGTGATTTAAATTCACTTTAAATGTTCTACTGTACACGTAACGGTTACAGTTTACACTCATTCACTTATTCCCTCAATAAATTTCTAATTTGTAAGGTCATTGTTAAGTTTAGGTATTGGGTAAGATTAGGGATGGAGAATAAGGTCATGTAAAATAAGACATTAATATGTGCTTAATTACTTTTTAATAAATGGCTAATATTCTAGTAATATTCATGCTAATAAGCAACTAGTTAAGAGACCCTAAAATAAAGTGTTACTACCAATTACCTGTGTGTGTGTGTGTGTGTGTGTGTGTGTGTGTGTGTGTGTGTGTGTGTGTGTGTGTGTGTGTGTGGGCGTGACTGTGTCTAATGGTTCACAATATTATGTTTGATCAAATAAATCCTGCCTTATAAAATCATACCAACAAAATCTTACCAAAAAATATACAAATATTAAAAAAAAAGTATTATACCGTATATTTTGTTTTTGAGATTTTTGATTTTATGGTACATTGTACAACAAAATATCTATACAGACAGAACATTGTGTTGCATATACTTACGCTGTGTAGAAAATAACCGAGGAATATAGTTATATAAAAAAACACTCTGTCAAGCGTTTAATCTGACATTAGGCGATATATCTTTGCAATTCAATACTACACCCCCAGAAATGCCCTGATTTGACTCTGTGGACTGCCGGGGGGGGAGCATTGTGTAAGACGCTGCACAACAGAAGAATAATATATCCAACAATCAAGCTCCAAAGCAAGTGTTGTAAAGCAAATGCCAGGGCCCCCTAGGAACGTTTCTTCACCTCAGTTTTTCTCTTTGTGTAACAGTGGAACTCGTGTTCTCTTCTTTCCGCTACAATAGAATAAAAGTTCCAGCCGAGCAATTTATCAAACCACAACATCAATACAAGCTCCCTTTGTATAGTGAGTGCTTTTAGAGAGGTGGTTGCGATAATGGGAAAACATTGTGAAGCAGCAAGAAGTCAAGTTCAGACGTTGTCGGAATGCATAATCACAATACGGGAAATAAGGAGACACTCTGACGCAGGAAAACCTTTTTTAAAGCATCCCCAAACAAATATATTGGACTATAGGGCAGTTTCATCGGGGGCACTTTTATAGATAAAGCGCTGTTCGTTCGCAAGCGCTACGCTGTAGAGCATCTCAGATACATCATTTGAAGACGCATCCGTTAAATCTCCAGACTATCTATTGAAGCATTGTCTATCTGTGGGTAAATCCTTTATCTCATCCCAAGAATTAAGAGGTATTAAAAATATAGACAACCTGACAGTAAAGGCCAAGGATGAGCCGGTTCTTTGGCATCGTTCTACCAATATGTCACTGCCACCTTAAAGATTTATTGTCCTCTATGAATGCATGGAAAACATATTAAACCTCTTTCTCGCACAAATTAAAAATATGTACAAGTGTATAAATATTTATCTGCCTCTAACATCAGCTTAAACAAATGCACCACAAAATGAGAACATTGCATTAAAACCGTTTGATCGCCAAACTGATCCTTTCTCAAATATTTATTTTCCTAGAAAACAATTTAATTTCTTTTTGTCTAAATTACATTTTGCAGTGTTTTAATATGACAGAGCAGATATCAATATGCACTGTACACAAATAAATAAGAAATACATAACAAAATAGCTTTTGGATTTCTAGATACAACTTCTCATAGTCATGGGATGCTTTCATAATAGAAAACATAAAAGCTATGAAATATTATGAAATATTTCAAAACTGTTGACAAACTATCTGTCACATCTGTATAAAATGACTAATATTTTTGTGGGATATGGAATACATTTTCTCGCTGCGGATCTCTTAAAGTCTAGTGGGGATCAACCTTCTAGAACGTTCCCGTAGGCTAAGATTATATGAATAGAAAACAATCTTTCACTTGTGTCATACATACAGCAACAGAGTGTGACAGATGCCTGGAGCACAGGTCTGGCAGTGTCTGCAGTGACAGCTGCGCATCAAGGTCACATCAAATGATGCTGGTACTTCATATTTCAGAGAAATGGAACTTTTGGCCCATAAAACTTAATAACACATTTGAATGGGTTCATTATCTTCATGCATTTGCAAATTGTGATACTGAGGTAAAAGTACAACATGTAATGGTTTAATGGGGTACAAAAGCCATTTTGTCTTTCTTTCTCTCTCTCTCTCTGTGTGTGTGTTTACAAATTATTATTTTACAAGATTATAAGATAGTCACTGTTCCTGGGGCAAAAAACCTCCATAACTAAACTTGAATGAATGACTTTTAATATCATTCTTATTAATATTTTTTTTAAAGTGTCATTGTAAAATAATGCATTTTAAAATAACGTAAAATAAATAAATTGATTAACAATTCTAACTGTTTTGACAATTTAGTGAAATCATTAAAAAACAATGTCAGATAAAGCAGAATCCCAGTAAAAACAGATTGATGTGAAATATAAATTTATTCTATTAATTATATATATATATATATACAAATATTTACATGTTTAATTATCATATCTTACTATACTATATGTGATAATAGCAACATCATGAATACAAATTGAATGATTTCACTCACTATTAACCCATAGGATTTAGGACAAAAAAATAAAATAATAATAATAATAATAATAATAATAATAATAATAATAATACCACTCATAACAACAAATCTTCTGTCCCACAACTAAAAAAGGGACACGCACACATCACTTTTTTGAGAGATACAAAATTATGTTAATCCTTCATCTATGATAATACAATTTATTATTATTATTATTATTATTATTATTATTATTATTATTATTATTATGTAAATAATAAATAAATTATTATTTAAAAATATTTTTAATGATTTATTATTATAAATGTTAAACCAAAAGAATAAGAATATACTAAATAAATGTATAATAAATTATAAATAATAAATAAATATAACAAAATAAAATATTCATCAGCGGTTTCACACTTTTTGGTCCACCTCACTGTATAACTAGTGTCAACTGAATCAACATGGAATATTGTTTGTGACAGCTCTGTGGTTAGTATGTTCAAGTGTGAGAGAGAAGACCTCTCTAAGCATGCTGCTAGATCTGCTGACCTGGCTTAAACTAGACTCTTGGGTCATGTATTTTTAAAGGCTTTCAGCTGATGAAATGACAAAGAGAAGGGCTACAACCGCTCATCAGTGTTGCCCAGAGCAGGGAATGCCCATCGGAGGAATCCCAGGTTGCTGGGAATAGCCCTAGAAGAGTGCTGTGCATTTAAAAAAAATATAATACCCATTACCGAGAGAACTCAAATGGTTCAGAGAAAACAATTCCCAGAGCTAATTTAGCTTAGTTAATTGTCTACTACATGAAGTGTGTCTTGTGCTATAAATTAAAAAACAAAGTCCCATTTCAGTAGATTAACAAATAAATTTTAAACAGCGCAAAGCATCGCATTAATATTTTCATTTAATATGTAAAACTCCAGTCTGAATCATCAGTGGGCAGATTCATCTCAAATGACTCACAAACACTGCTTTCAATTAAAATATCAAATATAGCACTTTCTGTGTTATCATCTTCAGGCAGGAAAAATAAAGTGCTGCATATTTAATGGAAATCAAGGAAATCAAGTGTAATATTGCCTTCACTCATGCTCAGATTATGGATCAAGACTGTGACTCCAAACACAAGCGCCTCGGAGAGAGACAGATGCACGCGTGAAGGGGTAAGGGACTCTGACAGGCCACCATTACATATTGAAATATTGCTCCATTCATCCACAGGCTTTATAAGCTCGGCGTTTTTCTATTCTGCCTGCTCGTACATCACTGTCAGCTGGAGTCTCGATCACAACCCCAATGACTGCTTTTTAAATCTCAGCTGAATTGTCCTGCGTACACGCAGCCTATAAGTTGTCTGTTGGGTGGTCATGCTACATGTTCTTATAAATGATCGACCTCTTATAAGAAGGACAGCTGATTTTCAACCAGAGTAGAAGTATGTCACGAGGCTTTTATTGTGTGGCCTTGGTAACAGTGCTTTTGATGCAACAGAGTAGAATACATAAAATCATTGCTAGCCTTAGCTCTTGCTAAAGGAGAAAGACGTTTGATTTAAAAAAAAGTAAAGGATGAAATAAAAAATGATTTACACCCAGAATGCTGTTTATTATTTTTATTAATATTTTTATCCTGACAAACATGTCAAAAGTGACAGACTATCCCTGTGTCCAATGAAATAAACTAGCGAGAAACAATTCCATAGATTTTATTGCAAAAAAAATGCACAAGAAAACCTTTTAATTTTATGTATCTTATGACGTTTGTCCCAGAATTTTTAAATCTATAAGCTATTACTGACTCTCAAGGGTTACATTAAAACTTTGAACCTTGTGCTAGTGAGCATGAGAAAAATGTATTTTCAAGGAGTTTTCAAAAAGTCCACAAACGTTAAAAGTGCTTATAGTCGAAATCTTCATGAATGACAGCACTGCAGCATTTGCAGGAGGAAGCCCTCAATTCAGCATAGCGGGGGGTTGCGCTGGAGAAAACTGCATGCTAAATAATTGATTATGTACATAAAGCAATGCAGGAGGAACGAGGGGAAGGAAAGAACCTCAGAAGCCTCTAAATAAATCCACAAACTCCTAAGCAGCAGCACAGCACCCTGGTATCTGTTTTGTCATCTAGTGTAATCCGCAAACCGAGCCCACGAGTGACTCTGACTTTCTAATATAAATCTATTGATAAAACTGTCAGTCTTTCATAATTGTGGCTATTAAGAAATGTATTAGCTGTGGCACAGCATCTTCGTGTGCGATCTCACAGGGGTCTTTGGGGACTATGCAAATACACCACAAATTGCAAAAGGAGAGAGGAAAAAACTGTTTTGCATTATTCATAAAGGATGCCTTCAAAAATCATAGCACACTACACTGCAGGTGCAATTTGAAATATGAACAGCTATTAACAGCAAAGATTAGCGGCCGAGTCATTTATTTGTGAATTGCAGTTATACAGCAGGCAAAGCATGCTGCGACAAGGATGTCCATTGTCATGAAGTGCATGGGAAAAAAATGATTGTAACTAAACTTCATTTGTTTCTAATTTGTAGCCACAGACCAAATATACAATAAAATATGCTCAAATTAAGTAATTCATTCAAGCATATATAAATAAATGAAGACAATTAAATTTGAATAATGTATATTAATATATAATATACATATAAGATAAAGAACAACTATTTGTTGTGTTTTGTATCTGAATATGTTCCAAAAGGCTATTTGAAATTCCATTTCTTTCTCTGGATGTATTTTAAATTGCCCTTCCACAAATCCTATTTACATCCTCTCAAATGTGAACTGTCAAGACCAGTCAAATTAATAATGGCGAATTGTTTTCTTTCCTTTTTTTTTTTTTTTTTTTTAACATTATGTTGTCAGATGCAAGAAATTGCCTTTAAAATACTGAGATATCAAAAAAGCAGGAGAAATCCCCCTCGGACGAAATGTTAGATATGTATTTTGCCATGTTTTAACAGATCGCAAAATTACCTCTTTCCGCTGAGTGATGTATAGTGGCTTGATTTTTTTTCATTAACTAAATAAATTCCCAAAAGCTGATGATGATGATAGTTATTATTCACGGGCATTGTAAAGGCTTTTAATATTCCAAAGAGCAACTCAAAATACACCTCCTTGTTGCAGTGTTAGCCGACAGATGGTTGTGCCAGCATGAGTATAATAGTAAATAAACGTATCAGAGAAGGCCTGAGCTGCTCCTTAACCATCCAGGTGGACATGGGTGTGAAAGTGCACGATTACATGCATGGGTAACAGTTCAGCTTAAACGATAAAGTACAATCGGTGACTACAGCAATTGGCTAGCTATTTGTACAGCTACTGTTCATACAAATGACAAAACAGGTTCCTCCGTAGCAACTCTGATCAAACATTTAAAGTGCTTCACTTATAACTGGATTTCTTCTATTCAGGTTTATTGTGCAGAGACAATAACAAGTATACGCCACTGGTATGTCAGATTAGTGTTATCACCGTGGCACTTAATGGGGTCATATGATGCGATTACTATTTTTCCTTTTCTTTATTGTGGTATGTAGCTGTTTGTGCATGTATAGGATCTGTAGATTTACAAAGTTCAAAACGTGCCCCAACATGTCTCCATCAAGACGTAGTAAAATTTGCATAATGAAAAAAAGAAGGCATGGTTTCAGTAAAACAATAGTGGTGATACAGCGATGTCAGGGAGATGCTGTGTGTTTCTGTTCCAAAGCTTTATTTGGCTTTGTGAAAGTGTATGTGGTGAGCATGATTTCACCAAGTGCAAGATGTTCCTGGATTAATATTCTTCTTGATCTGGAACAACATTCCAATCAACCAATCAGATTTGAGGGATAATTTTTGATTTTAGGATTAAGTTTAGGGGTAGGGATTGGGATACGTTTATATTTTTGGACAGTAATGTTGATCCTGGGTCAATAAGATATAGGATCATGTCTGACTTGGCAAAATCAAACCGACTGAGAATAGAAAGGGATGTGCAAAGGCTATTTCTAAATCAAATCCGACTTTGCTCTGACAATCTAGCTGTTCTGAATCAGCAATTGTAAGTATATGTTGTTATTGGTCTAAGTATTTGTTATTGACTGTTCAAATGTGGATTTTTGCACTCGCACAAAGCAAGCCATTGAAATGAAGGGGTTTTATAGCACAGCGCATTCATTATTAACTGTCTTTACATTTATTTTGAAAGCTGAACTCGATTACGTTAAAGGGCATTTTGTTTCCAACGCATGCTTGTGGGGTTCGTCGAAGCACTATGCACTTTTTCAGCTGGCCAGTCAGAGTAGACTGTGCTTGTCAGAAGGAGGGGCTTTGTAGAAAACGATGCGTTTGAGAGAGGTGTGGCATAGAGGAAGTACAATAATGTACAGTATTTGAAAAAAAGAACATTAAAGCATGTCAGCATATTTTGTTACAACAAATAATGATTTTAAAAATAGAATCATATGACCCCTTCAAATACTGCTCTGCTTATTTGAGCAGAATGACTCTATTAGTATCAGAATAGTATCTATTAGTCCAAACATAGAATATAAGGGGCAGTAGAAGTAATTGGGAAACCTGTTTGAAAACAGCAAATGCAATATGAACAGCTATTATCAGGAATTACTGTGGCCAAGTCATTTATTTGTTATTGTCATTGAAGGCATTGTAGATATGCCAACAAAACTGTAACAAGGATGTCATTTGTCACAAAGAAGTGTACTAAAATATACTTTTACAGCTTTATAAATGTGTTGTTGTTGTTGTCCATTGGCCTTGTTTTTTTACTGAATTTACCCAATTGGATATTAATTCAGTTATCTAATTTTCTGCAGAAGCAAGAAAGTCAAACAAAGTGGTGTGGCATATGAGAGTAAAAATTTCACATTTCGAGTAATCCATTGCTTATTATTAAGTGAATGTATAGGTAAACGCGACGACTGCGGTGTGATTGCAGCTCTCCGGCAGACATACACTCCCACACTTGCCCCAGCCCAGAAATAGATCAAAGAGAATCCAGAAAGTGTTGATTTCCTCTGTGGATGTCCTTATTTACCAGAACAGCAATGATGAGTCAGACTGGAATACCCTGCAGCTCTGTTTCATCAAAACTAAATTAACATTTACTGAGAAACAGCAAGCGAGGTTAAAGAAACACAGGCAACTTTTCATCGTGTTCGCCTTACCACTTAAAGTAAAACGCTGCTCTTCTTGTTACTAAAATCATCCTTTCGGTTGTAATAAAATCGCATTTGTTCTTCACAAGGTGGCCTAAGGTTTTTGAATCGGTGAAGTTTTTACCTTATTCATATTTGTAGAGAATAGCCTTCTCACCAGCTATATTGACAATTCCTTCTGTTTTTTCTCAGCGAGGCCTCACGGAAGAGACATAATGCCTAAATGGCTGCACGCCATCCATTTTTATCTCTCAGGCATGTCATACATAATGAAGTATAGTAAGAGTGTGTGAAATAGGATTTCTGACACTCTGAGGAAGAATCGGTGCCGAGCAGACGTCCACAGAGCATGTCAGCTGGGGATTAGCAACTCAACAGTGGAAATGAGAACAGATTCCTCCATCTTTCCCGCTTAATTCCTACCTACAACCATATATTATGGTGTCCTGACAGCGTGAGAGGACAACAGTCATGGAATATGAAATCCCTGGAATGATGGAATGCTGAAATGGGAATACAGTAATGCTACAGTAGGCAGATCAACTGTATTCTAGTCCCTCGTGTTTGACCACGATAACTGATACTTTACCTCTAGCTTTCTACTTTTAGGCCTTTCCCAGATCTACAGTTGGCCACATCATTCTGCACGGAAAGCCCACTGTGCATCCTCTCTCCAAAGCTATTACCAGAGGAGAGGAGAGCAGGTGCGTGAGCCAATAAACGAGGAGACCCCACAGCAAGGCGGAGGCTCGGTAATTCACTTTTTCCATCTCCATGAACTTATGTGATTATGATAAATATGGTATTTTTCTGCAAGGGGGCCATTTGCAGTGAAGCATTTACAAAACAAAAACAGAGTAGGGCAATGGAAGCCAGACCCAAGCCAGGCACCCAGCGCCTTTCTCTTGATTTTTACATTTGCTTTTATCACTGCTGTCACGCCTCCATGGGCTATTCTTCATACAGGCCTGTTTTTAGATTAACCTCAATTTCGTTGCATTAGTGGGGTGTTTTGATTAAGACACCTAACCTGAGGGTGCTGCCGTCCGATAATGAGGTGAAGGGGAGACAGGTGAACTGGCTAAAACAATGCTAGTAACTAGAGATAGAGAAGAAGCCTTTCTTGACATTACGTTTATTGTTCTCTTTCCAAGAGCCATGTGCCAAATGTCTCTTTTTGGAGCTGGAAGATGAGGAGGATTTGAATAATGAAAGCGCAGTCATGACTACAAAGAGAGCTTGTTATTTTCTGCTTCTTTGCTGGCGGTTGTTATTTGGCGAAACAAGTACTCTTGATGTAAACTCTATGGTAGAGCCTCAAATACACCTTTCTTTGAAAATACACTTCAAAAAGAACAATCTTTGACAACTCCTTATGTTGAAAACCTTTGTAGTTAATAGAATCAACATAAAACAAATAGAGAACAACCTATATACAGTACATATAGACATACACAATATATGCATATATGTTGACTAACTTGAAAGTCACATGTACATGTACCAACGGTTTTTGAAAGTCTCACCCTCTTTTTTAGGGTCTGGCAATTTGGAAGTGACAGATTAGGCAATTGCCTTGACATTTCTCTCTTATTTCCTGAGATGGATTGATCCAGAAGTACAGAAGCACTGTGCAAACAATAATAAATAACAGACTGAATTAGGATGCAATTTGTAAAGTGATTTTACCTTGTGAATGTGCATTTTTATTTGGGGCTTGCCAAACAGAGTGTTTCAATAAATTATAATAAACACAGACTCCACTCTCCACTTTCTTAAGTGTAGGAGAAACCAAAACATCTGGTTACACAGTCATTATGGATAATAATAAGCCTATGGAATATGGAAAATGTTTGGATAAGGTCAAAAGCAGGACAATGCTCGTCAGTTTCTTTAGTGTGAAATGAGTGTCTGTCCTATCCCCTGACCATTAAAGGCACAGTTCACCCAAAAAATTTAATTCTGTTTAATTACTTATTTTTCGTGACATACCCATACCCATCTACACTGAAGCCTGACAATTGGCTAATTTCTACATTTATGTCTAATCTGCAAATTATTTTATCTAAAGCGACAGTTTGTTCATTCCCTAGGAATCAAACCCACAACCTTGGTGCTACCACCATGCACGCGTTTCCACTTCAGGAGCACTATAGGACATACATCATTGGTATGGAAAGCACCCGGATCTAATCTGATCTCAGCCGTTGCAGCTGCTCCTAGGCTTAAAGCATAGAGTATTAAGTTTAAAAGTGCTGCGGAAAAGGGTTTCACAGTCTAGAAGAGATAAACTGGTGTTTGGGAAGGAAAGTAGGTCCTCTGGGCATTTTCATTAGGCCTCCTCTCAGCTCAAGCCAACCCAGACACGGGTAGGTACCTCTTCCATGTCCTCACACATCCAGTTGGGCTTATGGACACAGTTAATGTGCCGCCTTCGGGGAGTTTTGGAAGTGCAGTGAGTAAAAGATGAAGGTAGAAGCAGGAATGGCCTGATGCAAGCAGCCACTATACGCTGACGACAGTGTGGCTCCCGAGGTAGCACTAGCGATGCAGAGTGGTGATTCAAAATGTGCTAATAGCTTGACGGCGGCCCGGAGAGAAGTCGAATCTTGTTACACCCACACTCACACTGTGCTCATTATCACCCATAACACTGGAGGAGCAGCGACTAAATGAGGGAGGTTACACATGCACCTAATAAGAAGATTTGTAAACGTCCATTTTATAAACATGGGTAAGAAGTCATGCAATGTGCAAATGTTATTTGTTCTTTATGCAACAAATGTAAATGCAACAATGAACTTAATGTTCGGCCAAATAATACACAAATATGCTGCAGGTTTAATATAATATTAGTACACTCAAAAGCACTTGCATGTCCTATTCTATTTACCAAAGTCATTATCAAACAGCTTGTTTCAGTATTATTATAATTTTTTTTCTAAATTACTATTTCCTTTTTTTAAGAACTTCTCAAGTCACAATGAAATGGAAGTACTGTAGCAACAGATCTCGAAGGGCTGGTTCTTTTATCAATTGTTATAGACAGGATTTTAAGATGTGGGCATTGCACTCAAATAGCAGGAAAAATATATATAGTGCTGTCAAATGATTATTCTAATCAAAAATACGTTTTTGTTTACATAATACTGTGTACTGTGTATATTTATTAGTATAAAGAAACACCCATACAGCATATAGATTAAATATGTATGTATTTATGTTAGAGCTGTGAAGCAATTAATCACATCCAAATTAAGTTTATTTAAAAAATATGTGTTTTCTATGTCTGTTATTATGTATATAAATGTTATTAGTGACATGTTATTAGTAAAAAAAGTTATGTTAAATATTAATTATATTTATGTAAGGCATAAATTACATGAATATTAATATATACATTTAATATATTTTCTAAATATACACTGTATGTGAGTGTATTTATTTATTTAATTGATCACAATAAGATCAATAACATGGATTTAGAAAATGGAATGGTTAAAAATTTGACTCAATACAGATTTTTTTAAAAGTCAATAAAAAGCTATTTTGGTGAGGAAAAAAAGCAAAAACATTTGAAATAATTAGGTAAAGAACAGCATTTTTAGGAAAATGCAAAAGCACAGGATTTGTCCATGTTACAAGACCAGAATAACAACAACAAAAAAAGTCAAGACAAACTCGAGCAATGTACATTATTGGCAGTGGAACCTCATTGCTTGCATTAACCTTCATTAAATGTGGTCAGAGTCCATCCTAGACCACCTTCAAATGTATTTTCATTCATCCAAGCATTATCACAATGCACTCTGGGTCAGCGCACACTTGGATTTAAATGTGACAGAGGGCAACCGCGATTCGCTCCAAAAAACTAATATACTCAATTCAGCTATACTTCTCAAGTAATTACTGCATTCTATCGCTTCTGTATAGTATTGATTATAAGTGCATTTCCATCAAGGTGAACTTGCAGCTTGTATAAGGACACAAGTTAATAGTCCAAAGCAGCTGTATTTTCAGAAGGCTGACTGCTGGCTCCACTAACCACTAAAGCTAAATTAAAAAGCACAGGCCATAAGTGAATGCAGGGGAATGGAGCAAAATAACAAAAGACACGAACAGCGGAGAGGAGGCATAAGCTCAGCGAGCATTGTGGGCTGATGATAAAGTGCTGATCCAGCAGACAGTGTCCTACACAGATTGGCTCATGCGATGGACAAATTAGAGCGGTGCCCAGACACATGGTGCGGCTCCAGCTGGGGTTTGACTTTGCGAGGCCTGTGGCGCATTTGATTTAAACACTCACTCAATGAAATTGGAATGAAGATAGTGATCTTCTGAAAGGCCTCTTCTTACATATATGAGTTGGGGTGGAACATAAAAGGAGATTTAGCAGACACGTAGATATAAAAACCCTCCCGATCACATAAAAAATAGTGAGGAAAAAAAATCTGAATTACTAGAAGGAAAAAAATCACGTTTTTGATGACATGAATTCACCTCATTGCAGACACCTTTTAATTTCACGTCAGAAAAAAGTCAGGATTCTTGTGTCTTTAATGCCTCACAATTTTGACATTTGTCTTTGAAAAATCCGAATTGCAAGATGCAAAGTTCAAATTCGGAAACGGAATGAATTACGCATTTTTACAATATTTTTTTAATATATTGTGGTGCCAACGAAATTCCATATTTATGACGCTTTGCAGGTTGACTAACATTTTGTGTTCCACAAGAAAGAACGCTATATGGGTTTAGAGAATGATATGCATGTAAATGCTGAAAGAATTTTCTTCCTATGATATATTTTTCGCTTGCTTAAATGCATCTAGCTTTAAGAATGTTTTAATAATTTGACTAGAAAATAGTAAAGCATAATGATTTTTAAAAAATGATTTTGCACTGCATTCAGAAAGCTACATTTTGCCAGTAAGATACGTTTCAGATTCTTAAACGTAAAGAGGAATTGAACAGTGTCATCTAGTGGCTGCTTCAACAAAAACAACTCAGAAATGTACCCTGATCGCCACCGTCTCCGCTGATCGATCAATGAGAGAATAGAAACAGCTGTCAGGCATGCATAAATATGACTGAACAAATACTAAAATGCATTAGAGTCTGCACTAACATGACGCCCATCTGAATAAATTAAGCTTGTGACTTCTGGTGACCCATGCTAATAACAATTTCCCAACTAAATTCAATTTAAAATTTGAAAAAAGCTCTCATTAATATTTCATGAACACAGTAGGAAACCTTTCCTTGGCTGCACTTAACCAGAGGGCCTATCAGTACAGTAGCCTTGTTTAGACAGCTCTGTTAGTTAATCAGGAGGCACTCCACTTAATACTGTCAGTGTAGCCTACAGCAGTGCCACTGTCAGAAACAAATCCTTACAGAATGCTGTGTAGGGTGTTTCTCTGATGGTGAAGGATCAATGAGCGATCATGGGTAAATCAATATGCTCTGATGCCCTGCAACGGTCCAATGAAATAGTGAACTCTACGGTTTGGAACAGAAATCACCTCATTTCAACCAGCCAATCGGAAAACCTCTAAATTAGACTTTAAAGATGCATAAAAAGATGAACATCTAAAGAAATGCACGTATTGGTGGCAATTACAGCAACAGCAAATGAACATCTCCACTGAATGCCTCTCGTAGCATTTAAAAAAAGAAACTTCGGCTTGAGATACATTAATTGCTCCTCTCGTATTCGGAATGCTTTTATTCCACTAGAGGATGTCAAATTAGTATGCTATAAGTGATGCAAGATCTCTGATGCGCTCTGTGCACTTTTGTGCCTGGGATTTGTCTTCCCCTTTTGACATAAATGCGCTCAAAAGGTGATCTGTAGAGCTTAGAAATTCTCACGGGAGCTTGTCACCGGCTTTAAAGATTGTCACAATGTTAAAAGTGTTACTAGGAGGAAAGCCATTCTTGAAATGTCATGAGACTCTAGCCTGTCAGAAAAAAAATAAAATCATTTTTCACATGATATCAAAGAGTCAGTCTGAACATGAATGGGCAAAATATGGGCTTCACCAAAGGCAATCTGGATTTACCATCAATTAAACCTTTTTAAGACGAGACAAAACGGTAAACAAAATATTTAGAGAAATGAGCATGCTATTTAATTCAAATGGCTTAAAATGATCTACAAATGGACTCAAAAAAAAAATCACTCTTGTTTTCTATAACCACTACGTTCTGTCATCTTGTCTTCAAAGACATGGCATACAGACTTGTTCATGCATACTAATTTGGGTAACCCTGAAGGCCCAGATCTGCTCCTACTCAAAATGCACAAATTTCCACAAAACAGCAAAACTGGACAGAGGACTACAGCACAGTCTCGTCATCTACACACACACAGCTGCAAGGTTTTCTTATCTTAATAGAAGTGTTTTGCACTTTCTGACTACAGGAACTAGAACTCTGGAAACGGCGCCCTCTGGTGATTGGGGTGTGACGGTGTAAACACCTTTAAAAATGAGACAGGTAAAATGTCTGTCGACCCGCTCAATAATTACTTGGGCTCCTTAAGGCCAAATATATGGATCAAATCTGTAAAATTTACAAGCTGTGCCATTTCATAACTTCTTTCTTTCTTTCTGTTTAAACAGCCTAACAAGACCCATTAAAACAAAAAGGTTAATGGTCAGATAGAGAAATAAATTATTAAGTCAATTTAATTATTAAGTAAATTGAATGGTTGATTCCTTAGCTTTAAAACTGTATCAATAGCCTAAGGTTTTAATAAATGATTATTATTGTAAACTTTTAATTTTACACAAATTGAACTATCTAGATGGAACAGGTCATACAAGGTCATGTTTTCGGCAAGTTATAATAGTCTACATTATGTATGTAAATCAACAACATGCTGTATTTCTCAATATGTTGCATTCAGAGCTTGACAGTTTCTTTTAGCAGCTCAAAGACTTTAGTTAAAAAATACATAACCTATCATAATCATACTTACGCATTTTAATATCCCTGTCACCGGACAGTTGGATTGAGTAGTCTGCTTTTTAATTAGTCACTTAAGGAACTGTTTCCAAACCGCTAGGCTACTCGTTTCAATTGAGAATACTATTTCAACAGCCTTTTCTGAGCACTAGGCTAAGCTTTTAAAAAGTCATTGTGTAGAATACAGTCTCCAGGCTCACGGCATTCTGGAAACCATCTGAGATTTAGTTATGGAGAAAGATTAGGATCATGATTGTTGGTATGTCCATGTTTCTTGCCGGTGTAGTAGCCTATGTGCCAAATTCCTCAATGTTTTAAGGTACGGTCATGCATAAAATCAATGAGGGTGAATCTGACCTCCATCTGTGCACATGGTCTCAACATTATACTTTTTTTCCTTGAGAAGACAAAAACACCTGACAAAACAAAAGGTCCTTACATTAATTTTCATGCAGTGACGCAGCAGATCTGAAATGTCTCACTGGCGAGTGCTAGAAAACAGCCAGGCCTGTTTGCTCCAGATAAGGCAATACCTGTAAGGTGCTGTGCAAGATTCAGGATGCCGAATTGCTTTGGGTGGTCCCTAACCCCCAAAAGGTATCTGCACAAGGCTGGCGTAAAAAGTCGCACGCTCACTTTCTCATGCATTAATTTCATTGTCCTTAATGACCCTTAATGATAGGAGGAAAACTGCAAAAAGTGGCATACACTAAAAGGTTTCTAGCACTTTTAGTTGGGGGCAAAATGACTAAATAGCTTCCTTAATGGCTCCCAAATTTGTGATCTACATAAATATGAATAACACTGTGGGCTGGTATAACCCTAGGGGGAAGATTTTATGGAAATGTTATAGCGTTATCAGAGTGAAACAATATCATCTATCTCTACTGCATAAATGTGATACATGTTAAGTATGATGTATACATATTATCAAAGCGTGCTGTGTGAGGTCAGAGAAAGTATGGGTGCATATACCAATGGCAACATGCAGGCTGCACAGTGTTGATAAGCTCATGGGTATTATTCATCTGCCTTTTGGATGAACCATATGGACAAAAAACACACACAGATGTTTTACAAAAGCAAATAGGTTTCTTTAAAATGCTGTTGGATTTTATCCTATTTTTTTGAAATAACAGTTTATGAACAGATATTTCGCTATTAGATTATATGTTTCAGAACGAACAGACTACAATAGAAATTTAGCTTATAATATCATACTGGGTATGAATGATATAGTATACAGTGTCATAGGTTGTGATGAAACAAGAAGGGTTTCTTTTATTAACTATTACAAACTTATTCCCTACACAATCATACTTAACTGTCCCCTATTCTACCCTGCAATTAAATTTGAGCACGGCAAAAAGACCTTCATCTGTCTTTGTCAGGTAATTAAGGAAAATCTATGTGACGGACCTCCAGCTAATAAGGCAAAGAAAAGGTCAAATCATTTTCACTGTCTAAAGCCCATGGCGTTTTGTCCTGATTCAGCCTTTTCCGACGAGAAGATCTGGAGCTGAACAATAAATATCAAAATACTGTAAAATATACTCAATGGAAAGCCATAAGGTAGTGCTGAAGAAAAGAAAACAATTGTATTTGCTTGAACACTTTGTAAGAACCAAATAAAATAGAAAGCTCTAACAATACAACAAGTATGTAAGCATGGCTTGACATCTTCCAAATTAGGTGTCCAGCAAAACCGTCCTGTCATAGATGTCTGGTGCTGGCCTCCAGCTGCTCAGCTGCTTGACTTCACGAATATCCTCATCACGAGCATGACTTTTATGTTTCTCTGCACACTGTACGCTGCGAATATATATACAGTACATGAACCTTAAGAAATTGCATAGATATTTGCAGTCAGGAATGGTGCAGGTCACCATAATTTAATCTCTAATACCTACTTGATATCTTTTGTTGGTGGTTTTAGGTGAATAAATGGTTTAAATGTGACAAAAGGCCTGGACCTAAAGTAATACACAAGTAAATATGTAAAAAGAAAATCAGTCAAATTTGATCTCCTTACTCTTGTCTTACAGATGTTTCTTGTTAATTAGTCTTGTTAAAGCATAAGGGTTCTTGCGTATTTATAGCCTTTGAGTTTTCCTTTTCTTTGGGCATCTTTCAATTGCCCTGCTGTGTGCTTTGAGAATTAAAACTGTTGGCTGTTTGCAAGTTCACTTTCAATAGGGAGTTCTGAAATCCTGTGCTTTGATATATCCCTTCACAGGAAGTGGAACAAAGGGTGTTTTATGTTCATTAATTAGCATTAAAACGTGGCTACAGTCCCATCTTTTTAGCCTATCTTACTGCATCTACAGTAAGCATGTTGGTCCTTACCCAAAAGTGGCTGTGCGCAGTGATGATTCATATTTATAAAAGTCAGGGCTGTACTCAGGAACTAGAAATGGTCTGACCTTTGTTGAAGGGTAGATGCTGCATTTGTCTGTGGCTGAAAAAAAGATATGATTTATTAAAGTTTTGAATGTCTCTCTATAGATGTTCCAAACTATACTACCCATGACCTAAAACAACATGCAGTAACTACATTTCACTAAATACAATTTCAAATATATGAACAGTAACAGGGAGTAATGTTATTAGCATTGATAATGTCTTACCCTGCTTTTTCCTCCCCATAGATGATTCCAGGGAATTTTCTGAAATGCATCTCATGCTTCTCGTATGATTAATGCCATCCATAAAACATCTCTTTCCAGCATGATACGTCTTGGGTTGTCCAAAGTTTGGATAAAAACTCCATTCAGATGCAGACATGCTATTAGCCTCTAAATGGACATGCCAGTAAATATAACAAATTCTGAAAAATGAACCCAGAATCTAATGACAAATTCTAAAGAAAGAGTTAAAAGCAGAGTTAAAAGTGTCTTAGATCTTACAGCCTTAGTGATTACTGTAATGAAGTCATAGGAAAGTTTTCATGTACAGCTGCCACTAGAGATGCTTTTATTAATACTTGAACAGATAGACGTTGCTGATCAAAGCCTGACTCACGTGGGAAGGATCTCATCAGTTTTCTTTCATTGGGAAACTTCACGTCTTTGATGTGTGGAAATGGGGCATCACTGTATCTAGGTTCAGGTATCCAGCGCAACTGAGATTTCCAGTCAAGGTCACATCTAAAACCATAAGTCCCAAATATTGACATTGGCTAGAGACAGACCACAAGTCTCACAGTTAACTGTAAAGTAACCACACAGTTTTAAAATTAAGACTCAAGAGTCTCTCAGATGTCCCACTCAGGAATTCTGTTCAATCTGTGCTTCAGGTTACGCAATAAAACTTTTGACACTTTGCTTCTACTGCTTCAATCACTAAATGAACAATTGAAAAGCTGTCACTTAAAAGTAACTCCAGCTGCATTTAAATCAATTTTTAATACTATATGGGGGAGAAACTGATTCATGAAATAGTTACTCAGTGAGAATAGGCTCAACGTGTCTAATGTGAGGCTTGAAGTCTTGCTCTTTTCCAAAACTCCAGAATGAGTCACCAAAGTCGGTGTGTTTCTTCATATCGCCACACCGTGACATTTCACTATCTGTAACAAAAAACATATAGGAGTGACCTGATATGAAAATAAGTAATTATATGGCTATAGGCTATTGCTTGTGTTGTTAATAAAAATGTAAATTCCCTTTAAAAAGATTTCCAGAAATTGTGCTAGGCTAATTAAAAGCTAATCAATTTCATTTAAAATTGTGATTGTGAGCAAGTGTTGCAGTGAGACTAGTGTTTAAAATATTCGTCTGCACATCTCAATGCGACTACTATAAATATTTAGTAGTAAATAAAATATCATTGTTAGACTGTAAAGACCAAATATATTCTGGAAACCTTACCTCGTGTTTACTGCGTTGCTAAATGATCCAGTGATCTTGAAAAACTGAGTTAAAGGCCGTAGACAAAACTATTGTAATAATGCGTTGCCAGGAGAACATAAGCAAAACTGACAATAGCCTAGCAAAGCATGATAGCTACAATTAGCCTACACCGTAAATTGATTGTGCAGTCTATATATTCTCTTAATAATTCACTTACATACTGATATACAAAATTTATTAATATGGTAACTCTATTGGTCGAGTTGTTTGTTGGAATACGGTATAAAATGTAAGTAAAATAATGTGAATTTGCCTGACTTTAGCCTGTCAAAACGCAAGATGGCGCAAGAAGGTAGTTTATCCTTAAGGATTTTTGTTGTACTGTTAATACTTTTATGTCTACGTGCGTGAAAAGCTTAATAAAAAATATTAAGTAGGTAGGCCTATAGGCCTGTTACAGTACTGAACTGATGCTCTGCAGTGATTATTACAAAATACTAGAACATAACATTCTAAAGGAAGTCCATTGAAAGTTAATGTAACAGCAACTAATAAAAAAGAAGGAAAAACATTCAAATCTCCTCAGTCAGTTATGTTTCTTTACTCAATGCAGATGAAATATGGAAAGTGGCCTGTCAGCATGAGGCCTGACTTTGATATTAACTAATTTTATAAATATCTGAAGAGGTTATTTATAGCGGTGAAAACTTATAAAAGAGGAATATTTTTAAAATGGCCCTCTTCTTTCTGTCAGGACACAGCTAGCTGTCATTCCCAAAACATACAAAGAGTAGCCTACTGTTCATATATTCTGTTTATAATGCAATCTATATGAAATGCAGGAGTTATGGCGTGAGGACAATTGGTCGTAGGGGATAACGATAAATAAAGTCGTAGGCTAATTGTGATGAAACAAAATGGTACAATTGTTTTTATTTTAATCTCATTAACTGTGCCCTACATGTCTCTGTTTTAAAAAGCAATGACAGGCGATGGTGTGAGACTTGCTTTGACCCAATGCTTGAGAGAGAGAGAGAGAGAGAGAGAGAGAGAGAGAGAGAGAGAGAGAGAGAGAGAGAGAGAGAGAGAGAGAGCTCCTTAAATCCACCTGTTAGCCGGCATATATTCTTGCGCCTTCGGTTTGGGAAGGTGAACTGATCTCCAGAGCCGTGTTCCAGTGTTTTATCTCAAAGTTCTGCGTTTTTTCAAAGTCGTCACCGCGCACAATCTGCATCTTTAATGGACTATCACTGCCGACGACACAATACGGGACAATGTTAATGCATCGTTTGCTCAACCGTCCACAAATGCCTTGATCTCGCAGTGACTTCGCAACAGTGCTGCAACTCGCGCAAAATCGACACACCACGGGACTTTTCTTATTCATTCGTGAATATGGCAGAGCGACTGCACTGAACCGGAGCCGAGGTTTGCAACACATTGTTGCAAATATTTTGAAGAAGAACACGATGCTCTCCCTCTCGCGTGCCCCGTAACTGCTTCCATTCATTCAGTCCAGCTTGGCTCGAGCGCCGTCTTCTCTCCTGGAGATTTTCCTTCCAGTTTCCTCTCAATTATGTTCACTTTCGCTGCCTTTTGCTACATGCTTTCCCTTGTCCTCTGTGCTTCTCTCATCTTCTTCGCGATCTGGCATGTAAGTGTTTGCTTCTTTGACGTGCTTTGTAAAAAAAAAAAGAGAATATGCTGCAGAATGGCATGCGTGTGTTAGAGCAGACGATGCTGCATCAGGCAAAACTGTCCATCACCAGATCAAAGCCTTCTTGATGTTATGAATGTCTCTGGCATGTCTTACATCACCAAATTCAGAAGCCACTGATGATCACTTGAGTGTAAATTGATAGTGAAATTAGACTTGGGTCATAGGATTGGTGTACATGCTGACTTGGTGGCACCGGCTTGTGTCAGGGAAGTCTTTTTTTTTCCTTTCTAATGGATGAAACACCTTTATGGGTTGTTTCAGATCCTGTTTATCCATTTCAGGAAACACATACTTACGCTAAAGCCCCTTACAGTTCAACTGTACAAGCCACAATCAGTGTTATTTTCCAGCAGCAGTTTGTGCCTGACCTGTTTTGATGTTACGCTGTCCTTGTCTGTGCACTTTATGCAAGGTGTAACACTGTTTTTTTTTCCCCTTCCTTGAGGAAAGCTGCATTAAAGCACTGGCTCACATTCACAGCACTGCAAGACTGCTCTAGATTTGGGTCAGCACAGTCGTTTGCCCTAGGCTTGCTTTTGCATAGCAACAGACATTATAGCCTCAAGGGTTAAATAAGGGGTAATTATGAGGACATCACATTTGACCCAGACCTTTCTGTAAGGCATCACTCAACTCAATCTATTTCCAATAAACTGTCCTTCGGTGATTCTAAAAGTAGTTCCTTTTATTTGTCAGTTATTTTGTGAGAAAGGCAGAAATGCTGTCCTCAGCGGTTTCAAGCTTTTGAATCTTTAATAGACTTAATTCGATCGGCTCACAATGGGAAAATCCTGACACGTCGACCCTCTTTCAGGTCTGCAAATTGAATACATTTTAGGTTTCGAAACATAGGATCAGCATGATGTTACACGAGTTTTTTATTAAAACACTGAATATAGATTATGCATTATGAGACACCTTCCTCACTGTCCTTTTAAGCCATGCTGGAACACAGTATGTCACCCAGACATATCAAAGAGGGCAGCATCTGCTTGAAAAAGGACATATTGTTATAAAATCGTGTTTATTTAATGTCAGAAGACTGAGGAATCATAGTTGATAAGTGCCCTTCAGTCAACATCCTATGCGTTGTAAGTGACTTTTTAATAATACACATAAATTCGTATTTATATATACAATTATCATGCTGACAGTACTTATCGGCTGACGGCACCGCACAAATGCACACAATCCCAAAGGACTATCTTGAGATGTGGTGTGAAAAGCAGCAGACAGGGATAATATCCTATGAAAGTACATTTCACGCTTTTAAGAACCCTCCACAAAGAAACTGGAAAAGAACTGACTATTATATAATATTTGTGATTTATTTATTGCTGGCAAAAGTTTGGGGTCAGTAAGATTTTTTTTTAAGAATAAATATATTTATTTAGCAAGGACAGTAAACTGACCAAGAGTGACAATAAAGATATTTAAATACTACTTTCTATAAACATTCCTCAAGTAACCAATGCATCATAAAACATTAAGAACGCACAACTTGATAATAATAAGAAATGTTTCTTGAGCCCTCGTTCAGTACATTAAAATGATTTTTGAAGCATCACGCGAGACTGAAGACTATAATATGGCTTATGAACATTCAGTTTTCGTGTATAAATAACATCTACCAGCAAATCTAATGATATCTCTTACAGCACGGGAACTTTTCAAACACTGCAAAGCCTATCTTTCTGTATCTCAGATTACGAGCATGGAAGAATCTCTCTGCCGTCCTTTTCAAAGGGATCTAAATAGATGCCTAATTTGCATATTTCCCCTTGTGTGTTATTCTACATCTGAGGGGAAATGATCCCCACATTAGCTTAACTAACACAGAGAGTCAAAAGCTCCCTCAGCAGATGTTTCGAGTCCACTTTTCCAGCCAGTGGAAACCGACACATTGGTGCCCACAAAACGTTTGGCAAAGATGCACAGTTTAGGACAGTACTTAACAGATTGTCTGCGCACGCAGTGGTGTGTTCATCTGTGAAGGTTTAAATGTATTATCGAGATGTATAGTGGTCGTCCTAATCGTGGCACATTTAATTAAAAAATCCTGCGCTTCGAAGAGCTCTTGTTAAACATCAGGAGGCAACTTGATTATGCTACAAGGAAACAGGCTTCCACATGCTAATACGTGTTTTATCACAACATAGTATTGAAAGAAAGTGTTTTATCATAGCATAGTATTGCAACTCTAATACACTCTCAGGAATGAAGTTGCAAAAGCTGTCACTGGGGTGGTGCCTTTTTGAAAAGGTACATGTTTGTACTTAAAGGGTCGATTTTGATTCCTTAAAGGCACTTGTTATTACACAAAGTGTACATATTTGAAACTAATGGGTACAAAAGTGTGCCTTTTGAAAAGGTACCGCCCAAGTAACAGCTTTTGTACCTTTTTTTCTGAGAGTGTAATACTGTAATTTGTGTGAAAAGAAATAAAAGTTGTTGGTGCTTTACTGCAACATTCTGTCATTTTAATTGGAATCTGAATGAACTGTATGTATAGATTTGTTTGTGAAGTTTTGCAGCGACAAAATTTCCAACGAGCCTATGTCGGTTTTGTCATTTGGCTTACGTATTAGGAAGTATTAGGAAGGGCTTACACAAGCTAGTAGTATTAGGAATGTCTCTTGCCCCACGCAATTTTGGAAATAATAGGCCGGTGTTAGAGAATGAGGTGATGGATTAGGGCAAGCGTGATATCATTTATAGACATTACAGCGGGCAATCAAAAAGAAATCTATAATTTCTTCCCTCTTACTGGTAACACAATGTGTTATGATCATGATAAATGTGACCCAAAACCATAAAACCAGTTGTGCGGGTATATTTGTAGCAATAGCCAACAATACATCGTACAGATTAAAATGATACATTTTTCCTTTTATGTCAAAAGTCATCAATAGATATAGAGGAAAGATCATGTTCCATCAAAATATTTTTTAATTTCCTCCCTTAAATATATCAAAACCTATTTTTTGGTTAGTAATATGGATCCCTAAGAACTTTAAATGTTATTTTATTATTATTTAGATTTTTTGCACCTCCAATTCCAGATTTTCAAATAGTTGTAGCTATCTCAGTCAAATAGTGTCCTATCCTAACAAACAAATCAATGGAAAGCTTTTTTATTTAGGTTTCATGTGGTGATTTAAAATAATTGACCCCGGTCCAGGGTCACAGATATGAGAATGTTTGAGGAAATCCCATCTAATAATTTTAAATATAAAAAGACAGAGTTTACTGAGCAATTCTGTGCATTACGAGTATATTTATATGCAAGTACAGTTCTCCAGTCAGCTCAGGTTTTTTTAATACAACATAATCCCCAGATGGGTAAACTGATGTCACATAGGGAACAAAACAGCAATGTTTCCACATGGATGCAATGTGCACATGTTACATTCTTTGTTGCTTTTCTTTCTAGAAGGCATGTAACATATGCAGAAAGATTCTGAATTTCTTACAACTATGATTAAGATTCATATGCTGCTGTCAGGTTTAAACCCGGCCTTTCTTTTTAAAATGAACCCGTTTTAAGTGCTTTTTATGCTTCATCAACATTTATGAAAAGTGTTCAGTTATTTATATGTCACTTGTGTAGCTTATATGGTTCAATGATCCCCCTTTCATGGTGCAAGTTTAAATGTGATTATTAAAGGATGGCCAGATTTAAAATGTGTATGCAATGTATTTTTTTTTCTTCTAGTTATATAGTGGTTACACCGCACACACTTATCTGACAGCCGAGAAGAAAAGCAGTCAAAATCAAACCCCATTTTTACTGCTCGGGTCGCCTACAGAATTGAGAAAGCATTGATATACTACAGCAGAGGTAGTGTAGGAGGAGAGGGCAGCTTGGTCTGTAACAGGGGAAATAAGCTTGTCTAATTTGATCTAACTTTAATTTAGGCTTCTCTTGCCTTGTGCATGAGCTATAGCCATGAGGCACCATAAGGCCCTATTTGCTCTAATGCACTTACTAAAGGGGATAATTTTATATGCCTTTGCAATCAGTATAATGTTTGTCACATCAAACACTGCTTCTGCCTTCATGATATACGGGATATTCATGGTATATTAAAGATTTCAATATGTTGTGAAATCAAGAACCTTAATATTCGAGTTTGTCACGTAAGGTCTTTTATGTATTTCATTCTATGTATTCTCATTCTCATTATATAAATGAATATACATATGTATGATTAATAACAGTACGCAACATGTTCCAGTTGCATCACCCAGCTCAACTTCTGCTATGCCAGTGAGACGCTGAAATAATGGAGGATAAATCAAAGTAATAAAAGGAAGGCATATCCTTGAAAATCACGCAAATGCTGCAAATCCATGTGTCTAGCCTAACGATAATGATAGCGTTCTCTTTTTTTTTTCTTCGGGTTTTCAGATAACAGCCTTTGATGAGCTTCAGGCAGACTTCAAGGTGCCGATCGATCAGGGCAATCCACTTCACGCGGTAAGTCATGCAAATAATGTACTTGATCATTTGATTCATTGCCCTTTCCTGCACTTCCATGGAAACGAACAAGTTTTTTATGCGTGCGTGTGTTTATTTGTTTATGGTGGGAATATATTTCAGCGGGCCCTCTGATCTTTTGCAGGCACCAGGTGTGTTGCCTACCCCAAACTCCGAAACATTTCCTGTCATCTGCAGCATTGCATGAATAATCCATAGAGCAGCTGTCTATGTGTTGTCTTTCCTCTGCTGGAGGCCCTGGCAGCTTTAATCTCACTAATGAATTCAAACTGAGGCAACTTTTCCAGCTTTTTGGATACACCAACTGTTATCCAAAAGTTTAGAACAACATTGTCAATCTAGATGCCAGCATTGCAGAATAATTTACATGTGTGTGCTTGATACCTCGCCAGGCTACGTAGTGACAGAAAACAGGGCAAGGGTGAAGATAGATGTTTTTGTTCTTTTGGAGAGGCACTGTGACGTGTACAGGCAAAGCCTGAGTCACGTATCCGCTTCGCACAAGACTTCTGTAGTTGTAATTTATTGCTGTCTTCCCAACAAAGCGTCAAAGTAAAAGATACACGCTCTATATGTCACCCACCCCTCTGTTAGGCTGGAGGGAACTATGGAGGATCTGGTGCTAAAAGATTGATGGCCTCCTAGCTGATCTCACCACCCAGTCAAGTCAATCTCACACCCTGCCTGGCTAATTGGTGGCTTCTGTCTGTCTTCAGCTGGGAGGAAGTCAGGACTTCATCCTGTGATTCTCATTGGGGCTCTCTTTATGACTCTAGTCTGCACAGTACTGCTGCAGTCTCTGTGTTCAGTCCCTTCTGTTCAGGCCAGCTTCTTTTACACCTGGCATTAACATGCTTTTTGCAACCAGACAGCAAAATTATTTCTTTATGAGCAGTTTTTAGGGCTGAGAAGTATTTAATGCAACGGATATAAATGCAATAATTCACACAATTAATGCAGCTTTGTTTTTTGGTTTTTTATCATTTCTGAGGGTGGGTAATGTTTTAATATGCTTATGCAATTTGGGTCGAAAAAACACAGTCTGCATGTACCCTGTGATCAGCTATACTTGAATGGCTATAAATATTAATTTCTTCCTCAGAAACTGAGGAAAAAACATCGGTATTGATAAAGATAACTGTGAGACTTGCCTTGATAGTACTTGATAGTGAAAAGATATTAGCATAAGATGAGACAGAATAGAGAATATTGAATTAAGTTTATTTTTCTCACCCCAGTTTTCCCTCTTGTTTAACAGCAGTATATCTTTCCCTCTTGTATATCTAAATAACAGCAATATCAGTATCACTGTTCATAATAGCAATAATGATGAGACTGGCTTTGATAGTACAAAAAAAGCCATTATGTAATTGTATGTGATATTTTATATTTTGTAATATTGTATAATAGGTAATATTATATGCTTAAATGTTTATTATATAATAATGTGGGGACTCAATGTGCAATTATTATTACATATTGTAACGTTAGATGCAATTAATATTAAATTACGAACAGCAAACTGTGAGTATTCACTTAAAAAATATTTATTCCATCTGCAACTTATTGATAGTAAATAATATCAACGCCAAATAAAGGTAGCCAGTACACCAAATAAAAACGAAAACTCGTTTTTGATACACAAAAATGGACTTTAGCGTGTATATGCTACTCAATGCATAGGATTGTAGATGCGTATCTTATATACGTGAAAAATGAAAATCATATGCATGGCACTCCACAACGAGTGTTCATTTTTATTTGCCATACTATTTCTACATATTTTAATGAGAAGGGGCTCATAAAATCTAAATAATAAATAAATCTTTTGGCAACCAGAATTGCTAAACATATTATCAAAAGATGACACATTTTCCTTACCTCATTCGGAAAACAGCGTTTTTCTTGTTTTAAGCATAAATCTAGCAAAAATGAGTGAGGGTTAAACATTTGAAACCTTAATATCACTGATAAATCAGTGAGCAAGAGCTTGGAGAACTGTCACATTTAACTGCCCTTGACTTGCTGCTGCTCGGCTAATTCTGTGAAGGCATTCAAGACATAATTCTCCAGCAATTAAACACTTCTGATGCCATTCTTTTATAAGATTCCCTAATAATCCTTGCCGAGTTTTCTTTATGTGTTGAAACGAAGCATCTTTCATGTGAACGTTATGAGCTCATTAGATGGAATTTGTATCTGCTGCGCTGCCTGATGCGCGCAAGCTTTTAATATTTTATCATGCTAATGTTCTAGACAGACATTACCATGCATGTGGCTGATTTCAGTGTATAACAACACTAAATTAGAGGTATCATTATGTTGCTTAAATGCATGACAGCAATAGTATATGTGATCCAGATGTTTGTCAGCATGCACCATGTGAGCGATCCAACACTTCAGCTCATTTCTTTTAGATTTACTTTTATAAAGACAACTACGAATCAAACACAGGTAAAACATTAGCTGACCGTCTTCTATTCAGAACTTATGGTAACTACATTACCTACCGCGCCCGCTTTAGATTTTACATTAGACAAGCCAGAATTATTCATGCAATAATTATTTTTAAAAAAGTTAAAAGGTGAAATTATTAACCTGCTGCAAAGTGACAACTGTGGCAGATTGTGGTCAGCAAAAACCGCAAATGAACCCCCATTAAATGTATTCGAAGCCGTATTTTATTATAATTGTTTTTACTTGACATGGTTTGAGTATGAGGGGATGCCAAGCAACATATCCATGTCGGCATCTGCCGAATTTGGCTAGTTTCTAAAATGACCAAAATTAGTTTGTCAGAGGCTCAGCTTTTGATCACATCTGTTCCCAGCTCTTTTCATGGCATCATTATAGATGCTGAATACTATTTGTGCTACAGAGACTCTGTTCTGCCGTGTTTGCATTTGTATGTCCGTCAAGGATTACCCATTTGTATTTTGCAGATTCCATAGCTCAAGAACATAATATTCTCGCAGCCGTATTGACTCTTTGTCCTATATTTAATATATTGCTTACACTGTACGCCAGCACTTGTCAGGCAGAATTTGTGCTGACGAATATTTCAAAGCGAGCTGAGTCTAATTGCCTGCTAATTAAAAGTGCTGATATGGCTGCAGTTATCTCCAGTCGCTGTGGCTGCCAGTGGAATATATTTGCATGCTGTTGTTGAGGAGGAATGGTGTGAAAAAATGTCTTAAGCGCATTCGGGTGAACTAAAATGAGGTGCTGTCCCAAAAATAGGCAGAGTTGAGTGTAACTTTCATGGATGTTTGGTGTAATCTCTGAAACACAGCTGTGTGCCGGAACAAGAGAGTGGGAGGTTGCCAATCAAAGCCTTGAAAAAACTGTTTAAAAATGCACTGAGGAAACTTTGGGAAAATAGCTGCATATCAATTATTTTTCACAGATTCAGCCAACAAGCGTAATGCCACGTTTTTACTAGTGGAATTATTTGTGTCTTTTAATATAGTAGTAAAACAGGTTTAATAAGTATATACATTTTTAATGAATATATCAATTTTGATTTATAATATAATGTTATGCATAAATGATATGATATCATATTATATTGTTAAACAAACAACCTTTTTTTCTTCAATATATTAGACTGCACATCTTATATTAAAAATGAGAGATTAGGTTATTGCATTTTCTTGTGTTATTTTGAATCTGTAAAAATGTAAAATAAATTAAATTAAATTAATAAGTAAGTAAATAAAATGAAATGCCTGAAAATTAATTGTGCGTGTAAAAACATAAGAATACAGCACCATCATTAGTTAGTGTGTGTGATTAAACCGACTAAGAAAGGCTGAGCAGAAGTGTTGTACTGTTGTGGTCACTATTGGTGGTTCTGTGGATCAGGGAATAACAGCGCAAATGATTTAATTATTTACATGTGCAGGCTAGTAGTGTAAATAATGTATTGAGTTGAATACAGTTAATGCGAATTTAGAAAACAGCATTTTTGCACCCGTCATGCCAAGTAGCATAGGAACAGTGCTCTTTTAGGCAAAGTGCAGCCAATGTTCTTCTGTGTTACTCATGTATGATTTATTCGTGCCTTAACATATGTCTATACATGCGTCCTATTGATTTCTGATGCTTTTTGTGCACTCAAATATGAAAAATTATTCTATAGTGAATATACGACAAAAAAGGCATGCAGGGAAAACATATTCAGGATGAAAAGAAACCCTCTAACCTGTTTTAAATGTTCAGAATTTGCATTAAGATATCTGATGTATTGTTAGATTTATTCCACTGCACATGTGATTAAATAAATGATAAATGATGAAAATAATGATAAACCATTGAACTAATATGAATGGGCGTGTATATATAAAAATAGATTTTGAAACATTGTCCCTGGAGCGTACCGCTACTTTTCCTGCCCCTAAAACATACATGTTTGGATGTAATCGCCATATGCCATTTTTCACATGCCATTTTTTCCACCTCTTAACAGTTGTTTTTCTAAATGCAAGTCCCTTGATGTCCTTGCCAGTGTGTAGCGCTCTGTGATTCTGCAAGGGAACACGGGCCAGGAGCCTTAGGCAGCAGTGCATGTCAAAGCTATAACAACTGTGCCACAAACACCTATTGTATGAATATGCATTTAAAAATTACTTTTTATACATATATATATAAAAAAAAAGATTTATTTATAAAATACAATTTTTTGATGCATCACATCAACTTTTTAGCAGCTGAAGGATGTGGCCTTCGTACTAGTTACGTCCTTTAGATTGCAATTTTAGGTGTTATTGGAGACTTAACAGGTATTTATTTCTCTTAACAGCGTGAAAGACTTCGAAATATTGAAAGGATCTGCTGCCTGCTGAGAAAGGTATGTAACGGTTTATCTGTGGGGAAATTCGATTCAATTCAGTTCAATTAAAGGGGACATGCACTGTATTTTACCAAAAAGGTTTGTAACCAGGCTGTTTTGGGTCACCATTGACCCATATTGACTTATATGACCTATATATTTTTTCCCTACTATGGAAGTCAATAGTGACCAAAAAGAGAAAAAAAATTTTCCTTTGTGTATTACAGGATAAATGATGAAGGAATTTTCATTTTTGGGTACAAGGAAATACATTTTCTTTAAATCACAATATAATATAATATAATATAATATAATATAATATAATATAATATAATATAATATAATATAATATAATATAATATATAAACATTTTATTGAAAAAATTGGCAATTTGTAATTGTATTTTATATCATGCATGAGTTTATTATTAGTTGTTGTTTTTTGTGTACAAAATAAAAGCATTTTCACTCTTGGCCTCCCTTTGAAAATGAAGATTTATTAATGAAAGGTATTATAAAGTGTTTCCCGCACCTACATAGTGTGAAACCGAGCGCGTTCTGTGCGTTTGAACATTTGAATCCAAGCACTATCCAAGTTAGAACCTGCTATGTTCCATATATATATTGTGCCAACATCAGCAGAACGCCTTTATGAGTAATATGTCTGATGGTGTGAGGCTCGTCTAGAATCCCAGCTGCTCCGTGTGCGCACGTGTACCTCGCAGAAAAGGTTTCTGCTGTCACACAGTTTCACCTGATTGCGAATGTAAAAGAAAACAGTGCCTGACAAAAACACTTATCCAAGCAGAGTCCACAAGGGCTTATATGTGCTTGAGCTGAATTGCCTTTAATTGTACAGACACGCAATTTATAAAATGGCTTACAGCTCACGACCGGACAAGCCGCGTTTAAAGGCAATGGATGGTTTTAAAGCTATCTCTGTTTCCCCCCTCCCTCTTTGATTCTCTTCATGCACACAGGGCATGGGGTTTGTTTGTCATTTATTATCATTATTAATTATCTTGGTTGTAAACATTAGCTTAAGGCTCTTATCGCTTCCCATGGGCCACAGTGTCTTTGCTATGAATGACACGAGCACCATGATAATTTGTTAGAATGAAGCCAGAGAGTAAACAAACAAAAGTGCATTTTCATTCTGAACAGGTAGTCCTATAACAGATGGCGTCTCTTTACTCAGCAAATAAGAGAGTTTAATATGGGAGAATAAACATATACCTAGCAGAGTTTTTGTCAGTGAGACAATTTTATTGCCGAGTGAATCTGTGGATTGTGCATCTTTCCAGAATGAGACATTCAGTTATGCTCACAGGTATTCAACGCTAGGGTGACAAAAGCTAGCATGAGATCATTTATTTTCTCCCACTAGAGGTGCAGAGTATTTTTCGCAGCCGACAAACAAACATGCATGCTTTCTCAATTTTGTTAGCCCGGTATAAATGTCAGTTTTTGACATCTGTGTCATTTTGTGTGCATTCACCAAAACGCCTGGAAAAAAAAGAGAGAGAGGAATGGGGGTTTGTTTGAGTGACTTAGAGTCAGTCAGACAAACTTATGCTGAGTCACGCAGAGCTTCCTTGTAAAGCACAAGCATATATTTTTAGATAACTGCTAACACGTCTTTTCAGAATGCATAATTCAAATACCTCGCACCTGTAATTTATGCACTTTAATATAAAGTGTATTTGCTTGTTACACACACACACACACACACACACACACAAAACACACAGTTTACAGTCAGTCAATTGTTTAGTTTTTTGAAAGAAGTCTCTTATGCTCACCAAGGCTGATTTATTGATTATTAATTAAGAATACAGTATATATACTGTAAATGCAGTTAAAATAATTAAACACAGTTAAATGCATTTCTATCCAAAATGAATTTTTTTTTATTCATTGTTTAATGTTTGAATGATTATTCAAAAATCATTCAAACATACTAATTATTAACTGTTGAAAATAATTGTGCTGCCTAATATTTTGGTAGTACCTGATACTTTTTAAATCTTTTTTAACGTTATATGATTACACTATCAATTTTGATTATGAAAAAAAAATGTTTCTGAATGATACTTTTGCTTGTATTTTAGTTTTATTTATTTTTATCTGTTCAGCTGTAGAACATAGGTTGTCGACCTAAGTAAAAATAGTTTATATTTTTTATTTGCACCCAAAATATAGCTTTCTGAATACATTATAAATGATATCATCGCCATATAATTAAACAGTTCTGCTCTGTGGCTTTGCATCTATGAATAATAATAGTTTCATTTTTGCTGTGAAGTTCTGTCCCTGCAGTTTACCATCATTGTTTTGACCCTGTCTTTCTCTTAAGCTAAGCTTTCCTCTGAAGGTCAAGGTCAATATACCAGCAGCCAATCAGAGGCATCCGCTGGGGGTGTGCGGCGTAATCCCCTATGGTTGCCAACGCTGTGTGTTTGTTCTTCAAACGAGAAGCTACTTTTTGATGTTGCGGTACAAACGTTTCTGTCCTCTCATCATTCCACTTCACACTTGCATTCATCACCAAAGGCATTTGTGCAGAATTTGCGATAAATGGAAATGAAAGGTAGAACTGAAAGGCAGAGGATCATTCATAAAGACCTGTGTGATATGCATATCTCTTTGGAAACTACCCTAATGATGTTCGGGTACATACTGATACACACAAGCCGAGATACGACAAAGCATAAAACATCTGATGAGACTTTTTTGAGATCTGTGAGGTCTTATCAATAGAAAGCTTTGCAAATGCAGAATAGTGCTTTTGCACCATATGGAATTGCAAAATGCAGATTGTTTTCAAACAGGTTGCTTGGACATCAACCAAAGATTAAACAACATTATAATGTTCAAAAAATTTATAATTATTATTAGTATTTAAAACAGTTGAGGACATTCCTTTTCAGTATCCTTTGATGAATAGAAAGATACAAAATTCTAAAAATTAATACTGCTATTTAGCAAGAATGCTTTCAATTGATAAGTGCCGATAAAGACATTTAGAATGTTACAAAAATTTCAGATAACATTTTCAAAAACTATTCTTCAAAAGAAACATGAAAAAAAAATCTACTCAACTGTTTTCAACAATAAAAATAAAAAAATGTTGAGCAGAAAATCTAAATATTAGAATGATTTCTGAACGACCGAAGCAGTGATGTTAAAATTCAGCTTTGAAATCACAGGAATAAATTACATTTTAAAAAACATCCACATAGACAAACAGTTACTATATAAACGTTTGTTATGTTTTTGCTGTACTTTAGATTAATAAATGCATGCATGGTGAGCATAAGGTAATTCTTTAAAAACCATTATAAATCTTACTGTTCAAAAACTTTTGACTGGTTTTTAAAAGCATGCATACACAAAGTATTCCAAATGATTTCCTTTATGGTGAAAACATAGTATTATAAAGGGATTAAGATGCCCTTTTTCAAGCGTAAGTCGGAACAAATCTAATTTCAGATTTATAGACTGCTGTGTTTCACCCCAAACACACTATAGTCTCTCGCTCTTATGACTTTTCCAAGTAATCCTTATCTCATTAAAGCAGGGAATGTGATTTTTCTTTTTCACACCCTATACCGATATTCTTGGGGATGCAGTGAGAAATCCTGCCTCTGCCTGGAGGAAAAGCTCCATTTGCCATCAAAGGGGCTCAGGGCAGAGAACGAGGAGGGGGCTTTGTTGCACTGTTCCGAGTCTCTCATCCAGCCGAAAGCAGAGTCTAAACTACCGCTGCCGAGGCGGAGCCCGTAAATGAATTAGCGAGAGCTGTCTAGATTGGTCGCGTACGATGAAAAATGGAAGCTTGCTTGACAATTTATTAGCTTGTGATGTATACGCTAAACTCCTTTCAGAAAGAAAACCACGGTTAAAAATAAACCTTTGTTATCGAGCCTCTTGTAGCCGGCCCCCTCGCTGCAGGAGAAAAGAGCATTCTCCTTTGTGGCTTTTAAAAATAGCAACATCTGGCTGGTAATCAGACAGTATCTTGTCTCTGTGTGCATCTTGTTAGGTCTGGGACATGGGTGTGTGGGGGGCAGCAGGGGCCTATTATCCTGTCAGCAGCCTCTGAGACAGCGTGCTCTCAGCAGAGGTGTGGCAGTGATGCTGCTCCGCTGCTGCTCATCTGTGGTATAATTAACTCTGGCCCTAAAAACCACAGTCTCACACTATAACTTTCAATTAGTGCAGCCCTTTCAGCTCGACGTCACTCGCTCCTATCCAAAGTTGTCTTCCATTCGCATATTTAGCGTTTTCTTCTTGCTTTTTGCGAGTCTGATTGTTCAAAAGCTTTACGTTTTTAGCAATTCGATTATTCATTGAATTCACGTTAGCATATATTGCATGTAGAATGGTTACAGCAGGGTTGTAGAAACAAAGCTTGATGTATTATTGCAAAAATAACATAACTAGATAACTTTGTTTTTTCTTGTTTATTATTGTCATGTTTTTATTATGGGGGGGTTTGTGTTAGTTTGCAGTTTTTTTGTTTGCTTGTTTTCCAGTTATATAGTATATTTAGTGCAAATAACCTGCAGTGTAGTTGAGATGAATTGGAATTCACAACAAAAAAACACAATATCTGAGAAAAACTGATCTGTTTTCAATAACTTTTGTGAACATTACATGTTCAGTAAACTGTTTTCAGATTCATTATTGGCAAACTGAATATTTTTCAAGGTTATTTTATTTATTATTTAAATAATTTATATATTTTTAATGTATTGTTTTATTCTGAAAGCAAAGATATTGCAGAATATTACTACAAACAGCATATTACCTCTTGATATTAGACATTAATACTGTAAAATTGTACATGTTAAGTAACCACTTAGTTTTTTTGATCACTTCATATGCAAAAAAAAGTCTGAGATTTTCCAGATTTTATTTTCTTTTAAAAGAGTATATAAATCAGGTTTATATATTTAGGTTCATTAATTTCACTTTAATTGCAATAAAAAGATTATTACTCAGTTATTGAATGCCTTTTGTTAAAAAATGTGCAATGTTGTTTTCATGGGAACTTCTCAGATGGAATTTTTGGCGGTTTCGCATCTGTAATCTTCAATTACTATTCAGTTAATTTATATCAATATATGTTTGATTCTGATAGAAATTACATTTCAGAGCTGAAAAAACAACATATTGTATTTTTTTTAAGTTGTAAATAAAACAAAGAGCACAATTTATGCATGCAATAAAATTACAATTTAAGTCTTTTACTTAAAATCTTAACATTTAATTTAAAAAAAAATTATTAGTTGTTGTTTTAAAGGTTTTTACATTTGCTAGACATTTAAGGCAAAATAAAGATAACTGAGTGAAAATAATTATTTAAAAATAAAATGTATTACCACAAAAAATATATCACTTTATTCAGTAAATTAACATTATATGCTGATTTATTCTGAAGGAAATTATACTGCCTTTTTGTGGAAATTCAAGCCTGTCAACCTATTTTGGGAATATAAAAATGAATGAATATAATCTCTCTTAGTGCAGATAACAATTTTTCAGCTGCCACACTTCAGTTTAACCCTGCTTCATTTTTTTTTTAACCTGGAAGGGAGCCAAACACAGCCATATATTATTTAAAATGGTGATAATCACAGTCTGAATAGTTAAATGGAGAGCCACTTTATATGCTTTCTAGTGTCATGGGAATAGGTGTTCTTTAAAGAGAAAATATATATAATTCTTTTCTGCAGTTAATTATTGGCTGCTGCTGAAAGAGAAAGACAGTAATTGGAGACTAGCGGCTCTTCTGATCTGCTAAGGCCGAGAACATTTTGCTGTTGCTAATCTGAGTACGCAGCCAGATTTGTCATTATAATATGTGAATACGAAAGGAAATGGTTCTTGAACATATATGAATTTATGTACAGTTACTGTACAAGTATGTCAGCCCCCACAAAAAAAAGCGATGTTATCAAAGGCATCTCTATTCTCTCTATTCTCTATTCAAAGAATATCTCTATTCTTAATACATACATTGTCAAGACGCATTGTCTAATTAAAGCGGCATCTACAGGTTTGGTGCCCGCTCTATTCTGTATTAATGGCGGGACATGTCATTAGTAGTAAGTAGTGTTAATTGGAGAGACCTGCAGTGGCAGGCTGGTGAGAGTTTGATAGGAACAGAAGGTTAGAGAGCGAGCGGGGGAGACGAAATGTTAAAGATACTCCACAGTCAAAAGCACTCAGCCACAGCAGACCTCTCATTAGGTGACATTACTCCGAAGAGGCTCTTGTGAATCCCATGGGAAGGCAACTTTAAAAGTTACACTTAAAGCACTCAAAGCTCCTGGACTTCACTTCGAGTGGTCCTCGACCGCAGCCTTGTAATTATCATACAGCTATGGAAAAAAATGTAGGAGAAACTAGCTCGTCCTGAATGGGTAAATACGTTCATCAAAAGCTTCAAGTGTGCACAGTCAGCAAAATGCAGGGAAATAGTTGATATAGAGTCCAAAATCAAAGAGGGGAAAGATTTTAAACCCTTTATAAAATACGTAAAACACTCATTAGACATTTTTAACAGGACGTCATCTGCAATGTTCAAGATAGAAGGTTCTTTACTTTTTATTCAAATTGATGACAGACTATGCCTTTATTTGTGCAAATTAAACATCACAGCTGGCCCGCTGATTAAAAATGTATGTAAATATCACACTTAAAATCACCCCAAAATTTTAGTTTTTGTTTACGTGTGCTTCTGAAACGAAGGACAAAATATTGTGCCTAAAGTTAGTCAGATGTTCAGAAGCCCTGAAGTCTAACAGATAAAGACTGATCTTCCAGATGGGCCCGTCCTAACCCAGCTGCCAGTCCATATTTACTTCATTATGCAGCGTTCATCACTGTTACTCTGTTTCAAAAATCTATACTGTGGCAGAATTTTAAGGCAGAAAAATCTGTTTCGAAAGGTAGGCAAGTTAATTATGCTGCTTTAGGAGATAAATATAAGGCCAAATATGAAGTCGTCTTTACACACATAAGTCCAAATGCATTGCAACAAGCTGAGGGAAAACATTAACACTAAGATAGTGAAAGAATGCTTATTATAAATAGTTTGAATGTATTTTTTTGTTTTTGTTATGACTGAAACTTACGTTAGAACATGCTAACGACAAACCCGTATGGAGAAACTGGTGAAAGATTACTTATTCTAGTGTGGAAAGTTTTAGTTTCAGCCAGTTTTAGAAGAGAAACTTTGCCAACGGCTGTCCACAATTTAGCTCGAATCCAGATAAGAAATTATCCATGAGCTTGAAGCGAATAAATACACTAAGGGAATAGTTTAAGTAGAATCTATGCTAAATATGTTAAAGTCTTTCAAACTCACGCATTATATTTCTCTTGTTATGAAGATAAGAATGTGGCACACGGATAGGAAATACACGAATAAGACATTTATCATTTTCCTTTTATAACCAGGGTATTTTTGTATTGGCGGTGGAATATTTTGGGCTTTTTTGCGCCAATAAGGTTAAATAGCTAGGACAGGTCAAACTTTAATGAGCCCTCTTACGTAAAGGCCTGAACCACATTTCCTTTTGCCTGCTGTGAAAGGACTCCACAGGAAAGGTTTGCGCCTTAGGATGTTGTGTCTTAAATGATAAATGATTCACTAAAGCCAGCCCTCAGTCTGTGTCAGGTATAAACTGGAGTTAATGGCTACAATATCAGTCTTAAGTCCAATACACAGCAGATATATATACTATACTTGCCGATTGATTTGCTATAAAGTCTAACTGAGGTTTATTTGATGTTAAACTGTTGCTGTTTTGTTTTTAGTCATTTGACGGGGCTTGTATGGGATTTAGTAACAAAGGAAATCCCAACACATCTGAAGACGTTTGGGTATTAGACATACTGTTCAGAGGAACTGCCCTAAGAGTCCCCTTTCTTGTCCGTTTACAGCAAACTGGCACAGCAGTGCTGCCAAAAATTGTCCTGTTCTTCCTCAGCTGAAGGTGATCTAACATAACCTAGAAACTATGTCCTAAAACTCGCAATTTTAACACCAGTGATCACACTGATTTCTTTTATTTCATCAGATACCGTTACAGAATTTCAAAATGAACAGTTTGCCCTTCTCCTTACATAATGTAAGAGAAATCCAAAGTAATTTTCACTAATCTCTAAAATTTCTCCAGAGCAACAGATGTTAATTTAATATAGTCAGTTTCCTTCTTAAAGGGATATTTTAAAATGACAACTGAACTAGATGGCACACTGAATTTATTGAACACTGTAATAAAAAAAAAAGAAATCTGAAAAAACCTGGTAAATGATTAATGGTAAATTCCTGTAAAAACCTAAATCGACGTTCTCAGAATTCCCTGCATTGCATTTTAAATGTTTGAATTTGATGCTTCTTCTTAGTTTTTCTCATCAGTTATGTTTATTAGGTTTGTATGTTACATCTATTGTTGTTAAATTAATGTTTCTTGCATATTTTAGTTGAATGAGTCTCGCCATGATGGTGTTTAGCGTTTGTGTAAATGACACTGAGCACCTTCTGCATATGTTACTGTTTAAAAGCTGCTTGTGATGGGTTTTGGTTCATCACCACCTGCATTTGGTGTTTATCAGTGTATTTCAAAGGTACAAAACACATTTCAGTACTTTAATAGATTGGTATATTAGCATTATATCAGTAAATAAAATTACGGTATTTAACTGTAAATTAAAAAAACATTATAGTGAAGATGAAAAAGTTAGGTATGGTTTTGTGTACTGAAATGTTTTTCAGAAAGACATTTCATCAGCTGGACTAAACAACAGTACAATCCACTGAAAACACTGTACTTTCATCCCTTCTTTTAATTTCTTTTAAAAATTAAATATGGAGCTACCCTGCATGAGCACGGTGGCATTACATGTCAGCACAGTAATCACGAGGCTATCATCACAGACAAAATATACTATTAAACGCTATTTATCTATTTGTTCTCTTTAGTTGGTGCTTCCAGAGTACTCTATCCATGGACTCTTCTGTATCATGTTCCTGTGTGCTCAGGAGTGGCTTACTGTAGGCCTGAATATCCCTCTGCTCTTCTACAACACATGGAGGTGAGCACCTGAACCAGCCTTCACTCCTCTTTACTCGCACAGGATACTGTATGTGCCTACTACCTGACAGCTTTCACTAAAAAAAGTGTTCTGCGAATTCACAGGCCTTCACTCAGTAAAGAGCAATACTTCACATACCTCCAATTTATGATTATTTAAGTACAAAACAGCTAATGTTAGTCATGGAGGAATAAGAAAACTATTATTGACAGCTCTGTCTGACTGAAGGAGAGATAAGCCGTCTCCATTTTTTTCTTATAAATAAACCAATGGAAACAATTAATATTCATTTTCTTGATAAATAAATAATGAAAAATTATAAAAACGTATTATTATTTTTTAAACAAGTGAATTTTTACGAATGCTTATGCATCACCATTATCATTTCTCAGATCAATCCCATTCCTAATTTTCCTATATTAAAGCTTCTTTCCACAGTGTCTTACTAATCTTGTCACTGCGCATTAGTCTTTCAGATTTTTCTAGATGAATAATAGCAGACTGAATATTTCATCACACAGAGAAACAACTGGGGAAATCATAACTGGGATAAAATGAGTTTCAGTCATTCTGCAGTGGAGCTCTAAATCTTTCTTCGGGGTTTGTTACTGAATGTTCAGAGCTGTTGTCAATTACTGTCACTATCCTCCGAATATGAGAAATCGTTCTGCTATTTTTTGTTTGTTTTGTTTTTTGCAGGATGATGAAAGACTGAAATTAATCAGTACAAAAGTAATGGTGGATTTTAAGTATTGTTATGAAGTTATGTCTGATTAGCTAGTTAAACTTGCTATCAATAATTTTCCTTATCACATTGCTTTCCTTTTAATAAATCTATCTTTTTTTAACAGATCCGATGATGCTGCTATGATGCACTGTCACTCCCCTCTTCTTTTGCTCTAATTCTTTTACGTTTTTTCCTCCTAATGCGCTTAAAGCCTCCACTCCTTGTTTTTGATTTCCCTAATAGAATTATTGCACCAGGGGTGACGTTTTCCTTGTCTTACGATTACAGACTATATTTAAGTCATCCATCTCCAAGGTCTGCCAAGACTGACAGAAATATTTAAATAAAAGAGTCTTAAACTTGGCATTAGATTAAAAATAAAAAATAAAAAAATAAAAAATAAGTTACATTTATAATTAAATTAATTTAATAATTAAATAAATTGCATTTAATGATACGCAAATGAAAAACTAAGATAAAGCTACACTTGTTGTTTCAAGACGCACTACCCGGCTCGTGTTTTTTCCCATTTTCGGCAGGTACTTTCACAGCCCCACAGACACTAAGGAGCTTCTCTACGATCCAGCATCAGTCATGAACGGAGACACACTCAAATTCTGCCAAAAAGAAGCCTGGTGCAAGATGTCCTTCTTTGTCCTCTCTTTCTTCTACTATCTCTATTGGTGAGTAGATATCCAGCAGTTGTCTCGACCAAGCTTAATTGCCTCTTAATGGGATTCTGTGCAATGCATTTACTGATTTTTATATCATTACAGCCAAATATGCTTTTTAGTGTGTGCCTTTGCTATAGTATAAGCTACCTTAAGCCTATAGCATAGCAGAGATATATACATAAACAAGCATTTGAACTGACAAGGACGCACTTGGATGGCGCCAGCAACATGCCTTTGGGTAGAATTCCTGAATTCTTTTTTTCCTCCACACTATATAGCGTCACATTAAATGTTAATATACACATTTAAAACGCACATATTCTATAAAGGTTCACCCTTCCAGCAAGCAAGCCTTATGACCTTTTGTCAGATCAAAGGCAATTGTTGTGCACCAGCCATGTTCTGCATTATTTAACGCTATTTGCTTCTGGAATTGAAATTCTAGGACAAACACAGCCTTTTTGTTCAGGGTCTTTTGCACTCACCCACTCTTTGAGGAGTTATGGTAGTGAGTGGTTATGCACAACTTAAACTTCACCTAATTGTGCCACACTTTGTGAAACAGTCACAGGTCTTAAAAATAATGGTCTCTGTAACTTTGACCTTTAACCCTCTTGTAATTGACCCCTTTGCAGACCCACCCCCTTTGTTACTGTTGCTATGTCTGGCAATCCATGGAGCTCTCAAGCCACACATCATATTCTAATGAATTGAAAAAAAACATTGCGGAGCAAAGACGACACTGACAACGTAACGAAAGTCAAGACAGGGCAGGTTACTTTAGTAACTAAAAACTAAAAATGTTTTATTCGGCTCACAAAGAGACATAAAAATATATTTTTCATTGTCTTTCACTGTCTTATTTCTAAAGTGTCCGCACTGCACCCGTTTATGAGTACAGTTATTTCATAAATATATTCACACATTTTTTTAACAAGTTCAGTGATTGTATAAATAATATATAAAGAGTACATTGACTGCATAATAGGCAAACCAGTGTGCATTCTTATTAAAACTATGACTATGTGTTTCAATCTATGAAATAAATCTTATTAGGAGTGCATATCCACAGTTTTTTTGCAGAAAAAAACACAGATTACAAAATAGAATAAGACAGTTTTTAAAGAAATTTAAACAATAAATACTGTTTTGTTACTCAAATACTGTTTTATTGTATTGCGACAGATCAATAGCACTTCAAACAGCACTTGAATTGATCATTTTTAAATTTTTACTAGTTATAGCATGAAATGAACATGGTAAACGTCAGAAGGTATCTTGTTTCATCCGCGGAAAGACATCAGTTCACACCACTTTTCATGTTCAAGTCCACCAATGTTAATCGATTCTCCTGACTGGTTTGTTTGCCGGACAAAATGGCAGATTCGGTGTTACACTCTAAAAAAGCTGGGTTATTGTTTTAACCCAACTGCTGGGTTCTGCCTGTTGAGTCACTATGTTAAGTTATTTTTTCCACTGTTGGGTAGTTTTTGTGTAACCCAGCTGTTGGGTTAGTGGCTGGGTTCATCTCCATAAAAGTATACACCCCTCCCCGTCCCTCTGACGAAATAATCTAGCGCAGACGTTTTAACCCAGCTGTTGGGCTACAGTTGGAGCACTGGCTTTTCATTCGGTCAGTCCTCAGCGCCGTCGAGTTACTGGACTTCTTCAGTGAAGAAAAGGTTCGTATACGTTTTATTCTATCTCCTAAGTCTTTTATTGTATTGTAAATAATTTTATTTCACGCAACGCAGCATACAGATGATATGTCAGTCAGTTAAATGCGTCAGCAACTGTCGTTTTGTGTGACGGAAATGCCTTGAATTGCATATAAACTGACTTTAATATTTATAATACTGCTTCTAATTTATTCGGATGATAAATATTTTCTCACAACTTTGTGCTGTTTGTTTTTGAACAGGTTATGAAGTAACAGCATTGGCTTCCTTCAGCTATGGATGAAACGCAAGGCAGCAGTCTAACTTTCGCAGTTTCCACAGGAAATAGCCCATCACCGACTTATATTTCAGCGACACACTGGCACACTAATCAGTGCTATTTTGGTTAAAAAGAACATCAGAGAACAATTTAATACACTTTCTAAAATGCTTGTTAATGGAGATGAATGCATAATTCGTACATAATTCAATTTGTCTTATATTTTTCTACATGGGTGTTTTCACTTATTAATAAATCTTCACGTTTTGATTATTACTGTTGTCTTTAGTAATTCTGTGTCTGCTTTTTAATTTCCATCCTATTTTTGATTCATTGTAAGCCAGGAAATGTAATTTCCAATCAGTGTTTGAGTTAATTAAAACAACCCAACATGTTGGGTTAAATATTTGACCAAACATGCTGGGTAGTTGCTGGGTTTGTATGTATGATTGGTCAGAGCGCCTGTCAATCAAACTTCCCCCAAAGGGTCAGTTGCTTACTTGGCCCTATTTTAAACTTAAAGGGATAGTTCACCCAGAAAAAAATAAAAATAAAAAAATTGAAAATGATTGTAACTGTGGCAAATTACTACAAGATTATAAATACGTATATAACATCTTATTTGATGAATGCTGCCCATTTGTCTGCCTTAGTTTAACCCCTGTGGCTTGATCTTCAAACTTTCTTTGTACTCTAACCTTTTGTAACAACCACAGTTTTGTGCTACCTCTCCCGAGTCAATCTTACAAATCAATTGCAAATCCAATATCAGCGCACCAGGCCATCACCCATCCAATTACAATAGCTGGGTTTGTCGTTCGTTTTTTTTAAACACCATTCAAACCTAATGACTCAAGAAAAGTATTGTGCCACTCCGACAGAAGTGAAAGAGCGAGATTTGGACAAACATCACACTAGTTCTCGTGTGTTCAAGTTTCACAAAGATTGCAAAGGCATAAGGAACATTGTATGCCTCGGGCTCCACCAGGATCATATCTCTGATCATAGCCGCAATACGTTTTTCATTGATCTACCACTTTCAACATGAACACTAAAATTGTGTTTTTGGGACACAGATAAGCAGCAGTCCTTAATAATACATCTTTAGATTTGGGATAAGACTTTGGCTATGTGCACTGAATATAATCATGACACTCAACATTCGAAAAACATTTCCTAATGAAATCAAATATATATGCTTCATATGCAGCAGTGATATCATTTCAAAGAGCATCACTAGATCTGCTTTCTTTTTAAAAAGATTAGAAATAGGATCCACGCTGCTACTTTTCCAACCCCCACGCGCTGAAAATAATAAGACACAGCGAGCCAAGAACTGCTTATGCAGTTTTTATCAGGGCAACCCCTTATTATGTATTAATGCTTCTGGACAGCATTCTGGCATGACATCAATGGCCTCTAGTGTGAAGTCAGCACAGAAATTCAACATACATCAACATATGGCAGTGCATTCTAAATAAATACAATCCATATCATACACGACCTGCCTGGAGTGATCCTCAAGCTGGCGAAGCTGTCATTTTCCATAGCATCAAGTGCTTTGAAGCCTCTTGTCTTATGTTTCCATGCCTCCACCAGCTGAGGATGAACGCTGCAGTTTCAGCTGGATAATTTGGGGACAAAATGCATCTTTGTGTTTGTTGTTAGCTAGGGAGAAATGAACTAATTAAAGCCGTTCCCTGACAGAATGATTGAACCCACGGGCACAAGCTCATTTCATCAGAATCGAAAAGTAACGTGCACGAAGGGAGAAGTCCCCGTTTCAGTGCACAGGATGGGAGTGATGTAATTTCTGAAATTAATTAAAGTTAATTAATCTGTCTATTTATCAATCACATTTTTTTCAGAATATATAGACATCTAGTTGGTTGTTGTTGTTTTTTAATTATAATGTAAAATGGATTGTTATTTACAAATCTATTTCTAGTATGAGATGCTTTAACTACAATATTTGTCTTTAGGATAAACTAGGATAAGTTTGATTGATTTAATTAGTTTAATTGATTTAATCACAGCTCACTGCAATCATGAGTGCAAGTTTGACGTTATAAACTACTTCTGGTGTTTCTGGGCATTTTAAATAGCTCATTTGCCACCTTCAAGTAAACAGATCAAAATAACTTTGAATATGGCCCACAACCAAGATCTTGTGTAAGTTGTTAGCAAATCGGAACAACATTTATTCGATTTTACCCAATAGTTTTAAAAAAGTATAACTTTTTTTGCACACAATGTCAGTAACACTTGTTTGTTCTGTCTTCCAGTATGATCTACTCCTTGGTGACCTCATAACAGAGTTCTCAACACCGCTCATAAGACACTGTTTTCCGAAAGCTCTAAACTACATTTGGATGAAACAAGAGCACCGCTAGACACAAGTTCAACACACTGCAGTGTCTGAACCTACACAGAAGACTTGACCCCATCTCCCCAGAGTATCAGAAGAACCCAGTGTTGTTTACAGATCTGACTCAACGCCCTAGATGTCTCATAGACCTGGTGTGACGTGCTTTTCACAAGCTCACAGTAACATTTGCACAGATTGTCTCAGGCATAGCACAACATGTCCTTTACCACTTTGAGGCACAAAACCTGCCAACCTTTACACTCACTATATGTAGCTTCAAATTCATGTCGGGTTAAAACATAGGAAAAGGAAGAACGATGGCTAACTTGATCAGCGAATGTTTCATTTTTACCAGTCACATACTAGGCCACTGAATTTGATTACGTGGGAAGCTTTTGTGATATATTTTGTGTGTATCTGTGCACTCCTAAAATAAGCATTTTTAATATGAAATACGTATCTGTTGCATTACTTGTGTACATAGAGAACTTTGTGTAATGCTTTTATGTGTTGGTGTCAGTGGGTTGAAATGTTTTTGGACTTTATATCGAGGCTTTATTATAGAAAACAAGAGCCACTTTTCCACAATTTTTGCACAAAGTTGTTATGAGTTTGCACAATAGATACAGTTATTGGTTGTGGTGGAAAAATAAGTCATATTGATATACCCAGTAAGAGTCTTCCAATATATTACAGTGCATCAAAGTATCATACATTTTTATTCTAGGGAAGAAATTAAAACCACAGCTCATGGTCTATGAATTTCACTTTCTCATTTTGTATTATTGTTATTATATTAACTGTATTACTGTTATACGACAAGGTCAGCAATACTGAAACAATTATTTAAGGAATCATTGAGTTTGTTTACTCCATCTATCTATCTATCTATCTATCTATCTATCTATCTATCTATCTATCTATCTATCTATCTATCTATCTATCTATCTATCTACCATCATTTCTCTTTTTTTTGGTTCTTAAAAAAAACTCCAAACTCACACCTTCTACAGCTTTTAAATGAACTATGTTGTTGGATCAGTCAGGCTAACTGTCCGGAGTAACCACATGATGCATATAAGCATAAACCCCTCAAGACATCTACGTGATGCTTTGGATGAGCACCATATATAATGCAGAGTACTGAAAATAGCAGTAGACACACTACATCATTTTCATTGCCGTGTAGGGGATAATAATACCAGTCCCCAGCAGTACTATACTCTGCTGCTGTCATGTAGCCTGCTGTCTTTTGTATGCCTTATGTAGTTACACATACGATGACCAAACATTTTCTATATCCTTATTGTGGACGTGTTCACCCATCCAAATATCAGTTACGAAATTTGTATATGAAATAAAACAGACTATTTTAAAACCGCTACAAGTGCTTTCCTTTACACGTACGCTTGAATACCACTTTTTTTTTTTTTTACCCTTCCGTTTCATCAGTCATGCGGTTCATGATCCATATGTGGTTATTTCACTCAATTACCCACAAAGCATTTCTCACATCTCCTCATTCGAATCCTCACCCCGGAGTGACTCTCTGAAAAACATTCACCTCAGACTGACGCGAACCCCCATCTCTCACATGTCTCCTCTTCAGGGAACGTTGCCTCCCGCTCGTAAGTCGACTATTATCTGCGTTTTCCGGAGCCAAGCCCTGTGTGGCAGTGACTGGCTGACAGATCGGTGACAGGCTGTCCTCCTGCTCCACCTGCTATCCGTCCAAATCACTGCCACATGCTCCATAATTACAGTTTGTAAAGGATGCAGTTCCCTTTGCCAACGATCTAACACTTTGCCACTTATAGCCGTGAAATGAACGTCATCAGATGTCTGCAGGTCTTGGCACTCGAAGAGCTTTTTTGCCACCCTTTCGACACCCATCTCTGACCCTGCGACACCAGATAAGTGATGAATTTTGGCTTTGGATAAGTGAGACACGAAAATCTGAGATCCATAATAACTGCAGTAAAGGGTATTATCTGTTTGTTTTCATGAAGTATCTTTGCTTTTAAGAGTTCCATGTGTTTCTCTCTCAGAAAATATCTCTGCCCTCAAGCGAAGAGCTTTGCACATTATATGCTTTGACAAGTGTGGTTGTCCTCCACACAGTGCTGGATGGGCAACCTGTCAGCTTGCCGGGTTTCTCAGATGCCCAGCCTGTCAGCACAGATTACCCAGAAGGCCAGCTGAGCATGGATTTTACCTGCCTTGTCTTTCTAGGACTTTTTCACCTTGCTTCCTGGCCACACGAACAAACACAAATATTGGCTTGTGTAAGCTTTCTGCAAAACTTTGTACAGTCTGCGATTGCTGGCACATCTAGCCAGAGTGCTGGCAACAAATCACAAAACCTAATAGTTACCCAAGAGAAAAACAGTCACCAAGGTGTTGGTTTTTTTTGTTGTTGTTGTTTTTTTTAATCTGGCATCTGTTTAGATTTTTTCCTTGACTCACTAATAGGCTACATCCTCTTAGGTACCAGATAATCCTTAAAAAAAGAAAAAAGAATCCAATAAAGCTTATGCTTCCCCATGTTCTATACAACAAGAGCAAAAGTAAAGTAAAAGTAAAGTCTTTTTAAAGTGCCCATTTTATGGATTATGAAAGGTTCATATTTTGGTTTTGGGAGTCCCCAACAACAGGTTGGCATGTATGAAAGCTCAAAAAACACTTCCGTTTTCTTATAATATGCATTTATTTTTCACTTGCTCAACAAATCCCAACTTATTTGTTGAACGATTAATTTTTCCAAAACTTTTTTTTTGCGCGATGCTGCGTTGGTGATTGGTCAATTTTATTTAAAGCAGTGCTTGTAAGCTTTTAACGCTACCAAAGCCACACATAGTGACAAAGAATGAATTTGCTTTTTTAGTCCGACCAAGTGGGCGGGCAATATACTAACGTTTCATTTTGACATCGACATGAAACGGCTTGGGACTCCAACTCGTTTCGATGATTCAGAATAGACTTCTTTTAAGAAATAATAGTTTTATACCCAGTGCACTTTCAGATTTTGCAAGATGTTTTATTCACTTGGAGCTGTCTCACACACTGCATGAAAGGTACATTTTCAAAAATCGTAATTGGGGCACTTTAAATTAAGGTTTTGTTTTTCAAAACTATATGCAGAGTTGTTGTTTTGTCTTTCTTTGCTGTCAAGAGGCATGGCCCTTTTGATTGAAACTTTTATGTTTTTTGGTTTTTAAGTGTTCTAAAAATCCATAGGGTTCTTTTGCCTTATTATTGGGTATATTTTCATATCAGCTAACAGTGCTGACTGTCAACAACTTTCAACTACGGCCGTCTGTGAATCATAGCTTCGGGTTTGTTAAAGACAGATGAGCACCATTTCAGTGGAATGCAAGAAAATAAAAGCTGATGCTTGCAAAAGAGAGCAAACTCTGATCCTTTCTAGTTAGATAACAACGCCGAAGCCTGTATACGATGCATAAATTGGTCCACTGGGTAAACTAAAAAAATTATGCTGAGAGCAGACATCAGAGGATGTTGTCCTCTGCGATGATTCCCCAGCTCTCAGTGTCTGAATCTAAAATCCATTTCAAAACACGCCAGTAGGGATGTAGAAAGGCGATAACAACACCATCAGGTGGAATGCACTGTGTTGGCCTCTCTATTGTTTGAACAGAACATTTATTTCCTCCCACCAGCTAAAAAGAAAACGCCAAACCTAAGATCTCAACCATCTAACCCATTTAACACAATACAATGGCACTTCCTACTGTATCCGCTAACCTAACAGAAGCTGAAACAACTCTCTTTGCCAAACAATCTGCGCTTTGTGTTCACAACCCCCCACAGTATTGTCCTTTAGCTGAATAGTTTTGTGAATGTATACATTGATATATAGATTTACCAATGACGTTTTTTTGCAGTAAAATTATATACATTGTTAGGAGACAGCGATTGCTCTTATTTTCTTAAATGATATACAGTATTTCAAAATTCAAGTGTGAATTAGGGTGATCCAGTCATGGCCAATCTCCTCTCAGTTGCCCACATATTGTTCCAGTGGGTTGAGAAAGAGCAGAGTCGAACATCTGACTTTATTAAATGCATGTGGGTGCATGGGGATATTCAGTGACCTAAAGCTAAAAAACAGGGACATCTGACTCATGAGAATGTGCATATTAAAATACTGGAATACTCAGAGCACACAGACTCAGACAGAAAAGCAAATAACTATATACCAGTGCAGCATGAAGCTCCACAGATTCTGGTGCTTGTTTATTTTTGATTAAAAAACAACTATTAATGAGAAAGTAATAATAAAAAGCCTTCAAAGTGTCTTTATTTTGGATATACTTTGATAACCCCATAATAAGGATTTATAGCCAAATCACAACCAAAGAAATGTTTTTTTTTACATGATGGAAATAGCATTTTTATCTGTAAAAAAAATCTGGTTAACCATACGTTCCTTGTGACAAATGTAATAAACCTCACATTTCATGTACTTTTATAGTTATTTACTGTTAAATATACAGTTTGTGGAAGTGAAAGAACAAGCCATTGTATCATTTTAAGTAAAAAAAAAACACTACAAGCCACTGGCGACTGATACACATGCATGCATGCATACAAACATACATATCCTTCTGGACCCGCTAGACATGCAGTTCTTAATAAATGAGCAGTTCCGAGAAAATTCCTCTGCCATGAAAAGTGAAATGATAAAATGCTCTCACGAGGCCTTCGATTCGATCTCAACACATTTCTCACTTTTCTCAGCTATTAATAACAATTAGAGGAGTTAACAGACGCGTTCCTCTATAACGAGGGTGGCTGTTTGCATTAATCTTGGGCTCTTGGCTCTGGCTCCTGCCTGGATACGCCTCAGTAAGTCTAGTGGAGGACAGCGCAGATGCCTGAGTCTCCATGAGTCTGTTAATTATGGTCAATTCGTCCTGCCTCTTTACTCTGTCTTAACCTTCAGCCTCGTCCTTTGACTGTCTCGGTCATATCGCCTGCTTCTGCACGGCATGCAGGAGGGCGATGGAGAGGAAAACACTTAAGCAGACCGTACCGATGTCGATGTCCTTACTGTAAGAAACAGCAGGCTTCCATTCATTCATACTGAAGTGAAGATATGTATTGATTGTATACACTGTAACTGACGGATTTCATTTTGGATGGCATAAAATGTGTGTGTGTTTTGGTTTGTGCCCTTCTATGAGTCTGCCAGTCTGATCTCCTGGCTTTCATACTCTTGGAATGCTCCTGCTCACACCTGTGCATGGATTATAAATGATTTTTGTGCCTTCTGTCATGCTATAAACAAGCATGTGAAAGCAAAATATGGCCCAGAACAGACAGTATATATATACAGAACAGTACATATATACTTTATAGTCTGTTGTAAATTCATGCTCTTCTGTTCATTCATAAAAAAAAACCCTGCAAAAAATTTGCACCTTTCCACAAAAATTCAATTAGCGTATTAGAATGAATTCAGAAGCATCATGAAGACTCTAATGATCAAAATATAGCTTTGCCATTACCCGAATAAATTATATTTTATACACACACACACACACACACACACACATATATATATATATATATATATATATATATATATATATATATATATATATACATACATGTAAAAATCATGTTCCATTAAGAGATGTTGTAAAAGAACTTAATTTTTGATAACATGCATTGCCAGTAATAACATGCCTGGTTAAGAACTTAATTTATACAGAGTTTTTTTGCACCCTCCAATTCCAGATTTTCAAATCAGCCATATATTGGCCTATTCTATTACGCCATGCATCATGTGAAATCTTTCAGATGATGTAATCAATCTCAAAATTGTAAAAAAAAATCAGACAGATTTTTTTCAACATACATCCTGCATATATAACCAAAAAAACATGGGAAATAATACTCGACTGTATTTAAAATACAAAATAAAATGCTAGAAAGTAGCCTTAAAAATATACAACATAAAAGCATTTTCATCTGTTACATTTTTGGACGTCACTAGGACTATTGCAGTGGGGATTTCTCTGGTTTTCAATATTCATATAAGGTGGTATCCTGGACCCCCGTCCAAATAAATCTCTTTGTCAGCTTGCCCAGAACTAAGGGCTGAAGACTGGCCAGCAGAGGGGAACAGACAAGACGCTGGCAAGCAAGCACCACCTCCTCATGCACTGATGCACATTCAAATTCCCCATGCCCTTCTCTACTAGCACCTATTTAATATTCTAGAACATTTACCTCTGTGTTTAGCCAAAGCTTTAATATTCTGCAGATGAATTAGAACATACATGTACGTCGCTCTATGTCTTGGTCAGTCCTATGTAAATACACATTATAAAAAAAACTTATATTTGTACATCACCATTACCATTTTTCACTTCAAAAGTAATATGAACACAACGGGCTCAAGGGAGGCAAAAGACAGCTCAAATTTCACAATATTTTTTTGTTCTGTCAATTATTTCTCACCCAAGTTTTATTGAAGAAGCACTCCCTCCCTTGGCTTTTCTAAAAAAACACTCTTGAGTTAGACCTCTGTCCTCATAACCACACCGATTCAGGGATGTCGTACTCATAAACTAATCTAATAACAAATTTTCTGCTGCAGAGTGCCTAGAAGAGTTCCTGAAATAGCTGTAAGAATGTTAGTGGCTATTGGGGATCTGCTAGTTGTCCCTCATGTCCACACGAAACCCAGCACAGAAAACTCATCTGAGCTTGAACAAACAACTCAGCCTTCAAAGCAGCGATAAGAGAGGGATTTTAATTCCCCTGGTCCAAACCATCATCTTATGGAGTTCTCTTTCTCCCTAGCATTTACGCTATACACATCGCAGGTCTTGTATCATCCTGGAAGAGGTGTATTTTGTGATAATGACTGTTTAACAAGAAACATGCAAGTTTCAAATTATCCATACACATAATTTCCCGTGTCAAGACACCTTTATTTATAAACCCAGCTTGCAAAAATAATAAGAACGCATTCCCAGTGATACATTTCTAAATGTCTTTGTTAATGTTTAGGTTTATTTTTATGTTAATGAAACATTCCATTTAATCATTTTGCACACATTATGGCGACGTTACATTCAATGTTGTCAAAATGTTCTTTATTGTAGCTGAGTAGAGCTTTATATTGCAAACTATTTTAAAGTAGAACAGTACAGTATAATAAACAGGAACATAACAGAAGCAAAGCAGCAAACTTCAAATATAACACCCTCTGGCCTAAGCAAATAACCACGGTATTATCACAAGTCATATTTCTGAATTAATTATTCAAAAATACTGCATCCAGCTCCTTTGGCTTCAAGATTGGAGACCATCACTGGAAATATTAGACTTAAAATGCATGCATTACAAACTTAACAGCTCTATACAGAGTAATATGAAAATTAACTGAGAAGTTTAGTCATTAATGAACCTTTTCTTGGCTGTCTATAACTTTACATAATCCTGTTCTCAGTTTTGCCTTCATACTTCAATCCATAAAGTAAGCATTCCTTATCTATCCTTAATTTCTGAGGACTCATTTTTCATACAGATGAAGTTGGGAACATGTTTATGTAGATAATGAAGATGAGTCACCGACTGGATTCTGCCTCTCGCCTCTCTTACAGCTGGATTAAAAGTAACGGCAGACCAACACATTTGCACATTTACTCATTATTCATCAATTGGTATGAAGGAAATGCAGCTTTCAGAAGGGTGGGGGGGGGTCTTAGCTTTCATTGAGGTCGAATGAATGTCTTGAGTGATACAGAATACATTTGGTGGCACCGGATTAGTAAAATGCGGAGAGAGATTAATTTAGAAACACTGAGGGACAAAAAAGCGAGGGTGTGAGAATGTGAGTTTCTCGCTGGCTCGACAAGCCAGTTTTTGGCAGGAAAAAAATGTTTCCTTTTTTCCCCCATTGATGTGTGTTATTGGCACCATTGCAATCCATCTAAATACTGATATCTAAGCCACGTATTGAGACACATAAAGGGCTGGTTAGGAAATGCTCTTTAATTACGATGAGTACATCAACTAGACAGAAGACTTATTAATGGGAGAATGAATCTCCATGACCTTAAAGTGTTTACTTACTCATCTGGGATGATACAATGAAATTTCATTACTTTTTTTCCATTACTTCAGTCACATGATCCTTCAGAAATCAATCTAATATGCTGATTTGGCTTTCAAGAAACATTTATTAATATTATCAATATTCTCAACAATAAAAACAGTTTGGCTGCTTGTGTGTGTGTGTTTAATAATTGGTTGACAGCATTAATATGTGTGTGTGTGTGTGTATGTGTGTGTGTGTGTGTGTGTGTGTGTGCATGTGTGTGTGTGTGTGTGTGTGTGTGTGTGTGTGTGTGTGTGTGTGTGTGTGTGTGTGTGTGTGCATGTGTGTGTGTGCATGTGTGTGTGTGTGCATGTATGTGTGTGTGTATTAGTGCTATCAAACAAGTAATCGTGATTAATCACATCCAAAATAACAGTTTGTTTTTGTTTATCTGAGACAAAAACAGATATCACACATTTTTCCTTGATTTACTATTTAATTCAGTGCAACAACCTTTCAGGCATAAAAAACAACTGATGACATTTTAAAAAGAAAGATGACAATGCAACATTTTTTGAGCCAAATTTTGACATTTTCTTCATGAAAAAAAAAAAATAAAAAACATAAAATCACTGAATTTCTTTTGATGCAGACTTTTTCAAGTCTCATACATGTACATGCTTTATATGAATGTAATTTATAATTTATATTATATATAAATATATTTGATATCAACAAAACAAATTTCTATATATGTGAAAAAATGTAATAAAAAAGAAGAGTGTAAGAAGATTTTTTTAACCATGAGTTGTTCCCTGTAAGGTCCACGGTTCTTTCACAACTTAAACTAAACATTTGAGACAGAACTTCTAAAATCCGAGGGCTGAAATTGTATCTCGGCCCCAAGTCTTAAAATGACACGGCACACAAAGCCTGCCATGTCACGCACCTGCCACAAACAAACAAACATATCCCCACACATCCCTTTCACATAAACAAGGTGATACAATGACTCCCAGTCATTCAAAAGAGTGGCCTGGATCAATATTGCAGCTTCATTGTTGCAAGCTTTTGTCCTTGCACCATCCACTCTCCCACACAGTCACAGCCCACTGTGCGTCTGATTCATTTAAAATGTCTCCCACTTCGCACTATGCTCAAAATGGAATCTGATGGAAAGAAACAGATTTTCTGGCTTCGGTGATACACACAAAGTTATCAATAAGGGAGTGATTAAATAAAGAAATGAAGTCACAAAAGCTAAATAATTCAAGTGCACCAGCCTCAGTGATGTCAGCCTTGCAGCTTCAAAGGCTTGAAAGAGTGCAGGATCATGTGGGGGAGTTTCTTTAGAACCACTTTTCGGCAAGCCAGCCTTTTAACTCCCTTTTGTGCCCCACAATTTTTCAGCTTTCCAAAAGGGAAAAAAAAAGAACTCCTTTGAAATGCTTTTAATAAATTACTGTGCCGTGCAGCATGCTGTTAATGACCCGTTGAAGACCCAAACTGAAACACAGCTCTGCTCAACTCTAGCACACAGAACCGGTCATTTCTAACGACCAGTGAGTGTGTTACAATGGCAGTTTTTCAGCATTCCACTGGGATTCGGGAATGCTAAGGCACAGTGGGAGGTGTCAAATTGCCTCTCTTAATTTACCATTTGCAGCCGGTGAAATTGAGATCTATATCTCCGTAGTGATGGTATTGATCCATGGGATTGATCCACGGGACGTGACATGTCACATCCCATCACCCCTACAGGACACAAAGTCCTCTGCTGATTAATGACACCCATACAGCACAGTGAACCATGCAATTACTGGGACCTCGATTGGAATTTAATGGACATTTGTAAACCATTTAAACAACACCAGTTACAACAATTTTTTTTTCGGTCAGCTCATATTATTAAAAAACCTGTTAACCTTATGACTGGCATCCCAGTTTAATATCACTGTGATTGGTGGGCTAAACAACTGGCTATACCATTATGAAAATCAATACATAATTCATCTATATAATATTATATAATAATACTATTATATGTGTGTGTGTATATATATATATACATCAGAATCACTTAAAATGACAAATTTGAGAAATTCTTCACAGTTGTCTGTGCATTTTTACCCATTTACATTCATATATCCTTCACTTCATCTTGTCTATAGTTGACTGAACAGAAGATTTTAGATTTTAACCTGTAATACTAATTTTAAATTGAACTTTTTCAGTTTGTAATATTTATATTTTATTTTATTTTATCATTATTTTAATTGTAATAATACAATACCAACACTGCATTAAAACTAAATCCAAACCAAATGGATTATAGGATTATATGTTTTTTAATCTTTATTTCTTCTCCAATTTTAACCAGATCACCAATTAATCCGCCTTTTAAACTCAATATCTAATATTTTCCCCACCGTTTCATCCAAGCACCAGGCTGGTGAGAATCTGCCGTTCAATCCTGTATTGAAGCTTACACGCTTTTTCAAATATTCTAATGATGGTCCCCTACTGCTCTGTTCCCACCGCCAAACAAAAAAGCACTCATTCTGCCTAACGGTACGAGAATACTTTGTGGAAACCTGATATGTATATATGGCTTTTAAAAACTTGCACACCACGTCAGAGACAGTAGTCAACCTCATTACCAGATAAACACACACACACATATATACACACACAAGGGGGTGGTATCATGCCGGGGAAATGACCTTATTACTGCCTTAAAGCCTTAACCCAGGCTGCTTCTAAATATTCATGTACTCGCCAGGGAATAGGGCAACAGCTCCCAACGTGACATGTTGATGAATGCAGGCACACTGAAAGGGCCATAGACAACATACTGTAAGTCTGAGGCACAAAAATTTCACTTTACTGTAGAAATAATATGCTATTGATGCATTCTGAGCTGCATGTCTAATGGGCCAGAGTGTAATATTGCCTTGGGAAAGAATTAATGTGCTTGCCAACTGACACAATCCTCTGGTCAGGGTGAGAATTAGATTACCGAGGATCTCAAATTAATCTTGTCTTCAAACAATGCAGTAAATTCAAAACTTTTTTCAGAGGCATTATGTCAGTAATGACTTTGGCTAAGGAAGAAATGACCTTTTTATTTATTTATTTGCCAGCATTATTCATCACACTGAACAGGCTTTAGTTGAAGCCAGTCAGGCTCAAGTATGAGAATTCCAGGAAAGCTCACCGTTACCATACCATTTCTGCTTTAACATCAAATGACCTTAACTGTCGCTTTAAGCGCTATAAGCTCTGAAAATGCAACATTTACTATATGTTGCTCGCACATTATTTATTCAATACTGTGAAACGTAATTTTTCAAAACCTAGATGCTGCCATAAAACGTGCTCTAAACAGGAGACGCAATCCAAACATTAGTTCGATGTTTTCTTCATGAAGGATACATGCTGAATTTGTCAATACCTTTAGAACAGCTTTGTGTTAAGAACATGCGTATGATGAAAATCAATGACCGAAATGTAGGTGACAATGAGAAAGCAATATTCATATAGTGAGTCCTCACATACTGTGCTCAAGATGCTTTCAGCAACTAAGCATTTTAATTAGTGCTGGATGTGGCATCTGCAGTCTCATACTGATCTCCTCAGGCTGTGCACGAAGATCAATCTGAGCGCTCCTCGTGTCTGCTGCTCCTAGCCACGCAACAACAAATAAAACCCTACTCTATTCTAGCATTATTCATCAAAGTAGAATATCATAAAGATGCCTCTCTCAATAAAACACATAGACAAAAAATGTAAGATCTGCAGCTTTTGCTTTTGTGTGTAAATCATAATGCATGCCGTTACACTTCATTTAAGATTATATCGAGATTTATTAAGACATTTTTCTTTATGCTTCTTTTGCACAATAAACAAATACAACTTTTCACGTAAAGTGTCTCATGAAACATATTTACTGCTTGTCGTGAAAAGGGGCAAGAAAAATCATGTTTGCAAACCAGCACTAAGATTCTACATGGAACCATAGATTCAAATAAAGAATCTTTCAGAAGCTTTAAAGTGCACCGTACAAAGCAAGGCATGAAGCTCCACCCAGGAGTTCAAATTAAATCACTTACAAGCTATTTTATTTTCATTTTATATGAGGTTTGCAAATTTTTGAAAAACCTGTAAACAATGTAATATGTAAAAAATCCAGAGTTGCACCTTATGCTCATGTATTGTGACATTATTATATGAATACAGTGAATACAGTCAACTCTGAGAGGCCAAAATGTGTCTTTTTTCATGAAATGTGAGTGCCGCTGTTACAATGTGAGTGCAGTGATTCGTTAATACTATAACCGGATGTTTCTAGTGGACCAGTGCTTTTTTTTTGGCTTCTCTATAGCAGCGGATTTTCGCAAACAATGTGCGATATGTCTGTGTGTAGGTTTTTCCCGCAGATTTAAAGCCAGCTTATGGAGGAAACAGTATAAATAGATGGCCTTCATGTTGCAGGACTATAATCCAATTTTGTCTTTAATAACACAAGCTTTTATTATTTCCTCCTATTAATTATAGTGCGCTGCGCTTTAGGCAATTATCACTGGTATGCGGAAATGATCATTTTCTTCGCTTCTTTTGTTTATCATCGATGTCTTGCATCCCAATATGCATACACACTAGTGCCCGTCAGGAAGGGAGCTGCAAATAGTTTTCCCTCAAGCATGACGCATCCATCTGACATCCAATTTTGAGTGTATGAAAATTATTTGATTTTTGGATCATATGCTTTGTTTGATGTTTATACCCTCCCCCCACCACACACCCTTCATAGCCTGCCCCAATTTCCAGACTAGCTTTAAATAAGATAAACGCAGTGGCATTGCAGTGTCTGCTGATTGAGAGGGAAGGACCAATAAATATGTATCATGTTCTGAGGGTATGTTATGCGCTTATGTGTTTGGACAAAGGGATACAATTTGATGTGAGCAGTCAAGTGTATTCAATCCACAGGATATATTTTTGTTGTAATGACTGGGCCTAGTGAAGCAGAAAGCCAATGTTCTCCCAGGGCAGATAACCGAGCATTCAAATAACCCACGGTACATGTATAGGTGCATCGTGAGGCTAGACTTTAAGGAACATCTATTTAAAGGGATACAACTGTAATGATGGTGTTTCGAAATCTTTCAAAAGGTGGGCGTGGGTGTACGGGCGACCCCAGACCACAATCGCCATTTCTACCAGGACGCCATGCTAAAACAGGCTAGTAAGAACGACAACAAGGAATTTACATTTCTAAATAATAATCATAATAATAATAATAATATAAATATTACTAGTATTGCCATTAATGTTAATAATAATAATAATAATTATAGCAATAAAAAACAATAGACCTACTTTTTCCAAATCGACTAAATTATTATTTAATTATTATTATCATTATTATGAAATAATCTTATTTATATTTATATGCTATAATTATTCATTTATTTAACAGGTAATAATTAATATTATAATATTATAAAAAGGTAGTAATTGTTAAAATAGGATTTGGAATAAGAATAATTGTTTAAAAAAACACAATATGTATTTATTTATTTATGAAATTTTTTATTTGCCATGATTCAGATTTGTTGTGTGATTCCTTCCCTGTGCCAGATGGAATAGATGGTATAGTCAGATCGTCTCAGTTATATGACCCACAGCAAAATCAACCCGATTGCATCTACGAATTGGTTGGTGGGCAGCAAGCGGGTGGAATGACTCCAGCTGTTTCCCTGATGGATCAGAAACCATCATCTATTGATTCATCCCTCTGTTCTCAGGTCACATTGATCACTGGCGAAATGTTCAAGTGAGCTTTCTCTTCACTCCCATTCACATTGATTGTGTAGGAGGTTCGCTGTTGTTTAATAGGGATCTTGTGGGAAAGGAGGATAACATTGGACAAGGGCTTATCTGATTCCAGGTCTACTAACTGTCCATCCAGTTAGCAAAACGTCTATTGAACTTCTGAGGGATAAATAAAGTGATTTCTGTGATGTGCTCGCATCTCACACAATGAAACAAGTTTTATTCCTTTAAAGACGGGCCTGTAGGGAGTTTAATCCAGACTTGCCTACATTTCATTTTTCAAGAGCACTAATTATATTTCCTACCTTGATGAACACATGTTAAGCTTGTAAATCATTTGTTTCATTTTTAGAGTCGTTTTTGAAATGGTCTGAAATGAAAGCGAAGGCGAGGTATTGGAACATTTCCTTCTTGACATTTGTTGTCATGACATCCAAGCCCGAGGCCGACCCGAGCCTTTCTTTTCAACAAGCATTTTTTGGTCGTGGAATATCAGTTATATATGTAAAATATATGTTTTTTAAAGCAACGACAAAGGGGCCAGCGGCACACATCATAAACTACGTTTGATCAATTTAGCCTTCTCAAATCATCACGACTTGCGTAAAGTAGATACACTAAAACAGTTCATGCATATAACAATGTTTAAACGTTAAACCCGTGCTATAATAATAAATGTGCTTTATGATGTATATCCATGTTTGTGCAGAGTGGAATCTAAAACACGCTCTGCAGGACATGAGGCACCGGTGCAATCACTTTTTTTTCTCTGATAAAGGTAAGGGTAATGCTTTATTCAGATCTGTAAAGGGTCTACTTTTATTCGTGTGCACTGACAATATCAACAAAATGTTGTGATTTTATGAAATGAGGAAAACAAACATGATGTGCCTTCTACCTTTTCATCTTTAACAGGAGCGCTTTTCAAAAATTAGCTGAAACTCAACGAAAAAGGCATAATAAATATATTTATCGAAAGCTTCAAATGACCACTTATCATGAAAAAAATTAATTAAAAAATGTCATTGCTTTTGAATGTATATTTGAATGTTCATTTCATTGGTTTTGAGTGTATATTATATATATATATATATATATATATATATATATATATATATATATATATATAATAGAAAAACATGATATTTCATATTTTTACTGTATTTTTTGATCAAATAAATGAAGCTTTGTTGAGGATAAGTGTCTTTTGAGTAGTTTAAATGAGACTTTCTTTAAGCGGGGCTATAAATCCTGTTGTATCCTACTGGGATTTCCACCGCACTTCTAATCTCACATAGCACTGGGACGGATGCTAAGTTTATTATTCACCCCATGTCTATATCTAGCGTATCTAAAACCTCTCTGTCTTATCTGGTTATACTAATAGTCCTCCACAGCGTTTTTACAATGCACTTCACAGCACTCGGCTTCTCTTTTCCCGATCAACTCCACAGACTCTTTGAAAAGTTGTGCGATACAGATCCCAGTTAAACGAAAAGTTTGATCACAGCCATCAAGTCGTTATCTGTGGGATCGAGAGCGGCAGAAGGCCGGGTACGGCAGCTTTAAAGTCAGATGGCAAGCCACTCTGCATACAATTTCCTCCACGAGTCCCCAGAGGCGGAGCACTGGTAATGGAGAGCAGGAGCAGACTGTCATTATCTCCCCCTGTGACGCTCCATCTCATTGTGGAGCAACAGCGCATTAGTAGACTGACTAACTATGTGTGGATCAGGGGCAGTGTGGAGCTTGGTCGAGGATAAAGGACAAACATATGCTGCGGGCATCATTTCGGTGGTGCTAATCAGCTTTTAATGGAGTCACAACGCATTAAGACTCTCTATATCGTTTTACAAAGAGTCAAGTTGTTATTTATTGCTTTGTGTTGTTCGCTCCTGGAATGGCTGCATGTAGCGTTAATAAATCTTGCGTAAATATAAGGTTGGCTGTAACGAAATGTAACTAACTCGTAAACTATTAAAACAAAGGGCAATTGAATTACTGCATGTAAACAAATGCGTTCACGTTATGCAACGAAATGCATGCTGCATGTTAAATAGTCTTAAAGGGATACTCCAGCCCAAAAGGAAAATGTTTGCATTAAAAAGCTTTTTGTCCCATTGACCGCCAAGTAATGAACACTGTCAGAATACTCCGAATAATCCATCTGCCAGTGGTTCAATCGCAATGTTATAAAGCAACAAGAATACTTTTTTGTAGGGAAAGAAAACTGAAATAATGACTTTGTTCAATAATTAGGCACGTAGATTCATTACTTGCTCCACTGCGGTGAATAGGTGCCGTCTGAATAAGAGTTCAAATCGCTAACAAAAACCTCACCATAACCCACAAGTAATCCACACAACCCCTGTCCATCATTTAACATCTCCTGAAGCAGAAAGTAGAGTGATTCAAATAAAGTCAACATTGAGACATTTTTCCAGCTAAAACATAAGTCCTCTATAATATTGCTCTCTTTCATTAAAAACCAGGAGATGAAATATGCACAGTTTAATTACGTCTTACAAGTGAAAAAGTTCTAAGCAGATATGTTCGTAGATTTTGATGCGAGACGACAACAGAGATTGGACTGATGGAAGTTTTATGATAAATTTTGTCCAGAAGTGAGAGACGCGCAGATTACATGTGTATTATTGTAATGGTTATAGCAGCTGTCTGGATTCTCATTCTGACGGCACCCATTCGCTGCAGTGGATCCGTTAATAAGCAAGTGATGTAATGCTAATTAGTTCAAACCTATTTCAGTAAAAACAAAAAAAAATCATCTACATCTTTGGCCACCCTTGGCCTGAGCGTGAGTACATTTTTAAGCAGATTTTCATGTGTGGGTAAACTGTTCCTTTAAAAACACTAAGTTCAATCCTTCAAAATATATCAATCTGATGGAAGCAGCATGAGGTTGTGTTTTGTTGCAGCTGCTGTTTAGTATGTGCTCTCTATGTCAGGCATCAGTGGGTGTTAGATGAGACTCGCGGCTGTGTTCATGTGCATGTCCTGTGGGCAGGACTGACTTATGGTCAACAGCAGGACAGTATCTGCGTTGGTGACAGCTAAGGTTAATAAACAAGGCGCAGATCTTTGCTCCAGGGTAGTGAACGAGTAAAAACCCTTGTCCTTTGCATGGCCAGCAATCATAAGAAATACTTAAATGCTGTCTGATATGTAAAGAAGAGGTCTTCAACCTTGATACAGAGATGAAGAAAGGACTCCCTGCCATATATTCTATAAAATCGAGTGTTTCCTTCAAAACACAACAGTGTCACAGCTTTAGAAAATCAGAAAGTAGGCTGTTTCTGTGTAATTGTTGTACCTGGTGGAGCAAAGAGCTGCTGGCCTTTTATCCGCTAGTTCTTTTAGAAGTAAAGCCCCAGCTAGGAAAATTCTGCAGGGGGTGTCCATACGCTTTATTATGCTCTGTAATGGCGGTTTCCTCAATACGCGCTCGAGAGGGAGCTCCCTTTAAAAAACTTCAGTTCCAACTTACTGCTTTTGCAACAGCAAATATTAATTGAAAGGATGATGTAATGCTTTGAAACACAGAGACGGATTGTTTGAAGATTAAACTAGGTCACAAAACTTTTACAGTATGTCTTGTTTTTAAGAATTAGGCCTAAATGTTTTGTTGCCCTTTTTACTTAGAATTCTAAATTACTGTATGCCTGTTAACTTGTAGAAGAGACTGGGGCTAGTTGTCGCTTTTTTTTACCTTTTGTTAAGTTTCCTTTTAAAAGACAGTATTACTTTTGCAATATAAAAAACAACAACATATTTTTATTTATAGTTTCAACTGTACTGTTTTTCTTCTATTATAGTCGACGGAGCGCTAGTCTTAATTTAAAAAGGTCACATGATGTTGTTACCTTCCTAAAACAAAAGTGCAATTTTATTCTGTTATATTTCTTCCATCATCACCCATTTATTTGATTTTATGATAGTCTTACGAATAAGGTGGCCCCCTTCTTTTTTAGATGATGCGACTGAAGTTTGTAAAGATTTGACATTTGGTTTGTGCATGAATAAAATAACATGCAGAAATGCCAGTGGATACGATGGCAAGGGTTAATGTTAAGCCTCATGTGTATAAAGTGTATATCTGTAGGAGCATGAAAACTCTGTGAAACAGAGCAAAATAAATTCATGGCTCTCTCATGCGTATAGTGCGTCACACATGACTAAAAACAGCACACAATTAAAGTTCTGGGTAATTCACATTGATCCATGAATCATGGAAGTGATGTCATATTAGCAGCCACAGATAATACAACGCAAGTAGTGCAATGAAGAATGAGCATTTATTCTTAATCATAAATCATTATTTATTAGTATTAAGTTACATATACTTGATTTATTGCTTCCTAATCTATTTCAACGTGGAAGGGACAATAAAACTTTTAGCTGAAAATATCAAATGTCACAATTTAAATTTCTAAATAAAGCATTCGGGAGATTTGTTGGGCGATACCAACGCCGCAGAAACCACACACTTCACATAAAGATCATCATGTCCTGAGTGAGAATACAATGAGGACGTTTTTACAGGAAAGTAAAACAACTGACAGAATGAGTGTAGAAAGATAATCCCTTCAATGTCCTGCATTTTGATGATAAAAGAATTTTCACTCAATCCCTCCAGGAAGCGTTTAAGCCCAAAGAAAACTCCCTGGCCAAAAAAGCAAGAGTGCACGGCTTGCATGATCTCAAGCACCTGGAATCACAGCAGCCTGCTGATGTGGGAAGATTTAGAGATGCCTGCTCAGGCTTCCATTGAAAAAAAGCCTTTCAATAAAAAAGTCTTGAAAACACAGATACAGATTTTAACCCAAATTCTCTTTTTTCTTTTGTTGGTGGCTCAGATAAATATTTTAAACTTAGCATGCATGGCAAAATAACTGCACTCATTATCCTAAAATAGTGGGTTCATTTGGAGTCCATTGTGGGGGAGGTACACGTTTATGTTTTATGATCCCTTTTCTCTAAAATTTGCAATTATACAAATAAAGATACATTAAAGCTGGAGTGACAAAAGACAGGTTTAAAAAAAATATAATAGATATTACAGACTCATGTCAGCATTGCTACTTACTTACATTGCTAAATAATACTTTAAGTATATTTGACCTCTTTATCTTCTATTTGATATTTGATGTTCAAAATATTAATGATATAACTTGTACACCCTTTGTTTGATAGTCAGTACAGTAAAAAGTTAAAAACATCTTCATTAACATCATGGATTAAAAATCTAATGACTTCTATAAAGTAAACTTAAGCATACATTTTAAACTTATATCACATAATTTCTTATGGTATGAAGCAATTTGATCAATCATATATCATCATATCAGTGAAAAAAAACCTGTTAAAATGTGAAAATTAGATATAATACATCATTGCATATCACTGTATTTCTTTGCATTACAATAAGAAAACCTCCCAAAATAGAAAACCTTAGACTAATATTTTAAATATCATCTTACTAAGATATTTTATTAAGAGATATAGCTTGGCGTGATGTTTACATGCATTATATTTTATAGCAGTCTGCTGTACTGCTATAAAATATCATTGATTCACATTACAGATTCTCTTATGTCATATGTGTCATAAAAGTTTGATGTAACGATACTCAAGAAAAAACAGATATGAAAACTTTTACCTAAACGATCAACTGTTTCTTTGAAAAAAAAAATTCAGAATATTATTTCAAGTCTGGATTTAAAGTGCTAGAAAGGATGAACACTGCTGACGATTGACTACCGTCCACTAAAGTCATTTTCAAACTGAGGTGCAAGATTGCAATATACCTTTAATCAGTATGTGAATGGACTGATTGCCCCGGTCTGCACTTCTATGGTAATAATTGTTATCTTTAAGAAGCAAGGGTTAAAGAACCCCCTCAAACAACCCCGTTATACTGAGCACACTGAGCCGAACCATTTAACTGATACTGCAGATTCTGTCAAAGGGGTCTTACGATGGGATTAGGATATTGCACACAGTTTTTAGTTATCACCAGTATGGTCCCAGTGTGACTTTACCTCCTCGCTAATTAGCTTCCAGTGAGTTATGATAATAGGTAGCTAATTAACCAACGTAATGAAGCTTTTCCCAGACCTTGGTGAGTTTATAGCGCTTGCACAGATGCAACACTTCCGTTTCCAAGTGCAGAGGTACGTTTAAGCAGCCTGGTAACCACTGAGACTTCACAGAGATTCACTTCAAAGAGCTGATGACCTTTCTCAGATGATCCGTACAGTGTTAGTGTCTCTGCGATGCTGTTTAGTACTAAAGTTGCACGTGCAACAATGACCTGAGCAATTCGGTCCAATTTATTTGTAATTTTAATATACTTTTCTGAATGTGTAATGTTTACTTGAATTGCAACTGAAATTATTTTTAGTTCCAGCAAAACGTACAAAGCTAGTGTATGTGGCATTCATTAGTTATGTATATATGAGGTCAGAGGGTCTAATCTTAATTTATTCAAGAAGTCTATTTTTGCTATAACACTACAATCTGTATATTGTATAATGGGCTAATTTATTTTTATAATAAAAGGTCCTTGCTGAGGGAATTAAGAGAATGTAAATGGGGTTATTTCAGTTTCCTTAAAGTTAATTAAAATCTAACAGACTTCATCAGTTTTTTAGATTGGTTTTAAACTAAATATGCTTTCAGTCCTAATAGAAGTCACAACTATTATATTATATTATATTGTATTTGTAATATAAGGAAACTACTATCCATTTTATAATAAATCTATCATTTTATTATTTTTTTCTGGTCATAGTCTGTATGTACTACTAATTATGATAAATCGCCCTTGGGATATAGAGAGAAAACAACATTTATTAATATTCATTGCTGGTGCTCAATAACACAGATCCTGAGAAATGTTCTTCAGTAATGTTACTCTATAAGCACTCTGCTACCTTTGCCCGACTAACTACTGTAGTGGAGATGGCTACATTTGTGAAAGTGCACCATTACCCCGTAATGAGAGGAGCTGTCATAAAAAATTACATCTAAATTTTATTACAGCCTACAATATGCTCTCTGCCTCTTGTCAGAGCACGCTTTGAACTCCCATGAATCGGAATAATGCACGCCCACTTTTATGATTCATATCATTTATCTTACAGAGGAGCCATCTCGGAAGATACAGGCAGTTATGGAACTAATTCAGGACCCGAAGGATGAGGGAATTTTCTGGGACTGAACTCTAGCAGAAAGGGTGAGTAAGTGAAGAGGTGTTGAAGGATTAATTAGGCTTTGGTGCACTCGGTGAGAATGAGGCTCTGTGGCCCAGCTGGAGAGTAATGATATGTGCTCGTGCTGGTCAAGGATTACAGACTGCGACTCTGATGCAATCTCATCCACCCCGTACACGGTGACTTATTAATGCTCCAACAACACCAAAACACTTCCACCGAGTTCCCGTTCACCGCCTCCTCCAAACAATATGGGGCTGTGACCTGCGTATTTTCACCAGCTCGGAGTTTTTTTGTCTCACAGTGAGGGGCTGTTTTTGATAAAGACTGCCAGTTCAACTATTTGCGCACACACTTCAGTCTCACTGACACACCTAGGGGATTGGAGTTTGCGTTTTCTTGTAAATAAAATCTGAAGTCTACAATCTGGACACGCGGCAGGAGGCAGTGTGACTGAGAATTTGAAAGGTCTTTCTGACACTGTCAAAATGTGCAAATCAGATTCTCAAACTCTGTCATACTTTCAGAAGTCGCACTGAGCTTCGGCACACAACCAGTGTTGGGTAGTTGCTTTAAAAAAGAAAATAGTTACAGTTACTATTTACTTACAAATAGTAACTGAGTTCAAATTTCAAATTTCCAATTCAAATTCAAATTTTATTTGTCACATACACATACATACATGGTACGACATGCAGTGAAATGTTTTTTACAACCGTCCAGCGTCAGAATAGAAAACAAAATATAAGTTAAATTATCATTTATAAAAGTAACTAATGGCCATGGAAATTCAAGAAGATTCAAATATGTCAAATAACTTGGGTTAATAGATTAAATGAATAAAAAGGACACTAAATAGATTTTTTTTGTAAAACATTGTATATTAATCTACGCTATGTTAAGAATCACCATTTTTTTCTAGCATTATAATATGATATTAGTACCATAGTAGTATACTAATCGGCAGTTCTTAAAAGTGGAAAAATTCCAAAGGAACACCATAATTTAGATTTAGTAGCCCATCAATTCTGAGTTATAAGACTTTCTAGCCTTGTATCTTTCCTTGCGTGTGTGAGTCAAAGCATCGGCGACCTGTGCGCCTTCATACTAGAGTTCATGGTATGTCAAATACAGGTAGGTTACACTGTGCATCCATTAAGATGAACTGAGCCTACAATAAATTATAGTAACGTTGCATTTTATTGTCAGTATCAGTAACGGCATTGTAACGGTGGAAATAGTAATTTGTTTGATTACTAGTTACTGGATAAAACAACACCTTTAGTAATCACTGCTCACAAGTAAGTTAAAAAGTGAAAGCAATATTACACAGGAAATTTTGAGATTTTGTGCTGAATATTGTTTGACTGTAGGCATGGTGATGGTGTTTAGCATTCGCGTAAATTACACTGTGCACCTATTTCATTATGTGACCTGCATTTGGTGCTTATCAGTGTATTTCAGTACTTCATAGGTTGGTATATTAACATTACGCTGGTTGATGAAATTACGGTATTTAACTTTAATATAAGTTAAAAACGTAAAACCTAAACAGTTGTTACCAATTCCCACAACCACAGCTGCTGTTTTTTACTGTGCATATGACGTAATGCTACGTTTCACCAAATCTGTTGTGATGAACAAACATATTCATCTACTTGGACTACAGGCGAGTAAATTTTCAGCAAAACTTAATTTTTGGTATTAGATTCAATCAACTGCTATTGAAAAGTATGTTTGAATGCCAGAGGGTGAGAGAGTTACAAGAGCATATTCTGTTGAAACAACAAAAAATCCTCAATTAATCGCATTATGCTAGAGAGTGTGCAAATCCCAAAGTGCCCAATGCAGCAAAATAACCAGCACAGCTGTCATAAAGTATGCTGACAAGTGTCACTGGGGAATAGACAGTTTGCAAAAAGTATCTCTGTACAGGAGCTATAGTGGTATTATATAGTCAGCAACTTCCTCCCCCAAAAATCATCATATTGTCAAAACCAACAATCAGAAAGGAAATCAAAAAAAAATTGAATATGAAAGCAAGACAATAAAAAAATGATATGATAAAATACTGTCTGACTTGATTTGAAGCAATGTTTTTGAGTATAATACCATTTGCATCATAGTCAAAAGGCCATTGTAATAACGTTCTGTGTGACACATCACATAAAGGCCTAATTATATTTATATTTGTTTCATTGATATTACGTGTTATGTATTATTTATTACCAAACTAATACATAATAAATAAAACCATTCTTATGCAATACTTACATAATATCTTCCTCTGAAATGTAAATTACAGATCAAAAACCTAATTAGCCGTTTGTTATATGCACCTTCATGCTGTCACACGGAGTTTAAATCTATACACTGCGTATATGTACGAGGAGACTTTGGCTTATGTGGTGTATGGGGTTTATTGATGTTGCCTCAGTCGATGGAGAGCGTTTGAGAATGGCTCTCTGTAATCCTCATATACAATTCAAAAAGAGCATATTTAAACCTGCACAACCCCCCTACAGCAGCTGCCTCCACAGTCCAGGGAAGAGAGATAGAGAAGAGCTGGAGGTAGAAAGTAGATGATGGAGGAAAGACAGGATAACAATTAATATAAGGAGACATTTTCCAATCAGTTTATGCCCCTGTGTGAAATTAAATTTCTGTTTATGTGCACGCTTTCATTGCCTGTGACTGACAGCCCTGAAAGCACCTGTGAGGGGAACGGGTTTTGAAGGAATGAGGGGGTGCGCACAAATCTTCTTACTCTTGAAATGTAAACACACCTGCCACCTTGCATATAGCAGCAGTGCAACATTAGCAACCGTATCCGTGTAGGGGTAAGTAAATTATAGGGTAATTTTCATTTTTGGGGCGAACTATTCCTTTAACTACGATGTACTTAAATCGAACTAATTGTGTTTATAAAGGATCGCAAAAAATTCCGCTGCTACTGACGTGGGATATGGCTAAGGATAGGGACAGGTTTGGTGGTATGGGTAGGTTTAGGGGTGGGTTAAGGTGTAAGGTATGTATTATAAATCAAACAACATTTAGTGAGGCTTACATTTACATGTTTTTATCAGATAGAAAAAAAAAAACATTTTAAATACCAAGACCAGTGTGGTGTTTGCGAGGAGACTTTCTCCATCCTGACTCTAATAATAAGGTCCTAACACAGGCAGTCGCATGAAACAGAGCAGGAAGACTCCTTAGAGAAAGCCAGATGGGTCTCATCTGAGCGGAGAAGATACAAGTCGGGCTTTCAGAGAGTAGACTGAGAGTAGATTGTGAATTCACAAGTGAAATGTGTAAATATTAATATTTCAACAAAATATTAATTAGCCATAAAAAGACTGTATAGCTGGCGACAGATTACTTTAGGTGCAGAGCTGTTTTGTTCTTATAACAAGCTGCGCTGTTTGTTATGACATCCAAAGGGACATCCGATTGCCACAGACAGTCCCAACAGAGTATCGGAAATTTCATCTCGGTGTTGCATCTCCAACAAACACGACAATCTCTCTGCTAAGACTTTCCCAATAGAATAAATCCACATTTATTAAAGCACACAGAAAAGTTTCATTTAACTGCTTGTTCATCTGAACGTCCCTTTAACTAACTGCAAAGCCCAATGAGCTACATATAAATTTATCTGGTAAACAGTATCTTTGGGACAACCAGTCAATCTAATGCTAATGCAGAGTAAACCAAGAGCCAAAAAAAGCGTACACGGTTTCTAGTTTCAGCAAGACTTGGATGAAATTAACATAACACCTCTATCATATAACATTTGCCAAGCTTCGGAGTTGAAAACAGATAAGAAAATCTCAGTTGAAGTTCTGCTAAAGCCGTCAGGGCCTGTTAGAGAGCCAGTATTTTACGTAACGGCAGTCTAAGGCTTAAGTCAATGAGTCATGAGGCAAGTCAAGTGCATCCATTTAATATAGCCACTAATATAGTCGCTCTTAACCCTGAACTCCTTCAAAGAGACGTCAGTCATCTGAACGTCAAACAGAGCGATGTCTGGCTAAACTGGTCTGTATGACAACATGAGCAGCAATGCATTCATTCAGAGACATTACTATGAAAACCAACTATTGATTTGGATAAAATATATGTTATAATGTTTTGTCTAGAAAGGTTCGTTTTTAGCTTAAGTGCCTGAACAATTTATTCCACTACATGAACATGCTTAAACTTGACATTTAAACTTAAGCTACAGAGTGACTTAAAATATAGCACTCAACAAGAAAAGCCTGTTGCCGCTAGTCAGTGGGATTTTTTTTTTTTTTTTACACAAGTCACATCATTAGTATCTTTTTCTGCAAACAGTGGATCCAGAGGAATGCTGCTGTTGTATTTTACTGTGCTGTAATCATCGCAAGCTATGAAAGTCTTCCCTGCATCTACAAAACATCCCTTAATGGGTTTTTTTTTTGCCTTAACGAACTATATGTATGATGCAAAAATAGTAAAAAAACTTTTGAGAATTGCATTAACACAATCAGACGATGCTTTAACATAACGTCTTATTTAATAGGTATTTATTCACTACTGTAACATTGCTTAGTCCTAAAGTGACAGTTCATCCAAAATCAGAAACCTGGGTCACACTTTAAATAAGTTGGCCTTAACTACTATGTACTTGCAACAAAAAATAAGTACAATGTATTTATTGCGGTTATATTGTATTGCAAAACACTGCTTTTTTGAGGTGGGATACGGGTAAGGTTAAGGACCGGTTTGGTGGTATGGGTAGGTTTAAAGGTGGATTAAGATGTGAGTTATGGATCAACAGTTTAATTATAAATTACGTACAGATGTATACATATAGGTATTTTAAAAGAATGTTGGTAGATGCCCATTGACTTCTCTAAAAATATTCTTACAGAAAAAGTCAGTGAGCAACAACATTAATGCAAGAAAACAATGATAGATTTATTTATTTATTTTGGTTGAGGTAAAACAACACTCCATGCTAAATTTTAAATAATATAATAATAATCATTATATGTACATATTACATTAATGAGCAAAACACAGAAGGTAAGGCTGAAAAAATATTCTTAATAGGAATATTGTTTTCTTTATTGTTATAGTTTGTCTGTATAGTAACATCATTCTGCATCAGTTTTATACTTTTCAATGTCAACAAGTCAAATATAGATTTTTACCACGATGAAACGGATGGAAAGAAAATGAAATCAAGGTGACCCAGGACTCAATTAGACACTCTATAGGCAGTTAGATCTCCTACTGAATCTACCGCGAGGAAAACTGTCTCTGCATATGGTTTCATTAATCATTAAGTCGTTATGTTTAACCGCTAGATAGAAATCACTCTTAAGTAAAGACATCTAACACCCGAGTAGAATTCGGCAAACAGCAGTTAATGGACTAAGATCCTGACGGAAAAAAAAGCTTCTCTCATTTGATGAAATAAACATTAAACTTTTCATCCTGAATGCCAAGCAGTGTGACTAAAATGGCTCAACACTTGGCTAATACCATACCTACGGTGAAACATGGTGATAGCAGCATCATGCTGTGGGGATGTTTCACTTACAAAATAAGCCTTAAGATAACAGATCACGGCCCATTTTGGCAACCCGGCAGCTTCTGCCAAAATATAGAGGCAAGCAAGTGTAGCGTTCATTCTTAAAAGGCTGTACCTTTGAAAGAGCGTGCTTCTAATTAAGCGCCGAAATGAGTTTCTTAATCATATTCAAATATTAAAAAGGTTAAACACCAAAGAACACTGCTGTCCAGTCATTCAGGTTTAGTAAAACTTGAACAGACCCGTGTTTTGAGCATATATACATTTTTGTAGTATATTAGAAAAGAATAGATGCATATTTTCTTTTAAGGGTTACAAATTATATAACATCCATGGAACATGATGAATTCGGATGGTTTGTAAAGCTTATATTACTATTGTGTTGATGCATAATCTCATCTATAGTCAATTTATAAACAACATCAATAATACAAAATTCTGCAATAAAACAGCAAGCACAAACAATTTATCAACTAATGTGGCTGGGGGTGGGGTGGGGGCTTCCTCTGGCTGATTAATGTAAGCTGCTGTAAAGCTGTTTATTTGATACCAGAATCGCGCTAATTTGTTATTGTAAATTTACTAGTGAAAGTGAGGCATTTGGAAGACGCTGAGTCGGTAACAGCTGGTTGAGGAGGTGATGCAGTGAGGGGTAAGGCATTCCGCAGGAGCTCCCTACTATAAGCTACGGTCACCATGGCAACGCTGGGGGAAATTAGGTGTTAAAGGAGTATCTTGTTATGCACAAAAGAACAATGCACCAGTAATTTGGTTTTGTTTTGAAAGTTAGACAGTAGCTATGCACAATCATCAGAGTGTGAAAACATTGCATGCTTGAGTGTTTTTAAAGCATGTCATGACATATCAGTCACTATATTATACTATAAAAACACCGTAGCAAACAACGTAGCTTGTCTATATCTATCTATCTATCTATCTATATATATATTCAAAATAAATACATAAAAAAAAATAATAATAATAATATAAATAAATAATATATATATATATATATATATATATATATATATATATATATATATATATATATATATATATATATATATATATTTATATGTATACATTTAATTTAATGTTTTTTAACTTACATCTACATGCTGTCCGACCAGTTCGACTAAATATCAGTTAACTGTAAAATACCAAAGCATACGTTTTAGCAGCCTTGCTTTGATAACACCTTTCCAGCAACTGAAAAGATCCCACTCCTGTATGTGGGACTGCAGCTTCAGCGCCCTGGGTGGAATTTAGAGACAGAATGATGATTTCAAAGGAAGCTTATTCAGCTGTAACAATCCGATGAGGAATTCAGTCTCAGGTGGTGGTGGAAGTTTGCAGTCGTTCTCGGAGCAGGGGATTTTCTAACCTCTATTTATTTCCTTTACGCTTTACTGCATCTTACAAAAAATCATTACCAGTTGTGAAATGTGTTTATTGTGTATATACTGTATACATCAAACAGATAAAGAATTTTAAGAATTGGTTTAGTGACATTATAACTGTTGTATGATTTTTTTATTTACGCAGCTACTAACATTATTTTCGTATGTAGATGCCGAGGGACCATAAAAAAAACACTTTGGATAAATAATATATAGAATATATATTAAGTTAAACGTGAAAACATATTGATATTATTATTAATACATAACAAAATAGGCATTTAATTTGTATAAGTAAAAAAACAAAGGCACATCCTTCTTAGTATTGTAGAATACTCCAGGTGGCCTGAAAATAGTCGACTGGTGTGGGTGAAAATTATGACTATCTGCAGAACAGTAGCTCTATCATTAACCTGTCAAAGTCATTGTGGCTGGAGTTCTGTGAAGCATCGCCATTCAAATGCAGAAAATATCACGCTGTTATTTCACTGCGCTCCCAACTTTTGGAGGTCGTTCGTGATATGATATCAGCCATGAGGATTTTCTAGGCCCTGCAGGGAAGTTCATCAGATTTCAGCTGGTGGATGGGTCTATCACGAAACTCTTCTGGGCTGGTGCAGCGAAGTCTTTGTAGAGGAGAGTGATTAGCCCTCGTCTGGGCAAGGTAGTGTACCAGCGAGTTTATGCTACAGTCACATTTCCATGGGTTGTCGTGCAGAAACACCTCCTTTAAACCTGAATCAATCAGAGACGTAATTAACATTTTACACTTAAGAAATAAGAATAAAACATTATTTGTATTTATTTTCTACCACAACATCTTGATTTTTTCCATTTATTTTGTAGCTTTGATATAGTTAAAGTTGATCATTTTTAAATAAAATGATAAATATGTTCTATTACATTGCTTTCCATCTAACTCAAAATTACTGGAAACGTTTATTACCAAAGGCCAAAAATGAAACTAGATTTTTCAATTTCTATTTTTAGCTTTGATATATTGCTAAATATATTGCTGATATATTGATAAAATTATAGAAATGTCCAACTACAGCTCAAAATTACTATTCAAGGCCAAAAATCAAACAAAAGTAAATGTTGCTTTATATCCAGCTATATTATTATTATTATTATTATTATTATTATTATTTCAAGCTGCAGTTCAAAGTGTATATGTATATGTATATAATAAGCTGTTTATATTATAATAAGTGTTTATTTTCAGACTACTTTGACTGGTTCAGGTAGGTACCGCTGCGGAATAACCCAGTACCTGCATGATTCATCACAAGTAGCTCCGGCTAAAAATGTTCCTCCGCAAGACACACGCAGTTCTATTTTTTAATAGCTAGAGCATCAAAAGTTACGGACTGCAGTTTTAAATCAACTATATTCTTTACATTTCAATTTCAAAAATGTTTACATAAAAAATGGCAACTAAAAAAAAAATTTGTTTTTTGTGAAAAAGTATGGACCAAATCAAAGGTCATTACTTTCCAGCTTTGGCCGATACATGACCTCTAGTTTGAGCATCTCTGGTTTAGATGAATGCATAAGCTATGTTAATAACCCCTTTCTTTCCCTTATTTGGAGTCTGATCAGGGTTAGGGAAACCTAAAACTAGCCCAATAACTGATAGCCGACTAGTCATTCAGGCAACCCACATACTAGTTCTACTTCTTACCTTGCATGTTGGCTAGCATGTTTCCGTCAATGGAATGAAGCCGATTCCCACTTAAGCCAACGTGAGTGAGTTTAGGTGTGTGACGGAACACGTCAGCTGGCAGACTCTCAATTTCGTTTTTTCTCACATAGAGCTCCTGCAGGTTGGAAAGACCTTCTAGTGTGGCCGCGGTAAGTGTGGAGAGAAAATTGTTGTCTAGCACCAGCATCTCAAGACCAATCAGTGGCGCAAAGGTTCCCGCTTGGATATTCTTCAGCTTGTTGTTGTCCAAATTGAGAAAAAGCAGCTCGTCAAGTCCAACAAAGGTTTTGGGTGAGATGCTTTGGATATGGTTTAAGGATAGATCCAGGACTTTGAGGGCAATCAGAGGCTTGAATGTATTTGGTGGGAGAACAGTGAGGGCGTTCAGGGGCAGATCCAGCTCTGAGAGGTTCCTCATGCCAATGAACATGTTGGGTTTCAGACTAGCTATCTGATTCTGGCCCAGCATGAGAAAGCGTAGGTTTAGGAGATCTTTGAAGCCCTTCACTGGGAGCTTGGACATTCGGTTTCCTTGCAGATTCAGAAGCATCAGTCGCTGGGCACCAGCAAATGCTTGAGGGTGTATTGATTTGATTGAGTTTCGCTCTAAGTTTACGCTCTCAATTTTAGGAACGGAGCTCAGGATGTTGGCTGGGAGGTTCTGCAATAAATTTTCACCTTGAAAATTAAGAAACAAAAGGTAGAGGTGGGCTTAATAAGCAGTGCCAATAATGTAAATATCATGCTCATATTTAAAGGGTTCATTTTACCCCAAAATTAAATTCTGTCATTAATTACTCACCCTCATGTTGTTCCAAACTATAAAACATTGTTCACCTTCAGAACACATTTTTGTTGAAATCCGAGAGCTTGCACAGACAGCAATGCAACTGAAATGTTCCCAGGCCCAAAAACATAGCAAGGACAGTCCATGTGACACCAGTGGTTCAAACATTTTAGTTGCATTGCTGTCTATGCAAGATCAGAAAGCTTTCCGATTTCATAAAAAAATATCTGCATTCCAAAGATGAACAAATTCATGAGTAATTAATGACAGAATTTTCTTTTTGGGGTGAACTATTCCTTCAAGGCAAGCAATTTAAAAATACAATTGTTTTTTATTTAAGTAATAACTTATAGGAGACACCTGATGGAAAAATACTTCTGGAGTTATGAAGTAAGCGCCTAACAGCCACTCAAAATACCCTAGCCAGTCCCTAGTAACCTTGGTAATGCTCTAATATCCATTGTATTGTTGTGGTAACTATCATCTACATCTTCTTCAGAATATTCAAAAGATTAGCACTCTTCTAACTTGTTCATTGTAATATTACTACACAAGTTTTAACTAAAGTGAGAGGTTTGTGTCCGAGCACAGGGTCGGAAATAATAACTAATGGACTAACACAGTAACCATAGTAACTGTGAAATTACCATAATTACTGTAATTATTTTAACTACTTTAAAACATTAATATATACGGATACTAAATTTGCTTTAAGTTTGCAGTGCTTCAGTGTACTTTCAAAATTTCCATTGTTATTTTCTGTTGACGATATAAAATGTTTGTCTGTTGTTTGTCTGATGTTGCTGGTTTCCTGTCTTCATGACCTGAAATCTAAAAATGTTTTAAGCATACACTACTTTTTAAAGTATTAGAGTTGGGAAAATATTCAATGCTTTTATTCACGTCAAGACTGCATTTATTTTTTTAAACAATAATGTGAAATATTAATAATTTTAGGAAAAAATCTATTCAACATTTTAAAATGTAATTTATTTTTGTGACATTTTTTTTAATTTTCAGCAGACAATGCTACTAACTTCAGTGTCACATGATCCTTAAGAAATCATTACAATATGTTGATTTAGTGCTCAAGTAACATTTCTTGTTATTATCATAGTTAAAAAGAGTTCTTTTGAGAAAAAAAAAGATCAAAATATTTACATTTAACTGTCACTTTTAGCAATGTAACGCAGAGTTGATAATTAAAAATAATGGTAAAAAAAACGTTATGATATGCAGTGAAATATGGCTAGTTTGGTTACATGAAATTCATGTATGAAAATTTTTATTCAACATATATTTTCTTGTTCCTTTATATTTTGTCAAAGGGTTGCCAGCATCATTAAAAACCTTTCCTTCAAAAGCAAGACTGCAGTTTCTGCTCACCCATTTTAAGGATCCAAGTGTCCAGAGGGAGTTTGGGTGGGATGCTCTCAAGTCCCTTCTTCTGACAATTGACTGCAGTCTTTTCCATGCTGGATTTCTGGCTGCATTTACAAGCATCGGGGCAATTTTCAATGGCCTCCGCAACCCACAGCCACAGCACGACTAACCCTGCAACCAGCTTCATATCCCTGAAAACCAGTGATTTAATTATGCCATAATCCTACTGAGAGCATTAGGAGTATTACTGCAAAAAAACCCTCACATATCGCCTCAAAACGGACATAATGTTTGTATTAGATGCAAATTACTCATGCAGACTTACCTTGCGACCGGATGCTTAATAGGACTTGAGCGTCTAAATTCAAAGCTGCCGTTTCAAGCAAAGCTAGCAGTCGGTCTGTGCCCGGTCCGAAACGAGGCGAAATGTTTGCCCCTCTAGCGAAAAAGTGCAAGGTCTGTGAAAAACTCCCAGCACAGCAAGTTGGTGAGAAAAATGACATGCACAGATCATGACAGGTTCCCTGCCAAATGAACTCCCGCGTCCCTAGAGAGAAATGTGTGGGTATGTGTTTTTGCGTGGGTGTGTAAATTCACAGGGCACCTTATGCACGGCTTTGATTGTTTAACTTGGCACAGGTACGGTCTGGTCGATGACAGATTGATGTCACTGTTATATCAGTGAGCACAAATGATAATAGGGCGGGTGGGTGAGCTCTAGTGATCGGTGGAGGCACCACAACCGGTCTGCCCTCTGTGAGCCTGCTGAGCTGATAAGGACACGGACCTCATACATCTTCCCCCTTGGGCTTTTCTTGGCATTGTCCGCCAGGATTAACAGCAAGAGCGAGTCACAGTTTCTCAGTTTCTCGCGAGCATCATCAGTGTCACTCTCATTTTACGCTTTGAAAGAGGAGGGCTGGCTGCAGGAAACTCGCAGAGACCTCTGGAGATGTTATTATGGCTGAGTGTTTAAGTTTGACGTGTCTGTTCACCGAGATGATTTTATTGCGCGATAAAGACGAAAGCTCTTTCAAGGCCCGCCAAAAGCAACACAATATGCAAGCCATCTGGAGCAGCGTAATTATAATTTCTCCAGCTCAAAGCTGAGAAAAACCGACGCGCCGCCTCTCGCCACCCAAAAAGAGGAGCAGTCAGAGCCGATGAAAAAAAGTCTGTGTGATTCTGATTAATAGGAATGTGTTAATGCTGCATCTGTTCTTTAACCATTATTAATTTCTGTTTCAAGTAAACAAACAAAAACAGCTAGATAAATCAACGTTTGAAGTGCATTTCATGCTGTGGGTTTGTGAAACAGCTATACATGTGCACTACTTTCAACATCGTTGAACTCCCTCCTACCACCAATCAGATGGATGTGTTGTTGCAAAATGAAACGCCGTTTCGAATGCATTTCTCAACGCACTACAGGTCTGCTCTCATGCTCTGTCAGCGATGCCAAAGAGTACCAAAGCTGGATGAATTCATATAATTTCTAGTGCTGTAATAAATTGCAAATGGACTCAATCAACCGTAGCATGCTGCAGTCAAGAACACAAAAATTGAAGGCAAAACCCCATATTACTAGAGGTCACATACTGTCTCAGATTTATGTCCACCTTCAGTGCTTGGGCTCTATTAAAGAAACCCATCTTGCTCTGTATGAGAGGAAACAATGGGTAACCTTTTATACCAGTGCCTTGGGAGTTATGATAAATGCACTTGGCTTGGAGTGTGTATTGTCTCCATATGCAAATATGAAACAAAATTGAGCAAATTTCGGACTCTTTTTCACATGAAATATAACTTGACTTAAAGGAATAGTTCACGCAAAGATGAATTAATGAATATATTTTTCACCTCCAAGCCATCTGTGTATATAACTTATATAATCTTCTTTTAAAACACAGTCAGAATTTAAAATCAATTTATTCTTGCTCTTCCAAGCTTGGTTATGCTGGTGGATAGTGGCATACATCTGTTGTAAAACTAATCTGTACGCCTCCTGGGGGTTAACACATATCTTCTGAAGCAGATCGATATCCGGCAATGACTGTGTTCGAGTTTGCGAGAGAGTCTAGTTTTGGCTTCTTGGCTGACTTCTGACTTGACGTATGAAACTTGTTCTTTGGATTCAAACGGAAGACCGTCTACAAACTGAGCTACATGAGCCACAAATCATGAAGCAGATAAAATAGTACAAAACATTAATATAAAAATGTCCTGTTGCAGATAGGGGAGCAATTGTAGTATACGCTCTGATGGGTTGCATTTTAGGGATTTGTACAAACAACCTATACGGGCGTATTGGTTGGAGGTTGTTTATTATTGCTCCATCCTTGTTTGTCTAATCTCTTCTGAGCTTACATTATACAAATGCGGCTTACGTCATACGTCTTATGTTGAGACCGAGGTCAGCTAAGAAAACCGAAACTCAACTCTCTTGCAAACACACACACAGCCATTGTCGGATGTCAGTGATTTGCGTTATAAATTTTAAAAGCTGAATTTTTTTTGTTACAAAAACGCATCAGTCTACTTCAGAAGATGGGTGTTAACCCCCTGGAGATGTTTTATGACAGATATAAACAATTATTGGAGGTTGCAATAATGGCCACTATCCACCATCATTGGAAGGACCAGGATAATAAACTCACACTGTGTTCGTCTGAATGAAGAAAGTTATATACACCTATGGCTTTGAGGTGAGTATATTTATGGGATCATTTTCATTTACGGGTGAACTATTCATTCGGTCGTATTTATTGCTAGACATACAGTCACCGAAATGATGTGTCAAAAACAATTGTTTAAATTTGCTCTTACGAAATTGTCATGGGAAGGAAGAAAAATGCAGTTTAAAAGTGAGAAGCACTTCACACAGATCGAGGCTAACAGATGTTGCTTCTAATAAAGCACAATTTAGCATGACACTAAAACCAATTAGCTTTCTAATGTGCACATTCATGGGTAGTTCATTTGTTGCGCATTGGCCAAGGAATGAAATGGTTTCATGCATCAGTCACTTTGTCATTTCCCTTGATGAGGGAAGTGATACTCCGACACTAGATCCTTAACACCAGGAGCCCAAAATAAACATCCTTATGCCAGCTGACCTATCACAGACTAAGTCCTACATCAGTTGTGCATCACATTGCTGACATCTAGTGCTAGACTGTAGCTAATGCATAAGAGTGATCACTAATGTGTCTACGTAAACGCCTGTTCCTTCATTAACAGGCATCTTCAAGACTCCAGCGTGTAAAGGAATACAAATGTGACGAATTAATGTTTACTCACCCTTTCTTCCGTGGAACACAAAGGGAGGATTTCTGAAGATAACGCTTCTGCCACTCAAGCTTCAGAAACGATAAAAGAAAGAGAAACTGCTGTAACCTGCAACCGACTGCTAACAGTGTGATAAGTGATAAGTTAAGCAAGCAGTGCTAAGTCAAGAAAAGTTTATATTCAACATTCACAGTTTAGCATTGGCTTTTTAAATTGAAACATGAATGAAAATGTAAACGCTACCTTGTACGAGATTGACGTTCATAGCTCAGTTATTGTTCACAGCACACAATTATGATTTCGCAAAAGATACTGAGGCACTTCACATAGTGCCCGAAATCCAGTTTCCAAAAACTGACTAAAAACAAAACAATTTTTTTTTTTTACGTCGTTTTCAACTGGAAAATGTTAAGCCTGTTATACTTCCCGCTCAAATTAAAATTTTAATATGAGACTTATAACCACTAGTACAATTTTTTTTTAAAGAGGTCGCTGGAGCGCGACATGCAACACAAAGAGAGATACATACAAGTGATCACATTAATTAAACATTTTTGCTCAAATTTGTCAAGCTCTGTTCGTGCTGCAATCAAAAACGCAGCTGTATGCAAAACACGCAGGCTGATTAACGAACAAATGACTCTTGTGAATAGGTTCGTTTTAATGAATCATTTTCTTCACTAAAATGGTTTTGGTCTCAGACCAAAAGTTTGGTTAAACGTTTAAAAAAAGCTTACTAGATGACAATGTTGAAATATTATTTAAATTACTAGATGACAACACACTACTACCATACTACCAACTGGCCGCTTTCATTAATTCTTCAGTAAAAGGTTTCAAGTATAGCATGGTATTGAGCTGAGAAACAGCTGCTGTATTGAACAGATGGTGTGAAACTCTTGTCTGCATACTGAAACTTCAAAGCCATTATATGGTAGTTCAAATACTTACACAGCACTTTTTATGACACAACATCTCAGTTTGTGTGTTTCGAATACTATCATATAGGATAACCTGCAGAGCTGAGAAAATGTTGGGGTTAATCAGCTGCTGTATTGAACATTCTTATGGTGTAAAACTCTGTTATGTCACATTATCTAATTCTTATACTGAAACATTGAAAAAATAATGCAAATTTGATAAAAAAAAATAAATAAAAGGATCAACAATCAAAATGATTTAAAACAACTTAATATCTTCAAAATTTAACCTAAGAATGTATTCTGAACATAGGCAGACAGTTTGTCTAGAGTGGTTTAATTAATAATGCATATTTTGAAATGGCGTTTGTACAGAAATTGCTTGCCAGATAACAAAACTGAACAAAAAGTGAACACTCTAAAATTTAACCAGATAAATAACATTGTACAATGCTTCTTTTCACTGCGATAAAAGTAAACGCTCATCTTAGCTTTGAACAATTACTTCAAACTTTCATTAGGACAAATGCCATGCCCACAAGTGATATACTTGCATAAAAGATAAGTTAAGAAAAGCTTTGCATTACACTTTCACAGTTTAGCATTGACTTTTTAAATTAAAACCTTAATGAAAATGTAAAGAAGTGACGCTACCTTGTACAAGATTGATGTTCATAGCTCAAAGTTATTGTTCACAGCACACAATTATGATTTCGCAAAAGATACTGAGACACTTCACATAGTGCCTGAAATCCAGTTTCCAAAAACTGACTAAAAACAAAACTAATTTTTGTTGTTTTTAACTGGAAGAAATCTGAGGTAGCAAAGCCAAATTTTGTGAACTTTGGATAAAAGAAAATTATTTAACATAGTGCATAATGCCTAAAATACAAACCAAACCTAACATTTTTCTATTAAATATGTACAGAAATTAAGAAAATATAGTTTTGCTGTTTTTTTTCCCACAAATTGCTGGTCCTGAGAAAGAACATTACATCTTTTCTTACTATACATATTAAAAAAAACCATCATACACAATATACAAAAGCATTACACAAACTGTCATTACAAAAGCCAATGGTAAAAGCCAAGCAGATACTTTAAATGTGTATATGTGTACATAAAATGAGATTTAAAATGACGGATTATCCAAAACAATCTTGTGAGTAAAAAAAAAAGAAAAAAAAGAACAACATATCTGTACAACAATATACAATTTTAAGAGATCGAAAAAGGGGCAGTGTCCACAATCCGTAAACGTTTTGTGACAAAGCGGAAAATTTGGTTTTTAATTTGATGCTCAATTACAAAAAAGTCAAAGATTTAAAAAAGACGCCAAGCTGCTAACAATTCATTCCCATGTCTGATGTTCAATGTCATCCTGAGGAAAGTTTTATTTGCCCCGAGTGTCCATAACAGATTGAGTCTGTGAGTCCTCAGTATATTCCTGGGAAAATGCGTCACATGGACATTTACATTTACAGCTTTGCAGTAGCAGACGCTTTATCCAAAGCGACATTACAATGAGGAGCCATATAGAAGCATATCAGCAAAAGGCAGTAGTGCCGTAAGTGCTCTTGAGTGGGGTCTTGCACCAACAGAGTGATCAAGTAGATGAGGTAAAAGTACGGGATCAAATGGTTGAATCCTACAGGAAAGATCAGGAATCGGGATTGAGTCACATTGGACTTATAGGACAGCTTCATTTAATCAGAAAGGTGAAGTGAAGTCAAATGCTTACCACATGGCAAAGACCAAGCCAACCCCATGATGATGTCACCCAGGTAATTAGGATGCCGGACCCACCCCCAAAGACCAGACACGATAAGACTCTTTCCAGTTGCAGTAGGAATGGTTTTCAGGTCTGACAAGACAAAACAAAAAAATTTAAACCAAACTGTTTTAACATTTTATGCTTGTTCTTTCGGTGTTTCGGTTTCAAAACACTTACGAGACAATGCTGGGTCAGAAGGGTTTTTCCTGAACGCAAACTTCTGAGAATTGGCTTTCCGGAAAATATAGTATCCAACTCCTGTTAGACAAGTCAAAACCTATATTAGCAACTTTTTAAGAGCAGCTAAAGAAAATTTAATAAAAAAAGTACAGCAAAAACTGACCATTCATAGTGATGAGAGTAATGATCCAGAATACAGAGAGTTCATTGGGATGGCTGACTAGATAGTAAGCTTGACAGGTGAATGTGAAGGGAACAAAAGCCAGATCTCCAAATGTCAGCATAAATCCAAAGCCGTCGTATACTATATCCATCATGGTCAGAAGTTTCTCCTGAAATACAGAGAATTGCACTCAGTTCATGGCTTCCTCATATGCATCAAGAAAGAATTGTGTTTGATTTGTAAAACAGTTATTGTACCTCATGCCAAATGCCGTCAACAACCCACAGGAGTTGGAAGATGTTGACCAGGAGCATCGCTGGAGAGGGATTCTCTAGATTCTGCTGCTTCATTTCAGCTTGCAACATGGCAAAGTTAATCAATACCTGCGGAAAGAAGCAAAGATTAGTTTTCGTCAATCAGCCAAAAAAAACAATATAACACACTATATTAAACGGTTAATGTGTTTGAAAAGTGAAATTTGAGTGTTACTTATTTTTTTCCAGAAAATTTCTACATTTTGACCACAATACAACAGCAGTCTAACCAAACTAAACTATCACTGGAAAGTAAAATGTAAAATATAAATACTCACCCAACCCATCAGGCCTGGGCGCATCTCACAGAAGAACTTGATATCGAAGCTCTTGATGCGGGGATTCAACTCCCTGCCCATGAAGAAGTCATAGATAATGTAGCCTAGAGGAATAAAAAAAACAAACAATAATAGTTTAATATATTAACTACACTTAACATAAATGGAAATTCTCCCTTGCAATCTCTATAAACTGGTCTTAATTTAATACTGATAAACAACTGCGGTTGGTCTAACAAGCGCTGAGAAAAGTAGCAGGAACTTTGTCTGGATGACAAATTTAGAACCTAAATAATGTTGCTTAGAAATTCAAAAAGGCACTAAACATCTTACCAGAGTTGCCTCCAGGAGCAAGTTCATCTTCAGACGCCCAGCGGGAGCGGATGAAAAGGTAGATGCTGAGAAGAGTGACGATGAGCAGGGCCGAGGTGTAGAACTGCAGAAAGTTAGCATGGATGTAGCCAAAATCCACCTCCTGATACAAGGCAACAGCTACTGCCACGGACGTGAGGACAAGTGCATAGAAACCTGATAGACAACACAATTACATTAAACAGATCACTCACAACTAAATAATACAATGAAATGAATTTTAAAAGTTCAAACAAATGTAATATGCCTCATTTTATTTTTTTTTCATTGGTAGACATTTAAAATGATTAGAAATAATGACATAACGTGTACCAACACTGATGACTAACCATTGATCCTGTATTTTAAAGTTTTCCCATTGTTGAGAGGCATTCCTTCAACGAGCTGTAGGGTGGAGATGAAGACAGATGAATGATGTATATGTGACCACTAATCTGTGTTGTTTATAGCTAAAACTAAATTATTGTGTTAACTCAAACATAACTGAAATAATAATAATTTTAAATAAAATATTACATGAAAAACATTACTTATAAAAGGTAGAAAGAAATTAAACTAAATCCTACACACACACTAATGTAACACCAATGGGTCAAACAGTATAGTTCTGGAATGTTCGATAAAAACAAGTTTTATTTATTTATTTTTGCGCCAAAGGATTTTCATAATATTTCAATAATTTATAACTAAAATTTTACATTATGACATATTACAGTGATTCACAAATATGTTATATATGATATAACCAAATAGTAGCGTCTGTTATAGTGACCCTTATACGTTCAAAATAAAAGGGACACAATCCAAAGTAATATTCATAAAGAAGTCTGGCTGTTTCATGTTATTCAGAACAAATAGCAGTAATACATTAAAATATGATTGGATAAGCCATAAATCATTTTAATAAAATAATAAAGTATTGACGTTGCTTTGCAATTGTATACATACTACATAGTTACTATAAAGTATGATTAGACAGGGTGTGCTGCATTAAACTAAACCTTTCTGCTTGGGGTCACATATTATGCGATAGATAAAATCTAAATAAGTCCACAAACATACGCATTAAACGATCACTTGGCAATCATCTTCTTTATATTTCTGAAAACCCCAGAATCGTTTTCAAATAATCTGTTTAAACAGATTGCAATTTTCAGATCCTATCTTAATTACCCTTAAGAGGCTGGAAAATGAAACCAGATGTTTTCCAGTGAGGCTCTGTATCAGTATGATTAATCTAATCTAGCCTGCTTTCCTGCAGCTAACAGGCAAAGCAGAAATGAGAGCCATGGAGTTATGTGGTCATGTGCCTAATCCTGGGTTATGGGGAGTCATGGGATTTGTGACGGTACCTTTCCGACAGGGAGCAGGGAGAGAGCGGCCTGGGAGAGAAGCCAGAGCAGGACGATGCCAAAGACCTGACAGTCCCAGAGAGACTGAAGGGCAGGGAGCTCAAGAGGGAAGCTCTGGAGGCTGGCATCCTTCTGCCCGCAGAGAATGAGCAATGCCAACACAGCCACAGGCAACAGAAACATCAGGAAGAACACACCTGAAAGACAAGATTGTAACTGTAATCACAGCCTATGATTTATTAAATACATCCTACACACAATATATTGATCTATCTTTGCTGTAGACTTAAAGGAAAACATATTTTAAATTGCTTGTATGTTAATATGCTCATTTTGCGTCGCTGGGAAAACTCACCAACTCTTCCTCCGAACTCCAGTTCAGTCGTCTTGACGGCACCGACAGCAGGGGGTTTAGCTTGCAGTGTCTCCGTCTCTGTCTTTTGCTCCAACGCTACTGTCTTGCCATCGCCCTGGTCCTTCCTGCGCCGTAGATTGTAGCGCCCACCTGTCTGGTTCTCTGATTCAGTCTCTGTCTTCTCCTGTTTGAGCATTACAACGAGAGAGCATACTAAATATGAATACTAGTCACAAAGTTCATAAAAAGAATATATACAAAAGATTAAGCAGTGATGCATATTCTATCTCTCTCTCTTTTAGCATTTACTAATGCAATATTAAAATCATTGTTTGTTAAAATTGTATCCATTGTGAACTAACATGAACAAACAATAAACAACTGTATTTTTATTAACATTATCAAAGATTAATAAAGTGTAATAAATGTAGTGTTCATAGTTCGTTCATATTAATTAATACTTGAACTAATGTTAACAAATGACACCTGTTATTTTAATTACTATACATTTTAAACATTTATTTCACAGATTTTTCTATCAAAATAAAATGCTTCTTTAAAAACATTGTAAAAAAAAAAAATCTTACAGACCCCAAACTTAAAAAACGGTTTTATGTACATGTTTGTATGTGTTGTGTCTCGCTTGAGCACAAAGTTTCAGTAACAATCAACTTTAACGTCAGTGAAGAAAATAAATATTAGGATTACACAGTCATGTTAGTGTAAAGCTGCTTTGTAAAGCCCATTCAATTGTCCCATGAGGAGAAACATGCTGAAAAATGTGAGGGTATGATTAAACAGAGGCCGCAGTCAGCTTTAGCTTTGTGAGCACAAATAAATGGGCTCCTGTCACACATGAGAGGCACAACATGCGTGCATCATGACATTCCAGCCTTAACCAGAGCACTTTCTAACATCTGACTGAAAACATTAAGGAGCTTCCGTTGTTGCTAGTGATTGAGACAACAAATGAAATTTGAATCCGTGATGTATTCATACCTCGGTGATTGTGGAAGCTGTATTGGCTGTATTATTTTCCTCTTTCTTCTCATGTTTGCTGTTGCTATTGTTCTCGTGTGTCATCGGCTGAAACAGATGGCATTCAAGGACACGTAAAGTGAACCCATGAGGAGAGACAAATGAGTTAACAGCATTAAAACGCTCGAGTTAACTGCTTTAAATTAGATCAAACTCCTTTACTTGTAATCAACAAATAAGAATTTTAGCACAGGAATAAAATGTATTTCGTAATATATTTTTAAAAAGTTTGATTTTAAAGTTATTTTACATTGTAGCAATACTTTAATTTTACAGTTTTTACTGTATATTTCATAAAATCATATTGGTGAAATTTTTTTTTTAAGTTGTTAAATCTTAATATACTTATTGATACTATATATTAAAATGTTCAATGTACTTGATATTGCGACGGGTCAATTATCATACAGAGCTTCAAAGGGAGGGGGGAAATGGCAGAAATATAGTATAGTATATATAGTTTTTGCTTGTTTTGTCCTGGCAAACCTGTCTTACCAGAGGGGTGAGCCGGACCTCCAGCGATTCTTTCAGTTTTTCCTTGCGCACATCTGTGGTGCGAGAGGAAGATCGGCGGGACGTCCTAGCTGGAGAGCGGGAACGACTGCGACGCGAACGTCCCGGTGAGCGAGATCTTGACCGAGAGCGTGCAACTCCCTGCTTAAATATCACCAGGCTCTGCAAGCAATGAAGAAAACAACATCCACACCCCAGGTTAATCTAGGGTTTCTTTATTGTACCATAATCTCAGTTAATTAAAACATCTATATAACTGGATTTAAAACCTAGAAATTAAAAGGGTTAAACATCACAAAATTTATTTTGTCATTAATTACTTACTCCCATGTTGTTCCAAACCCGTAAAAGCTTTATTTATCTTTGAAACACAATTTAAGATATTTTGGATGAAAAGTTTCTCTTGCAATTTTGAAGAAAAGCCACAGCAAACTGTGTATTAATACACAGTTAATAAAGTTGTTATTTTAATTTTCTTTGCATGCAAAAAGCATCATAAATTCATAAAATAAAGATTGAACCACCGATGGCAGATGGCAGACTATTTTTGATGACGTTATTCATACTTTTTTACTTGACAGTCAATGAGATGGTCACAAGCTTCCCACTTTTCATCCAAAATATCTTAAATTGGGTTTAGAAGATGAAGAAAGCTTACACAGGCTTCAAACGACATGGGGGTCAGTTATTAGTGACAACAATTTTCATTACAGGGTGGAGTAACCCTTTAAGCTTATAGATTTTAAAACATTTGAAGAAGAAATACTATGCAATAAACTAATACAAATATTCTGACAGTTTCTAGATTGCTAACATCAAATAATACATGTCACTGATCAAGCTAATAACTTATTTGTACAGACAGTCAGATGGTCTTGCTTCCAGTGAGGCACAAGATGCTCGTTGAATCATTCTCAGATTCATTCATACCGTGATGTCAGATTCCCTCAGCTCCAGTTCAGTACCATCTTTGTAGATGACGGTGTACATCCGAGCCTTGTTGTCATAACTCAGCACCTTGACCTCATAGTACAGGTTGCTGCCAGGCCAGCGGCCCATTACACTATCTCCAATCTGAAACCTTGTAGTCGGCATCCTCGTTTACCTACAAAACAATTAACACAAGATAATGGGTCTCTGAACCTCAAACAATTCAACATTTTTTTTCTCCCCACTAGAAGTACAATCACATAATTCAAATAAAGTTCAATCGCATTCTAGGCATGCAACTGGTTTTGCTGCCTTTTCTGTTTAATTAACTACTAAACAAATGACATACTAGAAACAGAATGTATCAACAGCAACTCTGCTAATGATAATATCTAGGCACGCAGCCTTTAAAGATGAAGTCAAGTGTGTAATCTCTGCGCCATCAGCATCACCAAACAGATTTTACAACTGGTTCAAGCCCTCAGACAGGTTTTACAAAATACAAAAGTAGGTCTTATACAAAAAGCCAAACTAGAAAACTCATACTGGGATCCTGGGATGCTCAAACGGTTTTCGTAAGGCCATTGTTTATCATTTTTGGCAGAATGAACACATAAATAGAAGGAAAAGAAGTATTTTCACACAAAGTTCACCTTTATACACTTAATGCACACGAGCATTTGCATGTCCCTTAAAAAAAATCAGGACAGACTTAAAGACTTCAACTTTAAGGTATATTAAATACGTTCAATGGTTAACCCATCAGGGGAACACCAGACTAGCTGCACATGGCCTGATGACAATGAAGTGATGATGTCAGCTGCCGTCTCAGAAGTGCTGATGGGTCTGAATTACGCACCCACACTGTACTCTCTGCACCAGCACTATTGTTGAGCTCTCAAAAGCCATTATGAGAAGGATTCTACTATCACACAGATATCAACAACTTCTGACCACTGAGATGACTTTTACTATCCATATTACACACAAAGAAAAAAAAAATCACTACAGAAAGACCAATGCAAGTATTTTTGTTTAAAAATTTACACCTCTCTACTTAAGTAGTTCTCATTTTTTAATCTACGCCATCTGGTGCCCCAAAATACCATTAAGGTTTGCGAGTTTTCACATAACTAGATAGTCATTTTCAAAATTACAAATAAAACCCAGAAACAAGACTAAAGGCTAGATTCTAAATACTAAAATAAATAATAAAAATATGCTATGATAAACCACTACTAATAATATATTTTATATATTTTAATTGTTACAGTCTATCAGTTACTGGGTTGCAGAGTCAAAATAATAAAAATGCTTACGGATATCCCTTGTGAGACATTTAAACATGAAATCTAAGAATTCAGTTTCTAGGTTTACATTTTTAACAAACGACCACTTCACACCTGAGTGACAATAACGATCGATACTGACAAAAGAATATAAATAAATCAATAAAAAAATAATTCTGTTGTAAAGATTCTGGCATGGCCTGTAACAAGCTAAAAGCTCTGCTCACACATCTAGAAGCACTTTAGAAGCAGACACTCTCCATTACAGGAAACACCCAAAACTTTATATTGAAACCATATGTAAAGCACCAATCATAAAAACACTAGCCATCTACCCTAAAACCATCTAATCCAATGAAACACATTCCACACATTCCTGAACCAGATCACAGACACACACCCAACACTGAGATGAAGTCCAGCGCTGCAGATATCCCATGTGCTTCTAGAGTTGAAGTGAAACTACACAGCAAAAGAGTTAAACCGCGTGAATGTGAGTGGGCGGAGCCTGGCGCTTTTGTTATGCATATTTGGGGGACACACGACGACACGCGCACACCATGCTACTCAAAGTAAAACTTACAACAGAAAATATGACTTTACTTTTTAAAAAAATCACCAGTATTTCCTACAAGGACCACATTCGTGATTTTTACATTTACATTATCCAACCAACCAAGCAGAATACATTAACGTTATCTGTGGCGGACTAAATAGAAATTCTTCATTATTTTATGAAAATACGTCAAATGAAATAGTCCTTGTGTCTCGTTGTTCTTTCGTGTGATGCAAAGGCGCCAAGAGCAGATTCACAAGCTGCTCCTTTAAACACGGCAAGAGAATGACACCGGAATGGAGGGAAAACGTCATGTATTCAAACCATTGTCAGTCCGCACGCGAGACACACTCACGCGCAGCGACATTCAATCGTGTCGATTGACAACGGATGCAACAAAGATACAACAATTCAGCTGTTATTATGAACGAATGGTGTATTAAGCGCAAATGCTCTACTAAAGCACTGAGTCGAGTTACCATATAAACGTGACTGTAGGAAAGAGCGGAAAGAGTCACTTGCACTTTCGCGCATATACAGAATAATGAAAACTGAAAGGTCCGATATCAGTGATGGTTTTAACCACTCAGAAAGAAAGAAAGAAAAAGAAACGAATGAAGAAGTCGTGCGGGAAAACAGCCGAGCTCTGTCAAGAGAACAATAAATGCGCGCCGTGCCCAAGTTTCCTGTGCAATGAGCCGGCTTCAAATCGGGTTATTAAGTCAAATATCAAAACAAGGAGAAACAGTGGTACTATTTACGCAAATAAAGGGTTTCAAATATTATGTTATATGCATCTAGAGCCAGCGACTGTTAATTGCAACACATTATGTTTAGCTGACGTTACTTCATAATAGCAGAGCTGTGGGCGGACAGTGCTGAACTAACGTTAGTGCTGTACCGTTAGCTACGCAGTCACAATATAGACATTCCCATACGAATAACAAAATACACATGCAAAGTAAATTGTAAGATTTCTTACCTTCAGTCGATTTTAATATCCTAAAAAAATCTCCAAAGCTTATCTACGGAACTTCATAAAATAAAGTATATTGTTTTAAAACACTGGCCCCCGCTCTGAATTCGTTCCTCCCTCTGTGACCGCTCAACCTACCAGCGTCCTTGAGGGCGGGAAGCTCTCTGATTGGCTGGGATGGTCTGTTTTTAAATTTTTGAATTTTCTTATTGGACGGAGGTGGGGTTTACTTGAGCGCTGATTGGAGGCAAGGCTTTTGAGCTCGAGCGGATCGGGTTTTACAAAATGGAGTCCTGTCCAGGCGAGACAGTTGATGATCAGTGAGATATGATGAGAAGAGAGTGGATGGATAGCCGACGTCAAAAGTTGTGCTTGTAAACGCGGAAAAGTTTATTAAAATGTTATAGTTAGTACTGGATCGAGACACAGAAAGAGTAAACAGAACACCCAATAAACCAGAAGAGACGCTAATAACTAACGCTTTGTTTTTGCTAGAAGTTCTCATTGGAGGGTAATGCCTTTAAAATACACAAACTAATCACTAAAACCGACTTTTAACATTTTAAAATACTTTATGTAAATGTGCTTAACTGTTGAATGAAAATTGATTCCACAGGCTATTTTTAATGGGAAATTATTATTTTAACATCTATATTTAGTGAACATTTTAATCTTGTGAAATCCTTGTAGGGGAAGTTACCATCAATTACCATCAATTGTGTAATTAAATATTTTAATGCAATTAGATTTTAGTAGCAATCCCATTATATATATATATATATATATATATATATATATATATATATATATATATATATATATATATATATATATATATATATATAATAAATTTACAAAAAGAAAAACATCAACATTTGTTGTGTTATTCAATCAAATTTGATAATCACAAACAAGCTCTTTTTTGGGGGTTGTATGCTGAAGAGTAGGCACACTCAGTTTCCGTTTTTGCAAAGATGCATTGCTGCATTTGACCTCTGCTGAACTATAGCAATGTCATGAACTGCTCATGCTGAAGTAGATCGTTGAAGAGTAGCACATTGTTCAGTAGCTGTTTGTGTAATGTTTCAGTGTTGGTTCAGTTCTGCCGCCTTCTTCCTGTTTGCAATAGCTGAACCGTGCAGCAGCATTTGCTGCCGAGGAGGTGTGATGTCATGTTAAGCAATGTGTAAATGGATCATTTATACTACATTTGATTCAGGTTTTAGCAGATCATCTAAATGCATTAATAGATTTGTGGTTGTGGTAATTGTCAAGTAATCGGTTTCAGTTATTTCCACATTTAAATTCAGAAATAAACGCAAACAGCAATGTATTGCAATTTTTATTTAATTTGCTCAAACAAAACAATGTTAGCATGTAAGAAACTTCTAATTAACATGAAAACAGTATGGTACAACATGAACGATAAAATAGAAAGATAAGGAAACTGAAAGTTGCATTACAAGGACATTCAGTTGAATCTAACCAGCACAGTCTGCTCATAATCGAGTCTCCATCAACCTTTTGCCAACATTTTCCAACTGATTTCCACGAGAACAAAGATCAGTTTCTCAGATCCCACCAGCATACATGGTCTTAACCATAAAACAAACCACACTGTAATGCAACAGAAAAATGACACTGAGAGAAGAATGTGAATGCATGTTTGATTTTAAACAAAGATGGTAAAAGCTTCCTTTTGAACTCACTGAGGCAAAATGCAAATCAAATGAATAAAGTTATGGCAGGCCCTAAATTAATACTCTCTATATATAAGCTTTTACATTTTTGACATATCAAATGCAACTTCCGAACAAGGCACAAACCATGAAGATCAACAAACAGGTTTATCCAGGAATGAATCAACCCTGATCAAACCTTTTACCTGCTTAACCTAAAGACCAATTTGTTGTCGAAACAAAGGTGGATCAGGAGATTGTGACGTTCTAGAGATTATGGTTTCGCTTTGGTGGTAGAGCCGACCACAAAGTGACGGCCATCTTATCAACAATAGAATCATTTGAACTTCTACGGGTTTTTAAAGTGCAATCAATGCTGTAAACACTCTATACAAACGTTCTGATTCCTTGAGAGATTATTTTCGAGTGATGGTTAGGAAGTGAAAAGAAATGGCAAAGGATTGACAAGTGAGCATGGCGGGGGTGGAGGGATAACCCAGGAAAGATCTGATTGGAGAGAACGTCACAAATTCATGTTTTCAGTTATCTCCTCAAAATTTGCACAGCCTATAATCACACTTCATATGGTCTTAAAAAGCATATAAAGATCCCTAATAAAAGCGTGTTTGAAGACAAAACCCCTCTGAAAAACACAGCTGAGTGCCTTCCAGTGTGTAGAAAGGGGTTTAACCATAAATGACTGACAAATGAAAAAAAAATTAAAAAATCTAAATCATTCGAAAAGCTGTGATGTGCTGCTTGGCCCTCCATAGATACTCCTGACTAGATTAGTTGGTAAACAGCCCATGCAAAAATTAATAAGTAGCCATACGTGATCTTTCGAGTCCCGAAAATAAAGTAAAATGAGCAAAATGTCAAACCCCTGCTAATTTATTATGGCTATAAAGAGGTGTCCGTTGTGAACTGCATTTTGAGAATGCGTATGGAGAACATAATTCATCCACAGTTTGAGGGCAGAGTGGACGATTAAAGAAAAAAAAAAAATGGAGATAGAGAGAGAGAGAGAGACAAAAAAAAATGCAACAATGCTACACTTATTGCTTATGAACTGAAAACTAAAGTATTTTTCGTGGCAACCATTTTTCCCTTACCAATCATAAGAAGACATGCACTGAAATTGAAAGAAATATGAAAAGAGCCTACGGTGAATAAAAAGTTCATAGTATTTCTGGTTAGCACTATCTACAGATACGGTCTGAGCTGACGTTGCCGTCAACATAACTTCGATTGGCTGAGAGGATTTTGGTAGAGAGCTACAACGATGTACAGTAGAAAGGCATTGTCCTTCGTGATCTTTCCGAACACTTAGCGAACACACAAGACGAAGGTATACAGATAACAGTGGCTCATTAGAGACAGCCTGTTGAGCATTCACGTTTGAAAAGAGAAGAATAATGGAAACCGACCAAAAGAGCAAGTAAGCTACCTGATGTGGTCATGGCGTACATTAGAACAGGTTGACTGAATGACTTGCAGGTATAATGTTTATTTCGTCATCATTTTAATGTACATAATCTGGTTAAAATAGTAGGAAGACAAGCTTTAGAGTCCTGCAGCAAGAGACCATACTCATGTGGTTGGCCAGATTCAAGGTTTTGCTCTATACAAGGCCAACTTCGTTAACGTTACTTCACCACCACCTAAATTCATAAACAAAGCCTGCCCTTTGCTAAACAATGTGCCGTAGAATGAATGTCATCTGCTTGATTTACAATTTCACTCTTCAATGGTTAATACAGTATGTAATTCAGTAATAGTTTGTCTTTTTTTCATCATTTTCTTTCCACAGTAAAAGTCATCCGTTGCATACCGACAGTCACTTCCTTAAGACTGTGTCCTGACCCCCTTCAAGACGGGGCTTTTGGTGGATGGCGTCGTTTCGAGGCGTCTGGTTATCCTCTCGCTGTTACGCCTCCCGTGCCCCCACGCTCAAAACTTTTGTCTGTCCCAGCATCGTACTCAACAGATCCTCTCAATTATCATGGTTATTGTGATCACCACTGGTTAAAACTGTAATTTTCCATTTTCATTGCTTTTGAGAAAGTGTCTTAAACTGAAGCTGACCTCTGAAGTGACAGATTGTGGTTAAAAAATACAGGTGCATCTCATTCTCCTATGCAGAGTTTGACTTCCCCAACTCCTCCCTGATTGCTGGAAATACAAAAACGACAAAGGAATTAGTCCAGGTCAGATTGGTAGTTTAGCTCTTTTATACTAACAGTCAAAACTTTAGGCACCCACTCCTCCATTATTACCATTTAAATTAATCAATAACGATAATAAATCTTATTGCACATCAGTTGTTTAAGCTTAAGCCTATAGATCAAATTCAAATTTAGACAAATTCAGTTGACAGTTAGGGTCAAGTGTTTTCATATTTTACCATCAATAAGTTCTTCTTTCAGCTTCGATAGTTCCTTTCTCATCTCCTCTAGAATGTCCTAAAAAGCAAAGCAATACATTTGTAATTAGATTACAATATTGTTTATAATACTCTACAAATCAGACCCAGTCAAGCAACTTAAGTGCATGTCACCAAACTGTTTTCTTGTCAGTAATATCCCATATTAGATGATATTACAAGAGAAATTGGCTACTGTGATAGTAAAACAAAAAAAACTATGCTATGAGTTTTTAATATAAGCTGTTATATCAAATGCACTTAGCCTTGGCCTTTTAAATGACAAGAGGACTAGTATGAGTAGGTGTATAACATCAACACTCACTAATTACAGCTTCTAAATGTAACTAAAACATTCTCTGGGCAAAGCTAGAGTGAAGCAGACAGAGCTGAGAGACTTGAGTAACTGTGTCCCCTGATATGAAAGGCATATGAAGAAGTCTTACTTATCTAACATGCTCATTCATACAGAAGGGAGGTATTGCCTTTGTAGAGAGGACTATAATTGTACACACCCACAAAAGCATAACTGTGCACTGTCCAACAGTATTTCTCCCTTATTTCTCTTAGGAAGTGCTGTCATACCAAACACGTTTTTCAAATGAGGGAAAAGAAAAAAAACGAGAAATTTTACCACTAGCTTTGGCAAGACTTTGCTAACATATTGAGGAAGTGGACAGCCCCTCTATCAAACCCTTCAAGGCTAAAAGGTTAAATGAGTTTCAGTTCTTCTCAAATTTTGAGAAGTACCTGTTTCAATCTGTCGTAGTCAAGAGCTTCTGTTGGCACCCCATTGGCACTTATGGATCCGGTAGGAGTTGGTGTAGACCTTGGTCTAAGGAGAAAGGAAATGGTGTGGAGTAAAGCTATTTTTCACAGAAGTCGTCACTGCGCAGTCAAGATGCAAGGCAGAAGTTTAGTGACACACTTTAACATGTCATTTCAAATCACAATTGTGGTTGAAAGACTAAACGTAGCGTTAACTTGGGATAGATTCAAGGCGTGTGAGGAAAATGCATGGTATTTCAGATATTTGAAACTGTTGTACTGCAAGGGAAATACACGCATATATATATGCATAATTGGGTGACATGAAAATGAGCACCATGGGAACTGTATTTCCTTGAGGAGCTGCAAATTCATCAAAACTGACACATTTGTAAAGTCAGCCTTAAATAGATAATGTTTCAAAACACAGCAAACCAAAAAAGAAGAAAAAAAAAAAAAAGACACCATCCACTCTTCAAAACACACGTTGCAGCTGCCATATCACTCTCATGCTTGTCTTTAGCCGAGTCAGACAGGATACTATTGCCAACACAATAATCACCATGGGGTGGAACATAGGAAGTGAGGGAAATGATGCTTTAACTATCCCATTCGGAAAGAAATGAATGCCGAACAGTGGGTTGCCTTGTGCAGAAAGGAAGTAGAAGTTAAGCGGATAAGAACATTATGACACAGCTTACAAAGAGAAACAAATTACAGAGCAAAAGTTGAGTGTGAGATACAAGTCTTTGTATCAAAGCTTTCCGCATTCAAAGTGAGAGGATAACTTCCTTTCTTGGAAGGATAAAATAAATGAAAAGCATATTTGTAGGGGAGGGGGGGTTGGCGTGTTATCTATGGAGCCAGGTGGACGAATTGGCAAGAGTGGACAAATGCTCCAGCTTTCTGATACTGCATGACCTCTGACGACATCTAGTACTGCAGAATTTATCAGGACACTAATAATTATTCAATCCGTCACTCCATTTACTAATTACAAGAAAACGTCTAATGTGTTTTTCTGTAACTTTTCTGCCACATGTAATGGGGGTGATAGAGTGGTATTAAACAGATTTCCTTCTCTTTCACACGAAGATCTTATTTAAAATGCATTATTACTATTATTAATTATATTATGCTTATTAGTTTATTACCATTTCAAATGCCTTGTATGTATAGACTTTATTGCTTCACTCTCACCCAAGAACCAGACTTTCACTTTTTAATTATGAAAATCCATCATGTATTATTACATTAAGAACTCTGTTAATCTATATTAGTGAAATTATTCTAAATAATAAAATTTTATCATTTACATATATTTAGCATTCAAAAGTCTTGGTTGGCCCTTTTTTTTTTTTAAATCCTATGTTCATTAAGGTTGCATTTATTTGATCAAACATACAGTAAAAATACTAATATATATATATATTATATATATATATATATATATATAATATATATATTATAATTTTACTACTAGCAATTACATCAGTCTTTAGTGTTACATAGAAAAAGGCATCCCCTTACTGAATAAAATAAAAAAGCCACCAAAACCTATTTAAACTTATTTTCTAAACATATTCACAGAAAATACCACTGTCACAGAATCAAAGTTTTCAAAGTTGCAATAACACCCAAATATTGAATATGTGAATATATATGAATCTTTATTAAAAAGCAGCAACAATGTTGAAAAGCGTTTTTTTCCATGCCATTTCATGGTGATTATATATTGTTGGCAACAGCAGAACATTTGTATATTAAAAAAAAAAAGAACCGTAGACAATCACTGCAGCAACCCTCATCCTATTTAAAGAGCACTCTCAGCAAACAAGGTCTAGAAAAAGTTCTCAAACTAGCCTCTTATACCTGTTTAAGGAATCATAGTACTTGTCAGTACCCATCTGATTTCTCCATGGTGCATCCCGTCTGTGAGAGTAAAGAGACTAACAGGTCAACAGCGTGGATCTTCTAAATGCACTGATTCCAACTCAGGTCAAAGGAAAAGTATTTCTATTTCAGTGTAGCCCTACTGAAAAGTGCTTGAACCATTTGTATAACTGTATACTGTATGTAAACGCCTAAAAGAATGGCATATACTAAGCAAAAAAGAATAAGCAAATCCTTCCAAAAATGCTGAACGGCTCTGGTACACACTGATCTGATGAGAAGCAACAGCACTGTGCTTTAGTGATGTCAAGCACGGGACCCGACTGCCTGCATTCTGCATGCGATTGTGAGGGGCCCCCCGGCCGCAAGCATGTGATGCAAAGCAGTCGAAGCAACAAAAATACAAATTAGCTTTGAGAAAAACGGGACCTGCCGAACACCTGGATCCCAAAAGCTGGACATTTCCTTTAAAAGGTGGAGGTATAATGCACACACTGATTCAGCTCATCAAAAGCAATGACATGCCAATTATTACCTTCCAATGACTGGTGATTTGCTACCATTCATGGTGTTTGTCCTCTCCCAAGGCTTTCTGGGCATATCTGTAGAAAAAAAAAAGAGCAATGAATATTACATTTTATGATATTTGCAATCTTTTATTTCACATAAAAGCTATGGGTTTTGTCATTGGTTTATCACTTATCATTAGTTTTATCATTGGTTTTAAGCACTTCCCGCTTACCTGGTGTGCTACAGGCTGACACTTTTGGAGTTATGGTAGCCTCAATGTCATCCTGATTGAAAAAAATAAAAAGATAATCTGAAAATCAGTCACATAGGGGATGATCATTGCAATAAATTACATTAGGAGTAGTCTCTGTGTACAGATTTATTAAAAGACTGCATACAGCTGAAAGAAACACTATTAACTCACAGCTTTCTGCTCAGGCTCTGGTGATGATCCCTTCTCAGCAATTCTTCTCCTGTATCAAAACAATGGTACATTCTTAAATTTCATTACGTTAATTGATTTGACAACATTCTGATACTTTATCTCCAAAGCTTTTTATTAGTAAGCAAGAGTTAGGCCCTGCTTCTATCACTGCAACCATTCTGGTTCACCTCCTGGCCAGCAGGGCGCTCATCTCCTCCATCAGACCTCCTCCTCCAGGTAAAGGACCATTTCCACGGGACGCCTCAGGCTTAGCACCACCAGAACTCACCGCTGATCCTGCGGCTGGAGCCAGGGGCTCATCACTCTACAGTGACACATAGGATTGGGTATTAAACATGTTTTTATAATGTATAGTAAAACATAAATCTTTTTCTTTCAGCTTTAGTGCACTCCAAGACATTTATTTACAGGGACTTTTTTTATTTTATTTATTTTTTTTGTTTTGTTTTACATTTTGAGATCAATTATTACAATTGCCTTATTAAATATATCTGTGGTGGCTTACGTCAAATACATAAACCAATCACCTCAAGTAATTAGAATACTAGGTTGTTAGTAACACATTTTTGGCATTTCATATTCATCGTGAAAACCATAATAGATATAGTTTAATTATGAAGGGCCATTTTTTCCTCCTTATTTTGAGCTTGGAGGGGCATTTTTGTTTATTTTATGATACGATATATTACTTCATTGTCAAACTGGTATGAAGTTTTTCTTGTATGACAATATCTATGTTTGCAAACAATCAACATCCATCCTTTAAACAACATCAAACATCCATCTGCACAAAAATAAGACGCATTACACATTACCTTCTCTTAAACACTACATTGCACCCACTACACTTATACATTTACACCATATTCACAATACTCTTTCAGTGGAATTTTTGCTGTTAATTTCCAATCCTTGTACTGTGTTAAGATGCTTCAGGTGAATTTCAATGCAAATGAGGTCCTTCGTCTCTTACCCTTGGCACTTTCTTCAGCTTGGCTCCAGCAAGGGCAGCTGCGAGCCCAGACAGGCCCTTGTTCTCGTCTGTGGTGGGCGAGGGGGTGAACAGACCCGAGGGCAAAGGTGGGGCCGGGGTGGAGGTGGTGCTGGCGGTGGGGCCTGGCCTGAGGGTGGAGGCGGTGGGCCGGGGAGGGGTGGACCTGTTGGGGTAAGCGTGGGGGCAGAGGTGGTGGGGAGGAGGAGGGGACCAGGGGTGGCGGAGGTCCAGCAGTGGTGGGAGTCACAGTGGAACCGGGAGGGAGAGGTGGTGGGGGTGGAGGGTCGGGATCCCTGTACTGAATCTGCAGTGATGAATAAAAAAAAAGATCATGAAAGTTATAACATGTCATGAGCAGTTCTGAATCCGCAACCATGACTATTTTGCTTTATGAAATTGATCACGACACTCAGAGTAAGCTAATGGATGTCAATATAATATAAAATATACATTTTTTTAATAATTTTTTTTCTCATCTTTGTACATTAAATTAAAAAAAATAAATTACTGAAATTTTCAACAGTAGAGTAATATAATATCAATCCATCAATACTACTACTATTTAAAATAAATAACAAAAAACAACAAATGACATACAAAGCTCATTCATAATAGTGAATGAAGACAGATGACATTACAACATGATGTAAACATACTGAACACTTGTCAAAAGTTGATGATCATTATTCCACAAGGAAGAAACTGATGATTTATCATAATAAGAAACAAATGTGTACATAAGTTTAACAAAATCCAGAGATAATTGTGGTAATTGTTTTATAACGGTTTAAAATGTTTTGATATTGCATCACTTTGTATTATGAGGCAAAAATCTTTAGAGTTTAGGAAGGTATCAGATTGACATTTGGCTTTTTTTTGGATAAACAGCTGAAGTTTTCCAAGTCGATATGACATGCATGCCTGTCAAACGCGCTCAAGTTAATCATATTAGTGTGTAGAATTTAGCTCGGCGTCAAGCTGCATCATGCATATGAAGTGTGAAGCCTAAAACCTCTTCTATAAATAATGCAGAGGAAGAGTTGATCTTGTTTCTTCATTGCTGCTGACCTGACCTCATATGAAAAGCTCTGCTTACTGTATTCAGTATGCAACATAAAATCTAGTAAAGGAGAAAAAATGTAATCGAATTCATCTTCATTTTGCTTCTTTTTAAAATAAGGATGTTTCATGAAACAAATGTGCGAATGTGACGAATAACCAAAAAGGATGTGGGATCATGTAAAGCTCACTGTGCAACGACAGTTAACTTGTACATGTTAACGTCTACAACTGCTTTACCATAAACCAAGAATCAGAATGAGATGGTTGTTATAAACTGCAGAAAAACACCAATGAGAATTAAAGTGATGATATCGCAGCTTGGCAAGACTCAAATCAAAGTTTCACGAGAGAGTGGAGATGTGTTTTCATGCCATGCCATTTCACACAGTTACGGGCCACACAAACGAGCATCCATCAAACCGATGAACCAGTACAACCTAACAGACAAAACAAAACATTCCTAAGGACTTTAATATTGAGCCAAAAAAGCAATAGCCAATTGCAGCCCAAAAAAAAAAAGCAACCCAGCTCAACATGGCAGGCCCCCTCCTTGAACCCCCGAGTAGCGGGTTAGTGGAGGCTGAGCGACACAGAAGAGGCCTTACCCGGCTGGCTGGGGAAGTCAGCAGGCTGAGTGGGCGGCTCTGGAGCAGAGGAGCAGGAGTCTCCCAACCCAGAGTTTACAGAGTGCTCAGCAGAGGCAGGGAAGGCTGTGGAAGGAGAAGGGAGAACAGCAGGCAGGGGTGAGGGACAAGACACAAGGGGAGCGATGGGCAAGGTGGGCGAGGGGGAATACAGGGGCGGCGGAGGGGGTGGCGTCGGGGGCGAAGAGAACGGCTGACCCGAGACGGGTGACGAGGTGTGGAAATGAAGCGAGGTGGGCGGCCCATTGGGTGCTGAGATGGGCGAGGGGGGTTTCTGGGAGAGCGGACTAGGGGCCGGGATCGCAATCATCGGGCGAGGACCCGTGGCCTTTCCTGGAGGGCTGCTGATCATGACCGGAGGCGAGGGCGGTAGGGGTGTGAAGTTGTTAGCTGACCAGACTACGGATTTTGAGGCCGGTGCTGGAGGAGGAGCCGGGGCGGGGCGGCGGTGTGGGCCGGGCGGGTTGTCTTCGGGGTACGGTGGCGTAATGAGGTAAGACCGGGTGGAAGGCGGAGCCAAGCGACGTGGCGAATCGGGACGCAGAGTGGCGCAGGGGCGGGGTCGGAGGAGTGGCTGTGGAGGGCAATGGCGTTGGTGGTGGGTAGCTGGGTGTGGAAGGAGACACGGGTGTGGAGGAGGTGGTCTTGTTGTATTCGGGAGGCGGAGGAGTGTAGAGGGTGCTTTCAAATGCTGCACACAACCGGAGGACAGGGCGGGATGGGACGGGAGGAAGCGGCAACCGTGCAAAGGGAAAGAACACAAGACAAAGAGAGAAAAGGGGAAGGAGACAGAAGAGAGAAAGGGGGCAAATGAAGCAAGAAAACCAGCAGAAGACCTACAAGTCCATCATATGTACTTATTTCTGTCTATGAACAGGGAACACACTGGAATTAGTACAATCGGTTAGCTGTTGACAACATCATGAACCGGAAAAGATGGACCAGTTTTAACACATGTGGGCAGAATGTTACACAAACATCTAGTTTAGCATGTAGTACTTTCAGGAGAGCGCCAAAGGGTTACTGTAAAACCTGGATGCACGTCATGTAAGGTTAGTGTCTTAACATCCTCACACACCTGCTACAGGCTAGTCATCCACTTTTGGCATGCCAAAACAATTCTAATGAAAGCCTGCACTTCTTTGCACTTTCTACGGTCAAATATCACCTTACGTTATGAACGGGACAATGAATTTATTACCCAGTAATTATACATTTCTGCCGAAACATCATTGGTGAGACATAACATATGTTTATAAACTTAACTAAATGTAGGTTATTCCTGTGATGACAAATCTGCATATTATTCAGTAATCATTACTCTAGACTTCAGTGTCTTCACATGATCCTTTAGAAATCATTCTAACATGTTGATTTCTATCGCTGGATTCTCTGATGAATAGTTTAAAAGAACAGCATTTCATTGCATTAGATTTTTTTGTGACATTTACTGCCAGTACTGACCAACTGAATAAAAAAATATATATTATATAAAAAAAAAAAACCCCTCTACTTTTCAACAGTAGTGTGCATAAAACAATTACAGAACAATACAGTTGTTATTGAAGGCCAGGCTTAAAGTGCAAGTATTTCGTTTTATACTGTATATATGTAACACATTCAAGGGTGTTTATATTTGAAATGCATGTAAATTCATGTTTTGCTTTATGGTGAGATTGCACTGTAAGAGTCGATGCCTGCCATATGCTGGCCAAATTTTTATGCTCTAGTGATCCTCATAAGCAGCCTGCAGACACAGCTGCCCTCCTGCTGCGTGAAGCCCACCACGCCCCCCTGAGCACACTTCAAAATACACGTCAACACATAGGCAAACACAAATTATCATGCACTACATTCAGGTCATCTCCTTATTAACGCTTTCCTATTATTCACGCCGGCTTCATGACTTAAGTACTGCTGATTTCTGTTTATTCCTCGTTTTAAATTATAACGCATCCTATCTGCACCTTGCTTTCTTCCATTTCACTTTTCCCCTCTGCCTTTCCGCGCTATTAGCTTTGACAAGCAGGCCACGTGACCCGTGATGTAGCGGAGTATGTTCACCAAAGTGACTTAATGAAATTCTTCCACTCCTAAAGCACAGGCGGTCACATGGCAAGACCTTTTGGCTGTGCTCCAGAGAGACTAATCCAAATGTATTAAATCATCTTGAGACATACATAATGCTTTTAATACTAATGAGTTTATTTATATAGCATGAGGATTATTAAATGTACTACTCTGAGGTGAATGGTTAGCTGATATCTGTGACCATAAATATCCATTTACACCAAAACCAAATGCCTGAAAATGTTCTACTAGTGCTTCAATTCTTACCCAAAAGCAAAATTCTCCAAGACATGACTCAGAAACGTCACCGAGCCAAGACGAGATCCACTAAAAATACAACTGCCATGCAGACGTCTTTCCAGACAGAGAACTCAATCCGTCGTCAATTCAACACTCAGAATAAAACATTAAGAGCACCAGCCAGTCAGTACAGCAGTGAGAAATGCATCGGCTGCAGACTAGCTGTACAATTATTTGTCTAAAAAGAGTGTACGACACTCAACCATTTGATCAGGAGAATTTGGAAGTACGAAGACGTCGCTGTTCTAATCTAACGCAAGGTAAAAAGACGGTCATGATTTGCAATTCACTGCCAATGAAAAAAAGCTTTAAATAAAGTCTCCTTCACAAAATCCGACTGCCAATATACTAACGTGTAACAGGAGCAGTTGTGTTAGTAATTTAGATTGAACATTCCTGAGCAATCGATTCTGCATTTAAAGGGTTTCTGACATCCCCGTATTACATCACACACGGACGATGCTAAACCGTTCAAAATCTTTAACACTTGAAATGACAATCATGGCATTCGAAGCCTGGGGCCTGACCTCTCACACGTTACACGTTTCATAAACATCCCCCATCTCGAGAAGAAAAGCGTCTATTTTTGGCGCATAATTCTGAGCAATATATACAGTCTGAATTGATGAACTCGTGTATACATACTGTATATAGGAACAACTTTATAACAGGCCCTTTAAGTCAATAGCAAATCAAAACTAACATTTTCTTACTAAAGGTTCCTGGTCTTATTGTGAACAATTTCTTATTCTAAAACAATCAAAAAAGTAAAAAAAATAAAAAACACGCTCTACTGTTCTATTGTGGATATCTGAGAAATTTACAAAAGAAAAAGAGGTTACAGCAACATTTGTGTTGACAGTTGCTAAAGATCCCTAGCCTTTTTCACCCGTCACCCAAATTCTTGTTTTTTTTTGGCAGGTTACCCATAATCCTAGTGGGCTGTACACAGGATAGCATGAGGGAAACGTGGTTAGTGTGTGCAGCTCTCCCTGAGTTTCGTCATCTTTCAAGCTGTTGATTCAGACTCTTCCAACATACTGACAGATGGACACGTCAGGAGAAGATCACCTATTGATATATTAAGACGCGAGGAGGTGCTGACCCTTCCTTCATAAAAACAATAGCTTTGCACAGAACTAAAGGCCAAATACAGACAATTTTTTTTAACAGCAAAAACTACAAAAAGAAATATCCGTACCAGAGTTGCACAACAGTGGATGTTATTAATTACATTTTAGACAATTTCTTTCCTGAATTTTTAATGGTTATCATATGCTTTAATTGATTGCTTTAAAGGGAACAACTCTAGTTTACAAAATATTTAACAATTTTACAGCTGTTTCTGGAACGCCGCTTTCTTATAATAGAGATCCTACTTTATTCAAACAGCCATGGCATAGAAATAAGCAATAACCTTATTATTGGTGCATCCCTAGTCCGAACGAGAATTTTTTTTTTAAATGAACTGGAACACTGTAAGAAATGATTTCTAACAGATAATAACAGCATTTCACAGGCATCTGCATGCTAAGCATAGTATACAACAGAATAAAAAGCACTTGTATTGTTAGTTTGTGTTAAAACCTCAATATTTTTTTTGACTCCAGCCCAACTCGTCTACATCTTATCTGTCAGTCCTATCTCTGAAAAGACGTTGGAGAAAATAAAGATGCTCACCGGCGTTGGAGATGCGTCTCCCTCTCTCCCAGTCCATCTGCTCTCTGTCCAGCTGCTCTTGGTGCTCCCTTTCTTGCTTCTCTCTCTCGGCACGCTCTCTCTCCATCAGCTCCCGCTCGGCGCGCTCCCGTTCCTGGCGTTCTCGCTCCAGCTGCTCCTGCTCTTGACGCTCACGCTCCAGGCGCTCCTGACGTTCCTGCTCGGCACGTTCCCTGTCCAGTCGATCTCTCTCCTGACGCTCCCGATCTTGACGTTCCCTTTCGGCGCGTTCCCGTTCCAGCATCTCTCGTTCCTGGCGCTCTCGTTCTAGCCGTTCTCGCTCCAGTCGGTCCTTCTCTTGCTCCTTCTGACGCTGGAGCTCTTGCATCTGCCTGAGGACACATGACAGTAGGAAAGGAATGACCTACAATTTTTCATTTACCAGGTTAGATCAAAAACATATTTGCAACACCATCCCAGTATCAGATTCCAATTTGGTTTCAGTTATCTCGGTACAATACCATACAATACCATCTACCATTCAAAAGTTTGGATCAGCTTTCCATTCATCTAAGAATCCTTAATCAAATGTATCACTGTTTTCGAAACAAACTATTTTTAAAATGTATAATAAAAAAATATTTATTTATTAACAAATAAATATAGCATATTAATCATGTGACACTGAAAACTGGAATAATGGCTGATAAAAATTCAACTGTCGCCACAGGAATAAGTTACATTTAAAGATATATTTAAAAACTGTGCTTAAATTGTAATATCACAATATTACTGTTTTTACTAGATGTAATGCAATTAAGTAGTCATACTAAAGGTTGCCCTACTTTTTAATGGCTACTTAAATATATATATGGCTATATATATATATATATATATATATATATATATATATATATATATATATATATATATATATATATATATATATATATATATATATGTGTGTATATATATATATATATATATATATATATATATGTGTGTATATATATATATATATATATATATATATATATATATATGTGTGTGTGTATATATATATATATATATATATATATATATATGTGTATATATATATATATATATATATATATATATATATATATATATATATATATATATATATATATATATATATATATATATATATATATATATATATATATATATATATATATATATATATATGTGTGTGTGTATATATATATAAATATACATATATATATATATATATATATATATATATATATATATAGTACATAACAACATCATACACTAGAGGGCAGCACACTCTAATGGGTAACTAGAGGTGTGAGAAGCGCCAACTTCAGCATTCAGACTAGCTCGCCTGCAGATGTTCTGCTAAGTAAGGGTTTATGAAAGATTTGCTTGTCAGTCCTCTTGTGCTTAATCAGCATCCAGCACATCCTCATGCCCAGAATTCCAGTGTGTAATTACATTAGAGAGCCAGAGACATTTAGACTGTGGACAGCGGGGACAGTAAACGAAGAAAAATGGGCTGTTTGCAGCTCTGGCGCTGAAGCAGGACAGATGGACCTAACTCGAAGAAGAGGGGCTGAACAAATTGGACAGCATTCATGAATGAAAGCAAATTAAATGCAAAGAGCCTAACAATATAAAGTATCATTATGTAAGGTTCATCTTCCAGGCTTAACATTTGACTTTAAAGATTCAAACCTGTTGTTCCAAACATGCTATAATAACTAATAAAAATGTATAATAAAATAAATTTGAGCTGACCGATGATTAATCGCATCCATACACAAATAAATAAAATACACATTCTAACATTTTTCTTAAATGTATACATGCATGTGTGTGTACATAAATACACATAGTACACGCATATTATGTAAACATTTGGAGGTAACCACGATTAATCTTTTGACAGCATTAAAATAAATGTGTTTCTTTAATAAAAAAACCCTAATAATAATCACACATACATAAAGTATGATGTAACTATTGCCAAAAGTTGTGGAAATTTAAGCAAACAATGAGACATTTTAGGAGGCAATCTAGTCTTTTAAAGTAGACTTTTTGTCCATTTATATAACACTTGAGGTTTAACAGTTTAATCTGTCTCCCGCTGTGTTTGTGAAAAGAGACAGCTGTCATGGGAAAACTGGATAGATGATAAGACACATCAGAGTCTCATCATCAGGGTTTGCATTAAAACAGGTGATCCTGCTCTTTCCATCTGGCTAATAATTTCCCACACATCCTTTTGTATGAATGGGTGTACATGATGTCATTTCCTGGGACCTTGCCAGACACACCTTCCACTCAGCACGACATCATCATGAGAATACTAGTTTAGATGCAGTAACATCATGCCTCCACATGTTTTCAAAGAAGAGAACAAGATGGGAAACCATAGCTCAGTCTAAGACCACTACAGAAGAGCCTAAAGCTCCAACGGATGCAGTCACACCTGAATTGATCAAGTCACACCTGCTGTCTCATCAGTTCTGTCATTCAAATTAAGTCTAAGACCAAAGATACAAAAGCATGTGCAAGACAGTATCTACAACTGCAAGGACATTCACATTAATATCACAATTAAAATAAGAGCGTAGCAAATGTTGTACTCTCAAACACTGCTTTAAATTAAATCGACCAATCACTGGAGGGGTTTGTAAAAATAAGGTAAAAATAAATTAAATGAAAGTGTTTTTTGATCATGCATGCATGTCAACCTGGGACTCCCAAAACCAAAATAGCATAATAGCGGCACTTTAATCCGGCTAAAGTCATAATCGAAGTAAACAAATTAAATGGAGACGTGGAGCATTCATATTTTAGTCGCTTTATCGAGGAGCAGTACAGTCATGCACACACCTTAATCAAACTATTACGGTTACCTAGAACTTTTTGCAGCATTTTGCAACAGGCAAAACACACGGCAGAGGTCAACTGTTTGAGGTCAAACCAAAAACGTGGTTTCAACAATGCCATCATTTTTTATTTTATTTGGCACATATTAACATGACATAGTTGACTGCACTTGAAGCTTTTGTAAAATTAAAAATTAAACCATAACCATAATGAAGAATAACTGTATGTTACGTTTAAAAATGTTGAGGGGACATCGGATTATAATATTGTCTTATTCAGAATATAGTATAAATATAGTAGAATTAGATTACTGATGCCCATGTAGTATGCAATTTTCTCATTGAAGTCCACTATATGGATAAATGAAAAAATTATGAATTAATTTATTTTCGACTGAAGAAAGACCTGAAAAGAGTAAAGTACAGTTGATTAAATGGTGAACGACAATTGTATTTCAAACCCATACTATTCTAACAACTGTCGCCTTCTGCTCTATCAGTCCATTTTCTAATGAATGTCTACTAAAGTCTTATGTATAAATTCAGTTTAAAACTACATGCACAAAACAGTGACACAAATGTAGTTTACCCTAAATGTTGAGAAGTACAGATCGTGGGTTAAACTAAGTCACTCTTCATTCTAAAAATTTACATGTGTAACATCAGTAAGCACACATACATTTGCTCATAGATAAATTAATATAAATGTAATGACTCATGTTAAAGATTCGGGTCATATTAGAGGTGACAGCTGAAGAATTCACAGTATCAGAGTTGAATAGCTTTCTGTTCATTTCCACTAATGTTATCACTTGACTGATGATCATTGATTCTAATGGAGTGTTCAGATATTGTGTTATACTGAACGCACATGAATGCCACTATTTCGAATGAGAAACTCTAACTTTCTTTAAGCCCACAGTTTCCGAGTTGATGGTGGACACAATCAATGGAGCATTTAATGACGAACTATGAAGCTATAGCTTTATCTGAAATGGATACAACAAATGTAGCTGGGTTAATTCCAAAGGAATAATTTTTTATAGATCTAACAGTGAAACCACAAGGGCCACTATATGTAGATCTTCCAAAAGGAGCTTCCATATGTTTGGTCTACTGCCCGAGTTCTCGATATCTGCTTAATTTAGTTGCCTTGTTTCAGAGTTGTTCTTGTACCTGGGCTCCCGGAGGATTGTATTCTGAGCCACTCCATTATGAAATGCTGTTGAGGCGTGGATTTCTGAGAGCGTGTCCCACTTCCCCCAAAATCCCTGCTGAGCCTGAGCCATGCTCTCAGAGATGTAATTAAAGAGCAGAGGAAGCCTCGTTCATGTCTGTGATAATATACTACCCCAAAAGACTGAGGCAGCCGTACAGGAGCCTTCCATAAGTCATCCCTGGATAGGGTTTAAGAACAAGCCCCCTATAGAGATGAGTGCCGACCGAACGCTTAGAAGAAACGGGGTCAAATGGATACGTGATATTAGAGGCCTATATTTAATTTCCATGACACATAGGGGTTAGGCGAGGTTAACTTTTCATGATGCAACTGCTGTGCAATCCCAGTGATCCTAAAGGGTGGAGAGGTCACAATATCTTCAAGGGCTTCTTGTTTTCGGAAACGGCTAAAATAAACTTAGAACAAACGATACTTTAAACCAAACTGGCATTTGACCAACAGGAAAAAGGTTTTATGGGATCAAATGTGTGTGCTCCTTGTTTCTTAAATAAGAACGACACCCCAGACCTGTTTGCGAGTGCAGTTCGCACCATTTCGGTTGAGAGCTTTATTTGTGCGTAATCCTATCGGACACATACGCATTCCCTGGCATAGCAGATCACAACATTCTGAAATAACAGAGCAAACACTTAAAATTAGAAGCGGGCCATGCTCTCTCAGGCGAGAGACTGTAAGGGGCCAAAAAACGGGGTTGAGGGGTTCAGCAAGCTGGGCCACTACACCAAGCGCTTACTTTAGGCCTTTTTCATTTTACATGTTCAAGCATCACCTCTTTTTAAACATGTCAGGAAAGCAAGCACTCTAGTCCTTCAACATGCCAACTGATTTATATAATTACCTCTTTCCACAAAACTCACGGCCACTTAAAAGGTACGATTTTGTTTCACTGGAATGACTTACTAAAGCATGACAGGCACTGTTCTCATATTTTAGAGCAGACCCAGAGAAGGGCCCACAGAGTGAGAAAGGCAAGTAATTTAAAACTATTTTAAATTTTAAAACAATGATCAAATAGATTGATTCCTCTATCAATTTGGAATTTGCTCTAGTTTATGGCAGTTCTACTGCAGTTTAGAGTATTTTTAATATTGGGGAAAACTACAAACCATGCAAAATTACAGCCCGCCCCAACACTCCCTTCTCGAGCATGGAAGGACTTAAAAGATGGGAAACATGCAGCAGATCCATTTATTGGCGTCTCCGTTCCTGACATCAGTTACCAAGGAAACAGTAGCTAAGGGAGTGTAGGCGGCTCACAGCCTGATTCAGAATGTCTTCCAACAACTTACTACAACAGATTCCAAAGGCAGTATGACTTCATTAGGTTTTAAAACAGTAGTACTACAGTAAAAAAAAAAAAATACAGGTTGATAAGATATAGAAAATCTGTATTGCATATAAAAATAATTACTTTGCTGCTTGTCAAGTTGTTAAATTACCATAGTGTTTTTTTCTAATTTTCTAGTTAAAAAAAAAATGAAAATCTTGAAGAAATTTACAGTTAGTTATCTAACCTGTCTTTTAATACAAGTGTGTTTTGTTTTATAGCACTAGCAGATTTTTTTCAAGTGTATCTACCTTTTTCCTAAAGAGACGTAACGCATTTCCGGTCTAGGCATGTTCCACCCAAAAAAACATTTAAAAATCAAATCATAGGAAAAATAATGCTACAAATAATCATTCTCCTTTTTAAATGAATGGGCTGTACATTTTCATTAATTTTCTATTTTCAGAACTTAGGAAAATAACATTACATTTATTAGTGACGTGATATCGCAAACAGTGTCTACAGAATGTCATATTTCAACCTACTGCATTATTTTCCTCCTGTATTCTTTGTATTCTACTGCAAGTAAATGAAAAAAGCATAATATACTGTACATCTGTGGTCCACACTGTCATTTTTTCCCCCCAAATCTTCATGTCTCTTTTCATGTTTTTTACACAGATGATGTAATTGTTACAAAATATAGCATTACATTACTATAATAATATTTAACATGTCCATTAGATTTAGGAGTTTTTCATGATATGCTGAAAGTAGTTTGTTAATCCTTTTAATAGCCTACCATTGAAGGGTGAGTGAAATAATGCCAATGTGTAAACATTTATGGTGTAAAAAGTTGTTCCCATAACTTGTACAAGGCATCATTTGGCATAAGAACAATGTGGATAATGTGGAAGAAAGCACTTGAAAACCCTTACTTTCGTTACTCTTACAACAAATGTTGCTTTAAGTAACTTGTTTTAAGGATTAAGTCTAACATCACTAATTAAACACTCGTCAAGTAGAAATCTATGTGAAGCTATGTATATATCATTCTCAAACTAGAACAGCCCAAAATGCTGTATGAAGATTAGTGGTGTAAACGAAAACCATAAGTAGTCCAAATTATCACTACCAATATTTGAGAAAACAGCTTGAAAATCTAAAAAATAATTATGTGCAGAAAAAACCAACACTGACTAAACAATGACAGACCATTGTGTGTAAGAGAGCAGAATGAGCACCATATTGAAGTCTTTTTGGCAAGTCCAACCTCCCTCTCTCCTGGAAAGGCTCAGCAATTTGGTTATATTGGCGGTGTCCAAGCTAAGCCATATGGTGCCTTTTTCAAGGCTTCCTCCAAAATATCGACAAATTTGGACCCAGCTCACTGATTTCTTCTTACAAAAGAAGGAAGAACATCTTTGAACAGAGAGGGCGGTACAGCACATCCCGAAGGAGCTCAGAAAGCAGGATGTGAGCTTTCTGTAGCTGAAGGGTCATTCATAAAGCGATGACAGACATCCGGATAAGGCTGCTGAGCGATCCGGCGCATTATTGTGCTGAAGTGTGAAGAAGTGTCTATGATTATGACAATCGGCTTTAAATGATGCTATCAGTCTGCTAATGAGGTGGTGGCTCTTTTCTCTCCCTGCTAGCAGGAAATGGTTGGGGGGGGGTGTTCTTTTGTGTCTCCACCTGACAGATGTGCTGAAAGCCGGCAGAGCAGCAAACCTGTATCAACGTCCCGCTGACTATTTTTATCCCCCCATTATGCCACTTCATGTCTTTTTAATCAAATACTAATACAGGATATTTTTGGCTCACAGAACATGAGTCGACCCACATGTCACTGCGGTCCTGCTGGAGTTTGAACAGGCTGTAGTAAAACACGAAAGTGAAAAAGTACAACCTATATTTTGTATATAACCCACAGGAATCCAATCCGTGATGTCCTGGTGATGGGATTCATGGGCAAATATTTATTTTTCTCAGCAGGAAAGTAATACAAACGTAGCATGTCTCAGTACAGGGGATGGCCTAAAGGGGTATAAATGCACCACAGGATCATTTCTGAGGTCGTTCGAGAGCTTTTTGTCATTATTTCATCGTGAGGTTTACAGAAATGCTTGAGTCTCTAATTCAAAGCATGTGTGTGCTAAAACTCTCCACAAAATTAAAAGACAAAAAAAAAGAACAATTCCGAACAACTGCTCGGGGAAGAAACATTCTGGGCCTCAAACATAGTGGTTGTTTTGAACAAGCAAATAAAAATGGACACAGACTCATACTAAAAGAATTTAAACGCAAAACCACAGAATTCTCTTGAAGTCTCTATTCTGAAATTATTCTGAAACTTCACTTTTCTGTCCCTTCTTCAATGTAATTGTTACTACAAGTATTAGGATATTATGCAACTCTAATTTCTTCAAAATCATGTGTCATTTTAAGGTGGTCTGCACTGGTCAAACTACCCATTAAGATAAATAGCACTCTGTGTTCAAAATAAAAGTCATGTTATGAATATAAAGTTGTGTCTGTTGCAGCAATGGCAACCATTCAGTCGGTGCATTATAAAAATAACTACAATTCCTAGTAGCACCTTCTATGCAAGCCTGTGACCTTTTTTTTTTTTTATTTTTTTTTTATTAGAAATCCACCAGAGCCCTGTGACCTGTCTTACAGCACTAATTCGTCTTCTGACAGTATGCAGATGCCCTGATAGCTGTTTAGAAACTGTCTGTGAGTAACCTGCCTCTCATTCCTTTCTTCATGCTCTCCTTCACAGCAGCATTGTATCAGGTTTGCATCACGAGATGACATCAGACACCAAGCATGCATCCAGTTCCATTGACTGCAATAGCTAAATATGGCTGTGAGCCGGCACGCCGTGGCCAGCCGGGTGGGCGGCAGCAGGCCAACTCTATTACACGCACTCAAAGACATTCTTTTAGAGAATATGAGCCCTTTACTTTCTGGCAGATCTTCCGCAGAAAGGGGAAAATATCCTTTTAAGGAACATTTCCACTATATGTACACTACAGCACCTGACTGACGAACACAAGATGTATGAACGTATGAATGACTGTTTCAAGGGAAAGTTCACTCCATTTAACCATGTCTGTCCCACAATATTTTAATAAACCCCAAAACACCGCCTTGATGCGACATGCACATGATTATAAAACATCAAGTGCACTGAAGCCGTGCACCCTCCTCAAGGGCTTCATTTTGCTGTGGAGCATATCTGTCTGGAGTGAAAAAGCCAGCCAAACAATGTTTGTTATGCAGGACGTGCGGCATCGCCCAACGCCGTCCTCGCCTGGCTCACAGCACGCAGGGAATACACCAATGGTTAATGTTTAACAGGCTGCAGGGGCTCTGCAGATAAAGCCTGTGAAGATTTGACATTTCTTCTATAGCAGAGAACTAGGACATGACCACTGCTGAGTCACCATCAAAAGACTGAGATCATATTCAGTATTCTACAGAGCATCCCAGACTCCCTTGGGTTCGTCTCATGGAATGATGCATCTCTGATGGAGAAACACTCACGCAACAGATCTGTAGAAGATCTTTCTCTGCTCTCCGTCAAGGCAAAGGGTAATAACGTTCATTGAGTAATTAACGACAACACTTTTATAAAACAGACCCTTTTCCCATTCTAAAATCTCAAATGTTACTATAAATTAACGTATGTGACAAATAAATCAAAGAAGACATATACACACACACGCACAAAATCAATATACTTTTTTTTTTTTTTTTTCTCCTCAGATTTCAGGTTTTTCAGATTTGTGAATTGCCATGCTCAACAAGACTTAAAATGACTATATCCACAATATAGCACCAACTCTTGGTAACATTTTAAGCCTTACCGCAGTGAAAAACCCAACGAAGATGCAAGAGTTGCATCAATGGCATTCTATTATTAAAGCAAAAAGTAGAAAGAAAACTCTGACAAGCAAGCAGTGAGCTTTGAGCGTATATTCCAGTCAAGCAGCCTCAACCTTGACTGCTTCTTCCTTTGGGAACTCATTGCAGAAAAGCTTTTCATTAACAAGACCAGGGTGAGTAACAGCCTCCTTCATCCTTTGAAGTCCAAAGAAATCTTGATAAAACACGCTCATGAAAAAGCGAATTCAAGGCTTCAAAGTGGTGATTTAACTGAACTTAGTCCAACAGACATTAACATTACATTGCTGCACTATCTGCGTTTGATTCTGCAGTGTGAGAGTTCACCTGGTTCATATTCTCACCATCACACATGCAGATGTCAGCTCGTAATCTATGAGTGCACGTGTTCTTGCAAGGGCTGGAAGTTTTTTGGATGTCATTTTCCCACTACAGCTAATTTTATACTAGGGCTGCAAATTGATTAACCGCGATTTACTGATTCATAATAAAAGTTTGTTACATACTATATTTGTGAGTACTGTGTATATTTATTATGTATACATTAACACACACTTATTAGACATCTTCTTGGAATACTCTATTCTGATTGGTCGGTGGCCACATTCCAAAGTTTGTTATTTCTATTTATAACAACTGGTAAAACTACTTACACAGGCTCATCCTGGTACTCTAAATCATCTTGACTGCTAGTAATAATACGTATCACTCTAAACACACGTAACCGCAAGTTAAAATGTATGTACAACAATAATTTCAACATGTACAGAAAAAAACGAAAGTTCAGCAGTGGACAGAAAATGACTTGACTGACCCCCCCGGTGCTTTGTGTCTACTTATTCACTTGTATGAGAAGTAGCCGTGTAATATGCGGGATAACGTACATCCAGCAGGTTGTTATAAACGGAATAAAGCCCTTCAGTTTTATACAACAGCCGATAAACCTGTCAGGCATTTATTCTGCGACAACAATCTGCTGGATGTACATTACCTCTTACATATATGTGACCCTGGACCACAAAACCTTAAGTCGATGGGGTATATTTGTAGCAATAGCCAAAAATACATTGTATTTTGAATTTTTTTCTTTATGCCAAAAATCATTAGAATATTGTGAATAAGATAAGATAATGTTACCAACCTTAAATATATGAAAATCAAATTTTTCATATGTATTGCTAAGAACCTAATTTGGACAAATTTAAAATAGATTTTCTCATTATTTGGATTTTTTTGTGCCCTCAGATTCCAGATATTCAAATGATTGTATCTCAGCCAAATACTGTCCTATCATAACAAACAATGAATCAATGGAAAGCATATTTATTCAGCCCAATATGATATATCTATAATCTAAACACTTATGAATTGGTCTTGTGGCCGATGGTGTCATAATATATATATATTTAAATATATACATTTGTATACGTATATATAATCTATATAATCTAAATACAAAGACTATATATATATATATATATATATATATATATATATATATATATATATATATATATATATATATATATATATATATCTCTAACATATTTTCTTTAATTATACAAATAAGTGTGTGTATTCATATATAAATAATAAATATACAGAATACACACATACAGAGTATGTAAACAAACTTATTTTGAATCAGTCAATTGTAATTCATTTTCTATTTTGTACCTAAAGAATTAAACTGAATTAATAAAAATCACAGTTCTGTTGGGATTTGGTGAAAACAAGTAAACAAAGAAACAAATAAATAACTTACCACGCCTGTAAAATATGAATATGCATATCATAACCCAAAGCCTTTTTCAATTTACTGTTACACATCAACCGCTGTTTATACAATTTACTGCAGTCAGTGTCTGTAACTTTGGTTTTTACCTTCTTTGCACCTCCAGCTCCTCTGGTGATGGGCCATTCTGCACCTGAGGGGTCTGTCTTGGCATCGGGGGACCTGTGAAAAAGAAGAGACAAAAAATAAAAAAAATAAATAAATCTGGAATGAGCATCAGTTTGAAACTTGGAAAGAACTTTGAAATCTGATCAATAATGTAAAGTATGCTGGATAAGCCCCAAAAGAGTAACAGAAGATATCAGAGAGAGAGAGAGAGAGAGAGAGAGAGAGAGAGAGAGAGAGAGAGAGAGAGAGAGAGAGAGAGAGAGAGAGAGAGAGAGAGAGAGATAGAGAGAGACAGAGAGAGATAGAGACAGAGACAGACAGAGACAGAGAGAGACAGAGACAGAGAGAGACAGAGAGAGAGAGAGAGAGAGAGAGAGAGAGAGAGAGAGAGAGAGAGAGAGAGAGAGGGAGAGAGAGGGAGAGAGAGAGAGACTGCAAGACACATCGATCAGGTCCGTTGGACAGCAAGAGTTAATTAAGACATTATATTTCAGGGAAAGGGGAAAAGATTATCTGTTAAAGGAACCAGCAGCAGTTCATATCACTGTGCATAAAAAAAGAAGTGCTAAGCACCAAAACTGTCAGTGAATTAAGTCACCTCACCTAAACAATATCTAACATTACAGCATAATGAAGGACAGAGCTTTGTTAGAAATGGAAGCATATGCATAAACATTATTAGAAACTGAATTATTATGAAAATATAAACGGAAGGAAGGAAGGCTGGCTGCATGAAATATATCATGCAGATGGAAAACCAAGCCTTGGTATTGTCTTATTTTAAAAGTAAAGAGCTTTTGCTGATAATCCACGCTGAATATGAGAGCAGAGGAAGGTTGAGAAGGTCTGAATGAAAGCTTAGACCGAACACAGGACAAGTCTTTGCCATGACACGCTTGACTAATCGATCAATGCAGCATTGTGCAGGTGAGAGAGGTCTGTTTACAGAGTCTGGAGGTAAGGCTCTCTCTGTAGCTCATTACCACACTACATATGCCCTCTGCCATTTCCTGTTTTTTTGCTACACACAGCAGGTCACCGCAGAAACAAGAGCTTTTTTATCCTTACACCTGTTTGACCTGTTCCTTTACTGCAGTTTCATCATTTTAGTGAAGGAAGGTAGTCCATATAGCAACATATAGACTAAATATTGACAGCACAGCAAAGGTTTGGTCCACAATGCAGATTTGAGACCATCTGCGCAAAAAAGGCTGATGTGTTTTCTATTTTTCTAAAATGGATTCCGCCAAAATAATAAAATGCAAGCAAGCTAAAACAAGAAAATATAACATTTCACATAAAACAATTTTTTTTAGGGTTTATGCTTTTTGCAAAATGTTAAGAAAATAACATTTAACAAAATATAAAACAAAGATAAATAATAACGTAACATACCACATTACGTATCATAAGCATAAAATAAAATGAAATTTCACACAAAAAAAAAACATTTAACATAACATAAAACCTTAAAGAAATGTAAAAACAAACATAAAAAACAACAACAAAAAAAAACTATATAAAATGTGAAGAACAACAAAACAAAACAACAGTTAACAAAACCTAAAATACAAAACGTAATAAAATAAAACAAGAAAACAACAATTAACAAAACATGACAACATAAAACAACATCTGTCCTGGAATAATAAGTGCCATCTTTTTTACATCAGCATGAAAGTTGCAGCAAAGTAGATCGTGGCATGCAATGCGCACCTAGTAGCAAAGCTGAACTCGACTTTAACCAGAAACAAATGTCTCGCAGAACACATTAATTGGATTAAACAAGTCTGAATGCACAATTCTCCCTACAGCGCAAGACTCCATGCAAAAATATGACATTAGAGCTGAGCCATCTGGACAAGCCAAGCAGTAATCAACTCATCTGTCAAATCTAATCTAACATTACAGCTCTGTGCCCCTTTTAAGAAAACCGACCATTCTTGTCATGATTGTCCATGTTCGTGTAACCCACTCTACAAATTTTCTTCTTAAATGTTCACCGTCTTTAACACATAAAACACACCTACGCTAGCTTAAATGCGTATGCAAAAGGCCCTGTTATATAAGAAGTCACCCTCACTTTCTCTTTCTTCCTTCCTTCCTCGAACAGAAACGAGCATTACTCTTAAAATGTGATGAGCTAATCACAAATGATCAAAGCTATTCGAATGATATCTAATGAGTCGGCATGTATAGTCTCTCCGGAGACCAAGGTCAAGTTATACAAATATTAACTTGATTTGTTTTTATGGCCACATTATAGAGATTTTTTCAGTGCAATGACTGCAATTTGAAACTGACACAAAAGCAAGCATACTTGGCCCATTTAACCCCGGCCAATCTGAACAGCACTTTAAAGGCTGGCTCTGGTCCAAAAGCACTCAGTGTCAGCTTTAATATGGACTGATCCTCCTTCAAGCCAGTTTGGTAATGTACTGCCATTAGATCACACACGGATAACATAACCTACAAATGGACTTATTCTACTAGCATGCACAAATAATGAAAAAAAAAAGTCAATATAATATTATAAAAAATAAAATAGAAATAAACAAGGTGAATAATTAATATATATAATAATAATAATAATAATAATAATAATAATAATAAAAAAAAAAAAATATATATATATATATATATATATATATATATATATATATATATATATAATTAATTAGTTTGTGTGTTAATTATTTAAAAAAAAAAATAATTCGATTATCAAAATAATTTTGTGTACTTGCAGCACTTAACTTACTGAATTCACACAAAAGTGAGTAATTTTTCAAGCTGTATGAAGTTATAAATAAAGTAATAAAAGTAATAATAAAAACAATAAATAAAATGAAATGAAAAGACGTGCAACCAGAGATCTCGGATTGAATATGTGCTTATTTACGGACCAACAGAAAGCTAAAGAGTAAGAATAGCACCTACATGAGAGGAAGGAACCACCGAGCTTCTTCTGACAGCAGATGTATTGTAGAAGTCCATCCTGGTCTTTAGGTACACTTGTAACAAGTGCACTAGAGCCATTCGCATCAGCTCCTAAACTGCCATCACTGACTCCATGAGATCTCAAAGAGAGCAGCATGTTGTTCTGGCTATTCTCAAGCAAACACTGCTGTGGTAAAGAAAAAAAAAAAAAGACTGGACCAATAGGCTGGCAGTCAGACGTTACGGAGCAGGATGTGGTCCACTTATTGCACTTTCCGGACCTGATCAATTATTCATGCCTGGATGGGCGAAGGGTAAAGCGGTCAATGTTACAACCACATCACAACTATTACGATCAGGTGGGTGGAAGAAAACGGGGGTGGGGGCAGTTTCGAGACAAGGACAATGATATTGAAATGAGACTCTTAAATCTGGAGATCTACTACGAAGGGCAAATTTTAGATGTGCACTTCAGAAAAATGTGAAGAAAAAAAAAAAAACAGTCCTCAGGGAGAAACATGGAAGTTTCTCTAAGCACTTAGAAACAAAGCTCGTCTTGGCCGCAGGACCAAGTAAAGCGCTTGAAATCAAGTTATCGGATGATGCCACCAACAACTAACAGCCATGAATACACCGGACAGCTTTAATTTCACAGAGTTGAATCATCTTTCACACCAACAAAATTCACACCATACTTTAGGACCATAAGAGCATGAGCTCAAGAGAGGAAAAAAAATCTGTTTGCTTCTGAAACTTTGAACAGTTTACCAGGACTTACTTACCACATAAATATTTTGTGGGATGCAAAACGTGATTAATTTATTTAAAATAAAAGTTGGTTTACAAACTATTACGTATATATAAATACACATGTATACATTAAGAAAAAAATATGTTAGACCTATATGTAAAATATTTATTTAAGTTATATACGCGTAACTTTACATACAATCCATACAAACATACGGTTCATAAAAATACTTATTTGGAATCGATTAATCGTGACTATTCATTTTGCAGCTCTAATATTAATACATAAAATAACACTGGATCTTATTTTCAAACTTAAATTTTAAATGGTATCCCGCTGTTTGTTTCTTACTATATAGTTTTTAAAAAATCAGAATTATTTATTTATTATTTACTTATTGAGTTATTAAGCAAGCAAGTAAATATTATTTTAAACAACTCTTAAGATATCCATCCATACAATAAAAGTCAATGGGCACAAAACTGGCTTCACATTTACTGTATGGACCAAAAAATAAAAATAAAAAATCATCTTCTGTTCAAACAAAACAAAATTACGGAAGCAACTAATGTCCTATCATGGTCATGGTTAGTCTGGATAACAACAAAGTTGCTAGCCTAAACCTACATATGAACAATAGGAATTGTGATGCTTCTCTTAGCAAGCACCATTAATAATCCCCAAAGGCCTGACAATCAGTTCTAAACTGAGACACCACCTGCTGTTGAATGACCATTTTTTCTTCTCAGTGTTTTACAACAACATTTGTGAAAAATCATCATCTGACACAGCCTCATTACCAAACACCGATGCTGTCACCTTGTAAGTACAACGCACAAATCCCCTTATCACTCATGTGTTTCGCAAAACACGGGCCCAAGCCTTCCAATTAATTCCACAGTTGTGGCTCCACAAATAGGAAAATTACAGTCAAGTGCTGCATAATTTGAAGATGGGGAAGCAAACGATTAGTCCTCTAGCTTTAAACAGATTCTGATTGGATTGAGCAAGTCTGTGATCCGCTTAAATGGGACGTTATTAAAGCAAGATTATGCGAGTCAAAAGAAATGTCGCGTGTCATTGTATACATGATTTGTGTCTTGGTGGTAGAAAGGTGAACACATCGAGGAGACTCTTGGTTTGGTTTAGCAGGCATCCTAGGATTACGATATAATAAATAAATATAATGAAAATCTGTACATTAGCGTCACTGTTTTGACAAGTCTCGTTATTTAAGGCTCAAGGACAAAGATAGAAAATATGGCAATAAAACGGGACGTAAATATAGCGGAAATCTGCAGGTTCTAATTACTATAACTTATTATAACTAAATTTGTTTGTCCATTTAGTTATACAGTCTGCTGTGTCCACACAGATTTGACAACGTCCAAAAAAAATAACTAAATAAATAAATAAATAAATAAATAAATAAAAATTTTTTTTTTGATTATTTTATTATTAAAATAGTAATAAAATTAAAGTAGTAAATCGTAATAATACTGGCTCTAGTTCAACTGCCTCATATACGAGGTGTTGATGTTTTCAGTGTTCGGCATCACCCCAGAGATACTAAATGGCATCACCTGATCCCACTTTAGCCCTGGGGTGGGTAAACAACTGCAGAGGCAGGAATGAGCTGCAAAACCATTGGGGGGGGGCGTTTTGATGCAATGTTGCTTAATAAAGGAAGTTCTGCTTGGAAACAGTTCTGCCATTTGTAGTCCAAAATGAAATAAAAACCTGACCACCGAACACGTGCAGGGTGTAAACAACCATTTTAAGCACTTCTGAAATAAGCTGGCAAGAATGCTTTTATCTAAAGACATCCTGTCGAACTGTAGTCCGTACAATGCGTTATCTTTTGTTGAGATAACAGATGTCTTTAGAAGCGAATGTCGAACTAGATTCATTATATTGTGTAGACCATCGCAAACACGTCATTTGCGCTTCTGACAGAAAACTGAAATGACATTGGGAAACCGTATTATCTTGAAAAGGCAAATCAGATGGGGGAAAAAAAATAAATAACGTACAGGATAAGCAGGACTGAGAATGTGAGAATGGCTGCAAAAGGAGCGAAAAGACTGACTCAGCACACAGAGCTAAAACAAGCACACATTTCACTGAGAAAAAAAAAAGAGCAGCTCTTGGATCGTTATGGACAATCTGTTTCCGACATTTAATGACTTCTCGTGGTAAACTTGGCTTGGCTGTGCTGTTGAAGCCCAGGAAAGGAACGTGGAGTTGTTAAGTGGTTTGATTAGACCAAATCTGTCAGCTTTCACAATTAACATACCTTGACCAGTACTTCGATTTGACGTTTAACAGATTCAAATGTAGAACTGCGTTTCTGTCATACTAGCCACAAATTGCCACATGCTCAAAAGATGAAGTAATGCTTTGATCAAGTAAATAAAAGTGAATATAGTAAATAATAAGTTATATAACATTGCATGATTTGAAGTGAACTGCTGCCACGTTTTTTTTTACTTCCAAACCTGCTGTGTACGTATTCACGTAATTACATTATATAATTTTATAATTTTTATATAAATAAGTTTAATATGACACTGGGGTCTTAAATTGCGATTCCTGCTTTTCCATGCCCAAATGTGTGCTTCTAAACACATTTCACACACATCGTTTTAAGTTGTAAACATGAGTGTGACGCTCAGACTGTGAAGCCCTCTAATCCTGCTGTCAAACTAATTCTATTGGCTGAGCTGCTGTTTTGACTGGCTTAGGATTTTTTATTTTATTTTATTTTTTACTTGTTGTTTCAGTAGAAAATCTGTTATCATCACCTACGGTGCACTTCAAATCAAGTACAATGCCTTTTAAAAAGTGTGTAAAAAGGTCCCCCCCCCACATTTTTCACATGCTTTCATTTAACCGGTGCTTAGATAATATATGATAATATATGATTACAAAGGTCAGATTTTAAAAAGATTGTTAATGGGGGTATATTCCGTTTTATTCAAAGCCATTTTCCTACATAGCTCAAGCACATCACAGATTATTTAAACTCAGCAGTGACCATTTAGTTGTGGAAAAAAAAAAAGAGATGCACCATCCCAAAGTACCTGACTGCCCCTGCTGGGAGTCTCTCATGGTTAAAGCCCCATCCCTCCCCATCAAACTCACTCCTCAAGATGATCTCAGTGCGGCTGATCTTCTGCGGGAAGCGATACACTCTTGGGGCTGGCATGATGGACAGGTGCCTGCAGGCCTGCCTTTTTGCTCTGACGCCCTGAACCCGGACCAAGTCCCACTGGGAGAGTTGAGGTAGAGATATTGAGCTCTACTCTTGTACACCTGAGTCAGATTCCCATTGAAAAAAAAGAAAAAGAAAAAAAATGAAACCTGCATAACGGAGTACAGAACTCAAAACGAAACTAATTCCACAGCAACAAAAGCCAACCTGAGTCCTGGAAGATCCCAAGAAAGTGACAAGCCAAGCTCTGCAATTATTTAGAAAGCTGGAGAGGAGAAACCTTCTGCAACGAGGACTATTAAGAGTCTGTGGAAAGAGAATGATCTCATCGATAAAAAGTGTTCTGGGCTGCCAACGTCATCTCTCCCACCTTGGCTGTTGGAGCAATTTGGTGGTCATGTGGTGTCACTAGTCAGAAAACAAACACATACCAGACACTGGTTCAAGCCCACCTCTTTCAAGCCATATTTAGGCTCCCCGACCAGAAAAACAAACTCTTTTTGGCTCAGGAATGTCTTTCTATTTCCTCTCAGAGGTGCCATGTCTCAAAAGACAAACACCTGTCAATGCCAAACTGTAAAGTCTCAAAGCAGGGTGACCTTCATTTAGACCTCTAGACGCAGATGCAGCAGGCTCCTGGGGGTCTACGGTGGGACGGAGTGAAAAGCCTGCTTTGTTCTGACATGGATGAGCTCATGCAATCCCACATATTTCACGACTGTCAACAGGTCATCACAAGACCGTATTTATACACTGAAAGGTGGCACAGAAACCTTAACTCATGACCTTTTCACATGTTGCAGATAGGCTACTGGCCCAAGCAGGGTATTATATGGAAGCTAGTGACAGACACCTAAAATTAGAGCTTCATTTATTCTTAATATGAAATATACAAGGTTTCTGTAGCATACTTTTCTTACTAGACTGTTAGTCAACCCATCCATCTAAGAAAGTGCTGAAATGAAGATCAGGGCACATTAGCCATGTGACAGCTAAGGTATCCAGACTTCTAAAGATCAGATTTGTTTTCCCCATTAAAGGTAAAAAGACTTTGGGTATCAGTTTGAAAAACATCTAAGAGGGAATTTGGGGCTTAAGAATCTGCACAGAAAAAAATAAAATAAAATTCAACCTGTTTTTACATTTATGTCACCTTTTCCATCATCTAACAAGCTTAAGGTTCATCTTTAAAAGGCCAATAATACCATTAAATGTATTATAAATTATTATTTAGACAAACAAAAAGATGAACATGTAACAACCAAAGTATTAATATGTGAAAGAAGACTTTAACAACAGTCTACATTGTCAAGATGATTATTAAGTTAGAAGACAAGGTCTTTTTCCCCCACTGAGATTTCACGGCGTGAGAAATCACACAGCTTTAGCTAAGCCAGGGTGTTGGAGGAGCTTAACCAACAGCAACTAAATTATCCAACTGCTGCCATCCCATCAGCACTACAACAAAATTCACATCCTAGTCCTAAACCACAAACACCTGGCTGTCTGTGCCAGTAAGCAATCACGCTTTTGTTCGCACATTCCTAGCGGTCACGTCAAGGTGGAAGTTAAACAAAAAACAGAAGCAAAGAAAGAGTGAAGTTTACAATAATTAAACTCCAATTACCCGTGGGAAAGATAAAAGGTTGTATTTCTCATGTAAACTCCTCAGGCAGATTGTCTGGTTTACACAGTTTTGATTTCTCAATGACAAACATGTTCATGCATTACCTCACCAATACATCAATCAGCACATCCATCACGCCTCCATGTATATATAGTCCATGTTGCCAAGAGCTCTAGGGCCGTCTGCCTTGCAACAGAGATCCTCAGTCATGCTGGCAACAGCATTTATATAAAAACTCACCAAATCTCACACAGTCCACGGCTCCAGTGTCAGGGTAACATCACCCTGGCGTGTGACTCTGTTACCCATTACACTCGACTAAAATTAGCGAACACATTCTGAGGGTTTTTAAAAAAGAATTTTTGATTCCCCTGGACTCCTCAGCAAACACGTCACTCGATGACACGCGTAACAAAACATATACATGAAGGTCTTCAGAGGATCGCCATTACCTAATCTTGCTTTTACAACAGGATGACGCACAAAAGTAATGCACAAACAGGTTACAAACATTCCTATTAGGCCATGTAAACATACTACTGGATGTGATGCTCCAAAAATACAATCACAGCCACAGAGTCTTAAAAAAAAGGGATGACAACATTGTTATTCCACCTGAGTCTGTGTTTAGACACAGGGTAGAAGACAGTCGATTGCATTCTGGAATTGAGGCATGCGGTATCTGACGGGTATTAGCCCACCTGAGGTCATGAATATGCCAAGAAAACACCGGCTGACATGATTTAGTAACAAGTCTGCCTAGCAACACTGAAATTCAACGTACAATCAACAGGGGGCGTATTTTACTTATGATATTTATTTTTATTTTTCATTCTGAATATGCCAAGAGAGTAAATAAAAAAAAAAAGAGCCAAAGAATACCAAAGAGCCAAGATCTAAATTGTTTCAAACAAATCAATTGTTTCTTTTTTTTTTTTTTTTTTTTTTTTTTAGTGCTTTAAATTTTCTAAATTGCTTGGCTGGTGGTTTTAACAGAAGATAAAAACAGTCAAGAAAGATTTTAAGGTCATATGCATAAACACCATTTTTTGGACAAATGTGGAGTAAACCCTTAAACATGCACCAAGAGTTAATCGAATCTTGACTTCAGAGCTTCAGTAAAAGAGCTAATACAAGCACACACTGCAAATAAGTTCACTTAGAGGTCTGGACACAGACTGCAGTTGGTTGGATGGCTCTAATAGAACTCATTTAGCTCTAGCACAGCTGTACACAGCTTAATATTGACAATGTGAATTAAGGGAGAGCCAATTACGCTTTCCTGCTTTGGCTCAGTCACATGGGATCCTACTGCTGGCTGGTTAGTGCAGTTTAACACACTCCCCAAAAACACTGTCTCATTGCCAGTTACCTACAGGCATTAGGAAATTCAGCAGAGATAGTGTAGCACACACACCAGTGCCGGTGAGTAACGCTACTAACGTAACCAGTATTTGTCACATTACACAGCTCAGCAGACTCCACAAAAGTGCAGATTTTTCTAAAAATCACAGCTTTTTCTAAATAAATGTTTACCCTGTCTCAATTCACACTTTTAACCCTGGCAAACATTCCTGATATTCAAACATGCTGTACGAAAATTACACCTTGCTTGTTTGTTCAAATGAAGCTGATCAAAAAAAAGAAAAGAAAACCTTTCCATTCATGTCTGAGAAAGCAAGTAACATATATTGTATATTTATCAGTGCTGTCAACTGATTATTCAGTAGTAAACATTTGTTTACATAATGTGTGTTTGTACTGTGTATGTTAACTGTATAGATACATTTGCATACAGCATATATATTTTGGAAATATTTACATGCATATATGTTTATATATTTATAATTGATGCCTTTTTTATATTTTATATAAATATATTCAATACATAATTTTTTTCTTAAATACGTACATGCATTTGTCAATCATTTGTCGGGCCTTTTTTAAACACATACATAGTTGCATATTTTGTATATATCCGTTTCAAAATTGAGGGTCAAATTGCTGTTATTTTGAACTTTTTATTTCAAATAATCCACGTCAGGCCCTATGAAAAGTTGTTTTCCATATTTTTTTTTTCATTGTTAAAAGTACAGTATGTATGATTGACAGCCAGCAGTTAAAAAAAGTACTGCAATTTTGGCCCAAAATCTGCTCGAAACGCACATTTCAGAGTAAAATAACTAGCTCTAGCATTGTTGTTTAAACAGCTATGCAAGCATATCATATTTCCTAATTATCTAAAAACATATGTTCTTTTTTTGGCTTTAGAACAGAAAAACTTACAGCACCTTTAAGAATCAAAAGCATCTCTAATTAACTGATTTTATATAAATAATTATAATTTATTTATTTTATTGTCCGTCTATTTATCTTAAATTTAATTAGCTAGGTTCTGAATTATTCTAAACTACTGCTCAAAAGTGCAGCTTGACTGTAATTGAACTACCTTAAATTCTGAATAGCTTGTGCCCACAAAACGGGCACAAAGTAATGAAATGTAAACCTAGTCTCTAATAAGGGAGAAAGTGGACAAATAAGGAAGGAAGGCAGGACCAAAGGGATCCGATGTGAGAAGAAAGCTGCAAGGCAGATGAGAAGAGGGAGAAACTAAAATCCCGAAGGCGAAACTCCTTCGTTGAAGACTCATCTTCCCCAAGGCATCAAGAGATGAGCTGATTTTTTTTTCTATGTTCCCCACAGTTTCTCTCTATAGGGTCTGAGAGAGTGAGCCTAAAATGAAAATCTTACAGTAAACAGCATTTTACATCGCTCATTCGAATCCGCCTTTTGGATTGAAACAGTCAGAGGACTTGGACTGCAAGGCTATCCGCTCATCAGCAAAGAATGCATAATTAACATTGCTTTGCATAATTAACCGCCGTGGTATCAGGTAATTAATAGACAGTAATAAGGCCACAGAGTCTGAGGCTTCCTGTGGTGATAACAGGAGCCCAGAGCTGTGACTAGATAACTTTCCATAGCGAGATTAGTGAGACAAAGAACTGAAGGTCATGGAAAATGGCAACAGTCGCCATTTCTGCATTGCTTGAATAAATATTATTTGCACAAAATGCCTTTTCTTTCTTCTAAGATACAAAAAGAGATCTGACCTGTGGAAAATACAGCAAGCTCTAATTGTAGTGCTTTTTGCACAAACACATGGACATGGTGGTGAGGAAAAAAAATTCAGGGAGGTAGAATTTATATATATATATATATATATATATATATATATATATATATATATATATATATATATATATATATATATATATATATATATATATATTATATTTATTTATTTATTTTTCTACCACCCTGAATTTTTTCCCCCACCACCATGTCCTTGTGTTTGTGCAAAAAGCACTACACAAAGATATTTTTCATTCTCTCACAACATATACATATATAAGAATTCAGTCTCACAATCTCCGCCAAGAATCAAACTGTGACATTCATATTTATTCTATACATCACTGAAACACTACTTTCCTATATTTCAGCTTGACTGAACAGAATCCAACTTGCTGCGACGGATACAAACAATTCTTTCAAAAGCTTCCTTGCCTCAAACACACAGTGTGGGGTTAACAGAATGACCTTACTATTGTGCTACACAGTAGAAAAGAGAACAGCTCAATATGCAACAGTTCAGGACTCACGGATCAGCCGTATCTCAAAGAGACAAGCAGAGTCCGGTCCACAAAACAAAGCATCATCTGTTTCTAATAGAGAAAACAACCTCAGCAATGAACTGCCCTGACACGCTGAGAACATTGAGCTCAGTGTGGGGAATGACCCCCTGCTGTGACCGTGCCAGGGTCTCAGACAGCAGAGGAAAAAAAAAGGCCGAAAGCGACACGTGTACGCACACATGCAACCGCTGCAGACAAATGGATTTCATGCAGACTGTTATACACAAGCAGAGGCACCTACTTCTAAACCCAATCAGAGCAATCAGAGGTAACCCAGACTCTCTCTCTCTCTCTCATAAACAACATGCATACCAAACAAAACCCCTGTGAGCAGGCCCCCGTTTGCTAAATTACAATTAATTGAGCACAATAGGCTGAGTCTGGCTCCAAATGTGACCTCACTAACTGGGCAAAGAACAGAACACAATTACATTCTGCAGAACTCACTAGCACTAAACAAAAACAGCGAAAGACCATTTGCTAATTGGACTGTTTATAATGGATTTAAAAAGTGTCTTACATAGGATAAAAGCACAAAGTGCAGCATCAGCAAGTGGCCCCATAGTATAGATATATATTATGAATACATAAACTTAATATATTTGTCTTAAATATGCATGCATGGGTGTATATATACACACAGTACATATAGAAAATAAATATACACTGTACACGCGTATACTACATAAAAATTTTTTTATTTTATATGCAATTATTCACGATTATTGAATTGTCAGTACTATTATTTATGTGTGTATTTCCATAAATCATTTTATTGGTTTAGAAACATGGCACGTTATTTAATTAATTCTCATACTTTAATTTGAATAAAACTTCAGTTTACAGCATTGAATACTATAAATATAGATGTTTTAACACGCTGCAGAAGAATGATTCTGCAGAATTTCCTGAAGCGCTTCCAAAACGATTCTTCAGAAGAATCCTGAGCATCACTACTGAAGGTGTGGTAGAACCCAGTTCACGCAATTCACACGTCAATAAAGTTTTGCACTCTGGTGTTAAAATAGCATTCTCACCTGCATCCTGAGAGTTCAGCACCTCCAGGGCATGCATCATGGCACTGGCAAATACATTGGCATCCTCTTTGCTGCCAAAGTTAAGGCCATACACCTGCCGTGCATCTCGCCACTGGTGAAACGTTTGTGTGGCCTGGTTGTATTTGAGCCCCTTTGGAATGGCACAGTTTATTACCACCTGTTGACAGAAAAGAACAGAATATATTCAACACATCAAAAAAATCGTATAATTGGAAATGCAAGGCTAAAATCAGAACAGCTCAGAAGACTGTAAAGCACTATATACTGCATCCTCACACAACATAAAAGTGCGGAAGTAGCCCGTAAAACTCCACATGGTCTCAGGGGAACAATGTGACATTGCATACAAATTGCTGCAGCTTTCATGTGAAGCGAAAAAAAACAATGTTTTTAAGCATATTAAAACCTCATCTGTACTGAACAAAATAAAACCCACGTTTAGCATGGGCAAAATATACAGTTTTTGCATATGCATAGGCCCTTTTTCCCCTCGTGAGATAAAACCGATAAAACAAGGTTTCGAGTTTAAAGCAAAAATCTCTGACTAAACCTCCTCTCAACACAAAGGAATTGCATTTCAGAGACAAAGACTTGCTTCCTAAAAGATTCACAAGGACAAAGTAAAATAAATAATAATAAAATGAAAATGCCGCTTGCAGCACCTCTATCCTTGTAGATAACAAAAAAAGTAAATGCATTTCTTCAGTACGTCCACAAAGGCTATGGAGTCCATCACGGCATCAGACAGGTGTTATAGCAATGATACTGCTTGGTTAATAGTGTAATCGCATATCGTGATGCTTAAATATCCAACACTTGACTGGCTTTCTAAAATCTCCCAACAACATGTCCTCAACAGGGTGAATCTTTCTCGAGCTTCTGTGGTAACTGGCTGTTTTCCCAGTCATTTCAATTTCTCATCCTTTGACATCAATGTAATTACCATGAGAAGTGCAACTAATTAGCGAACTTTATAAAAGGAACTGTGAACTGTAAGCCATCCTGTCACAACTCGCAAGTGAAGAAAACTTCTCAGTTTTCTCAACACATTAATGAAATTAAGCAGCAAAAAATAAGACTGGGGCATGGTCCTATACAAGCGAACCTTCCTGGGCAGTTTTGCCATTGTTTTGGGCCTGCAAGCCTTTAAGTGGTAGTTACTTCTACTAAATAGTGTGCGTGTATGTATATATTCCAATGGATCCTCTGCAGTGAATGGGTGCCATCAGAATGAAAGCCCAAGGAGCTGATAAAACACCACAAGTAATCCACAAGTCCTTTATTCATAATATTGCAACATATTACTCTCATTCTGACGGCACCCATTTACTGCAAATAAAAAATGTACAAGCAATCATTACTAGCTCATCTTACTATAGACTGTTGTTATTGTAAATGCGTGTCTAATAAATGACTAGGCTAGTTACTGGCACACTTGCAAGTATAGATCTAAAGACATTAGTCAGTTATACATAGATGCCAAGGCTAAACATAAAAGGTCTGTTGACATTTTATGTGCAGCACTTCAGCGCTTTACTCAGTCACTATACTGTCATGAATGGCATCATCATTAGATGCCAGTAAGTTTCCTCAAGTAATCTGATATTCTCCATCCTCCGATATCACTGTGATGATTGCGCTGTTCATGAATTATTAACGCGGCCAGGACTAAAAAGGCCTAGGTACTCTCAGAAACATAAATAGGCTTTCCATGAAACACTGAATAACCATAAAAAAACAATGAGTCATGTACAGTGTCACCACCCCCTCAGCATTTCTGCCATTTGTGTAGCAGGGCGCAACAACCACGGTCAATGCTGAATAAAGGTTACCTTTAAGTGCACATTACCTTGCACTTCACTAAAAGTGTAGAAAAATGTCCTCACCTAAACAATGGAAGAGAAAAAGGTTTCTTTAACGGTTCAGTTCTTCGCAGGAAATGAACAGATAAAGAAAGAACCAGGGCAGACAGTAATTAAATACATATGCAATATACGGCCTGAAGTGAATTACGTGACGTAAAACGGTCTAAATTTAGCACACAAAAGTTAGTTTCTGTGCTTCTGAACCAAAAAAAAAAAAAAAAAAAAAAAGAACTCTCCAAAAAAAGGTTTCTTAAGACAACACAGCTGAACACTTAATATGTGCTGTTTAAAGACTGACACTTCCACCGCCTTTATTGAGTAACCTTCACACACAGATTGATTGGCTGCCTATTAACATGGATATAACGGACTTGGTTATATCAGGACACAACATACAAATAAGTCCTTGATGATGTCAGGAAACATAAAGCGGACTTTGCAAGGACAAGGCAGTAGCTTGAAAATGAAAGCATAATCAAAATGATACAACAGATCCAATTAATAGTTTCCTAAGCGCCCATTGTTGCTCATCTCAAATGCAAAGAGCTTGTTTTTGATGCACGGAACCTTGACATTATGTGGGTACTTGGGAGAAACAGAAAAAAATAATTATCATTTTAAAAAGAATATAGACAAGTAAAACTCAACTGATCAAACAAGCAAAAAAATTATAAAACCTCAGAAATCTATAATTTTCAATGTTAACTTCTGTAACAAAACTGCTGCTTTCATTTAAGTAACCTATTGGACTGCAAGAGTACCGTTTTTTTACTCTGTTTCTTATGCATGTAAAAAGTTTATCCTGTATTTTGTGTTTTCACTGAACCTGATTAGAAATATAAAGCACGAGACTGCAGTGCATGGGTTTTTCCATTTCTTCTTTACACCCAAGTTGCACTAAATCAACCAAATCATCTGTCAGAAGCTTACTGAAGGGTCTGATTTAATAGTTCACGTCATATTAAACTTCCTCAATTGTACGTACTGAAATATAAATAAGCACATAAGCAAAATCACTGGGTCTGATTTCGATTTAAGGGTCATTAAAAAGTTTTAAAAAATTACCAGACGGTTTTTGTGATGGGAACAAAAAGATAACTTTTAATTACTTCGCTAAATTAATTTTTGGCATGCATAGAATCTTAGAGGACAACAAAAATGCATTACAAGAAATATCCAACATTAAAAGGAAGTTCCTGTTTTAAGGTTTAAGGGCTTTTAATATAGTCTCTCCCACTACATACGCGAGTTTACAAAATACTCATAAAACGAGGAAAGGTTTGAAGGTTGCTGAAGCAGCACATACTTCCCATGTGTGCATGCACAATTTGCAGAAACTCTAAAGTAGACGTTTAGCAACCTCATGAGCTTTTAAATACATCAGTAAAAAAGTACAGCCATTTTTATTTCAGGACAGTCTTTACTGCCACACCACGTTTCCTGAACACAAACATGGTGGTTTTATTTAAAATATGTTAATAGCATTCAAATGCGTCCAGGGTTATAATTAATCTCAGCAAATGGCACTAAGACAAATGGCTTCCTAACCACAAAACAGCACATAAATCAGGAGATTTTAAAGAAATTTGCTACCCTTTCCATTTAATGCAGTAGCTAGACAGTTCACAGTTAAATTAGTATTTATTAATATGGTAGCAGAAATATGCAGAAAGCACATAAGTAGGGAGGGATTTGTGTATTTGGTTAAAAACACAATTTTTCTTCTGAAATAAATGGGATTTTTAATATTTTGTTGACCCATTTCCAGCACTAAATTTCAGTTTGACCCATGTCAAAAAAAATCATGTCAGAAAATTGATTGGTTTCTTGATCAATTAATAGCTAAAAAAAATTTAAGCTATTCTATGCAACTCAAATCACTTACCAAGGTCAAGGTTACTCTGACTGAGTAAAACAACATTCCCAAATCCATTGCATACAGCCTTTTTCTTGAAGTTCATAAAAAAATTGAAATCTTATTTACTCGCCCTCATTTCTTTCACAATGTGAGAAAAGCATAAAAACATAAAAGCATTAAAATCCATATGACTATATTTTTATGGCCCCCCAAAGTTATATGAAGTAACAGACAGATTAAAATAAGGCTTGTATAGCATGGATCACTTTTTTGAACAAGTCTGATTCACTATCCTCATAAGGAAACATTATTTACCACAAAACAAAGGAAAAAAATGATACTGCTCAAAAACAATTTGGGAACACGGTGACGAATAGTATTTTTGCGTGAATTATTCCTTGAAACGCCACAATGAACCACTAAAAGGAAAGATGTACGGAATTTTCCAAAATGTAGCCAAGCAAAACATTCTTGTAATCACAACAAGAACAGGAGCATTTCTCATGAGATGTTATTCTGTTTAAAGCAAGCTGTGCTGATCTGTGAGCCACTCAAACCTCCCGTGTTCTGTGTCATGGGTCATCAAAGCACTGCAGTGAAACCAGACCCCTCTCTGCAGGAGAAGCCAACAAGGCCAAGCAGACGGCCTCTCAGTTAAACCCACTGGATTGTGGACACTCAATATCTGACTCAATATCTGACTCAATTCTGACGTCATGTCTAACAGACCCATTTATCAGTGAAAATATTTACAATAAAATTACAGAGACATAACCTTACTGTCGATAAAATTAAAAGCGAAAATGAAGGCCCAATTTTTATTATTTTTTTTCCAAAGTCATCCTATTCTTACAATTGTAATAATGGTCAATGTGGAGTAACAATTTTGTTAAAATACCAAAAATCTTTTTTTTTTTTTTTTTTTTTTTTTTTTACCAATTAAAACTGAAATTTGCTTCAATTACAAACAGTATTACATTAATGCAAGAATCAGTGTTTTTATGGTCAACAGAACTTTCTAAAGCAATAAATAATAGCATTTAAGTTGATAATTGGTAATTAATTGGTTAATCGGTAACCTGAATTTACTTTTTGGAGAGTAAAACTAGGGTAAATAATGACCTCGTTTCTAATGACAAGAATGAAAAATTTAGTAGAGAATTTCTTTGGCAATCCATCATGCTAATTAATAGTTTCCAACTCACAGCCACCAGAGCTCCCCTTTCTCTTACCTGGTGGTCCTGAATTTTACGGCCCACTACTCTGAAGGCGTTGTTGCCAGTGTGGTGATAGATGTGGACTCGACTAAAGCCTGTAGATCCACCAGCCGGAACCCACTTCTTATTGGCGTCGTCATATACCATGACAGCAGCCCGTGCCTGACAGATACTCTGCTCACTGAAAACACAGACAAACAGACATATGCATTAATGGACAAACAAAAACGATTTTGCCTTGAAAAATCTTCAGTGGTTAAAAAAAACTCTTAATAAATCCCACAAAAATCAAAATTCAATGTAATAAAATAAAATATATAATAAAAAAAAAAAAAAAAAAAAAAAAAAAAAAAAAAAAATTATATATATATATATATATATATATATATATATATATATATATATATATATATATATATATATATATATATATATATATATATATATAATTCCTTCTATGGCTTAAAACAGCAAAGAATATGGAAATCAATGCTTTAAATCCAACAAGAAGACATTTTATGTTAATAATTGCAGTAGTTAACCATTTATCCAATCACAGAAAGCTTCAAGCCACAGAGAAGTAACCATGGGTCATACGATCCCTGCATTAGCACTTAAGTACAGCACACCTTTATAGGTCACGCTTTCATTAAGTAGTCACCCATTAAGTGTAAACACAAAAATCATATTCCCCGTCTCTCTGCTCACTTCGCACTATAGAGCAACTATAACACTAAATTATTTACAATGACTTCCAACCTCCCACTGCGTTAATAGAATAGGAAGAGAGCCATACACTTCCCTTCTCACGTGATCAACTGGAAGCAACACTTAATGCAGGTGGAAAAAGGCAAGAGCGAGAAAACGAGAACGAGTGGAAAAAGTGCTTTGACCTTGTGAAAAAAAAAAAAATACTTCTGGTTGCGCTCCTTTAGAAAACTCCTTCCTTTAGAAACCTTGACAAAATGTTTTGGCCGTATTTCATTCAGTTAATCTGTTTTAGTTGTAATGAGTCTGTGGCACTTCTATATTTCACGAAAAAGAGAAAACAAAGAAACGAAAGCTAGAATTTACATCGGTTTATGTCCAGTTGTGTTTTGTCGATTGCTTGGCTTCTTTGCACCAAGTGGTTTTTGGTCTTCCCGTTTCTTTAAGTGCCAGTCCTTACTACTTTATTTACACGGTCATAAATTCTCATAAAATGACGTCCTTAAATATTCCCATACAAAAGACCACTGGATGGATGGAAAGATTTTGAGATCAGATGACGCATGGCTAACAGCATCAAGTTAATCTGGTAAGTTAAATAATCATGACCAAGCACTCCCGAATATACACTGACAGACTGTGTCCAGTGTTTTGTTTTGCTTTTTCCCTGAAATCAATCTGAGGACTGAGATGAGATCCTGGGATCATCCGCCCAGCAGATAAGGACTAATCTAACAGGATTGTCTGCTGAGACCAATCCCTGCACTTTAATTAAGGAACAGGCATGCAGGAGCGGGCCGAGAGGGCTCTCTGGTGCTCTATGTCATATTACACTGTAATTGATGGCAGACAGTCAGAGAGCTAATAGCTTACACAGGACAACTGGCCAAGGGGAGAACCATGACACACACAAAAAAAAAAAAAAAAACTCTTTCAACAAATCTGTGACTCAAACAGAAAACATTTACATCCCCAAAAGGTTCTTGGATATAAACAAAAGACTCACCAACCTCATTACCATGCTATTTTCCCCAGTTAAATTGATCTATTAATTGTTTTCATTTGAAACTATTAATGAACCAATCAAAACAAAATACGCTACAATAACTTGTAAATTCAAGCTGACACTTCAGCAGGCCTGAAACACTGAAGATTTCAGTCCCACAGGCTACAGACAGTACACCATTTGTGTTTATATAGTTTGGCAATAAAACATCTTAGCAACCTTCAAAAAGACATTATGTTGCCCCACAGTTTCATTTCAGAGGTACAAATAAATTCAAAAGGACAGAGGGAGACCAGAAAAACTTCGCTTGATGGAATTATGCAGAATTTATGACAGCTATGCCATTGCATTTTCTCATCAGTCGTAGGATTAATAAGCCACTAGGGAATTTGACAAAATAAAAAGCTCAGCTGGGCTGAAATTGGATGCAAAAAAGAAAAAAAAACATAAGCAAAACTACTGCTCATGTGTGATTATTGATTACACCAAGTATTAAATATTTCTTTTTTTTTTTGAACCTTGCAATTGTCTACAAAGCTGATGTGAACAATGGTGAAGAATTACATTAATATTAATTGTCTGAATCACCGTAGCACATCAAGCGTTTGACAATTAGATCAAAGATGAACAGCAAAACTGTTTAGTTAATGTTTAAAGGAATTAATTTGACTGTAAACAAGCATTATGACAAAGTGTGATCAAAAACCCCTTGATATAAAAAAACCCCAAAAACAACAACAACAACATCCAAAAGCACAGCAGCAATGCAATCAGGAAACATTTTCCTTCCCTCATCGCTTTAACATCTCAACAGCTAAAAAATACGACATCAGAGAGCTTCGTGCTGAGGCTGCAGTGACGCGAGAGCAAGCGCTGCCTGCAAAATGCTCTGGGGAAGAGCATGGTAAACCAAGATCTGATTATGCAACCCAGCGCCCACAACATCAGGAGAAATAATCATCAACCTTCTACACAGCTCAAAGTAACGTCCTCGATGACAGCTCCATTGTCTCTGGTCATGTAACGCACTCATTCACAAATAAACTACACAAGTTAAGATGAAGGGATGCTTGTTGCAGCATGTGCGATAATGGCATTGCATCTACAAACAAGGACGCAGATTCCGCATGCTGACAGTGATGCCGCCAAAATAAATTACGCAACATTGTGAATATTTTAATGTTTTTTTTTTTATTCATCCGTTAGGTCAATTTGAATTGTCTCAATGCGAACCATCGAATTAAACTAACCGACTCAAATGCTTACAGAAACTAAGTACACATTAATCTAGTTGAATACTGTTATTTAACCTTTATTGTAGATTGTATATATTAGCATACTAATTAAAAAATATATATATTTTTGTGCACTAGTTTAATTATAAATGGTGTATACCACGACTTTGTCTTGCAATAATCGGCATTCAGTTAATTAAGGAAAAATTAAAAAAAAAAAATAATAAAATAAAAAAAAAAATCACCCATTAAGGCAATTTCAAATTATGCAATAACATTCTATATAATTCACGAGTAGCAGTAGGCTATTTGTGAATTATACATGGATCTTGATGTTCGTGTTGGCGCATGATGAACTAGCCCTTAAGGTTTGATATGAATCACGCAAGTCACGAAGGCCGACTCCGACATGCTCACACTTTAACACTTAGTTTGTTTACACCGCTCAAATTGTCTAACACTATAACTCAACAAGCTGCCATCTCTAAGCCGCATCACCAATCCACTGAGACTCTAACAAACACTAGAAATCAAACCTCCTTACAAGTCAAGTGGACTCATTAGCTTCCGGTACAGAGATCTACAGCAGATCTACAGATATACAGCACACAAAAAAAAACAAAAAAAAAAACAAAAAAAAAAACACAAACAAACAAACAAACAGTCATAGTTACCACTTTAATATAACCAACGGACAAAACCACAATGTCATTCAAACAATGAAGGAAAACTGATATAGATCTTGAAGGACAAAGCGTCACAGATCATGCTGTAAATCTTCAAGGTTGAATTGCAGGGAAATGTTCCTCTAAGCTTACATAGACAATGCTGCAAAAGAAACAGAAGCCCACAAACAAGAAATACGGTTTAGTCTTCTTTAAACCCACGTCTGGCAAGCTAGTGAAGAGCACAGTCATTTGGGTCAGTGAGACAATTTAGTAAGAAACAAAGGTATTTTCTAGGTGATCAATGTGGTGAGGTTAAAAATGCAATATCCCAGGTCCTGTGACAAAAAAGCCTATTAAACACCCCTATAGTAAAAACTACTCACTGGATTTGGGCTAGTAGTCACAAACAAAGGACTCTTAATACGAACCGATTCCTTTTAGCGGAAAAAAGTTCCTCAATCTATTATTCCCACTAAGAATCTGGATTGTCCATTCAATGGATACTTTACTATCCCATGAATCTGCAGGAGAGGAGCTGAGAATGACATGACAATGACAACATGGCAGATACAGTGCATCCAAAAAGATAAGATTTGATTTGAATCTGAAAATAAACCAGAATCAAATTCAAATGTAAACTGGAATGGAAGCAAATCAAGACTTGGTAAGTCAGAATTGAATAAACCTGGGACATCTGCATAGATACCCATCATTACTTTTTAGCTCATCTGTCAATGGTCGGTTAAACAGATACTTCCAGTTTAAACGCATGCCTTTGGTTGGGCCAAGAGAAGTTCAAACAATACTTTTAAGTTTACCTCTGCTTATTAAAGCTGAGATACGATAAAGCCCTTCAACAACGAAAAGAAAAAAAAAATTAAAAATAGCAAAATTAACCAAATAAGCAATGCCAATAAAGATTAAAAAAAAATAAAATATTTCCATTTGTGCAATTCTACAAATCCCTAAGAGGGCCACAGACCCCTAAAATAAGACTTCTGCTGCGCTTTACCTACTCAACTAGCCACAGGTGCGTGAGAAAGAGCAGACAGGAGCTATTTTAAACCATACTCCTGTAAAAGAGATGGCTCAGGCTGAGAGCTGACTGCTCACAGGGAGCTCGAGGGTCCACGGCATGGTGTAGGCGTTGCAGGGAGCTGGAAATAGGCTCCGACTCCCACTGTGAGAAGCATACCGTCTCACAGCCACAAGGTGAAATCAGCATACAGTGACAAATAACTGAAACCCTGATCACCGGCTACAAAATGAGATCATGACGAACCTGGCAAGATGCGACCAAAGCACATACATGAAAAAAGGCAGAAATAACTTCATATAACATTAACATTCAAACATTGGGGTGAGTAGCAATTGTTTTTGACAGTCTCTAATGCTTATCATATGCTTAAACTGCTCCATTTATTTGATGAAAAATAGAAAAAAATTATATTTGTGAAATACTACTACCATTTAAAATATTGTAAAACTTTAATATATTCCTGGCATAGCATTGCTGAATTTTCAGCAGCCATTATTGTAGTCTTCGTTCACATGATTCTATTTATGAAATCATAATATTTGGTGCTCAAAATTATTATTATTATCATCAATGTTGAAAACAGTTGTGTAGCTTAATATTTTGTTTAAATAATGATACTTTGATGAACAAAGTTTTGAATTTTTTGTATCACTTTTGATGAGCTTAAAAGTACAATATCAATTAAAAATATATATATATATATATTAATGAGCACAAACTTTCGAACAACAATGACAGATGTGTAAGTACAAGTAGAATAAAAAATTTAAAATCATACTTGTCTTTCAAACCATATTATGTTTTTTTCCCCAAGGTCCAAAAAAGGCTAAATAAATGAATAATGCCACCAACTGTATAATTTCTGAGGTCTTATGACAGCTTTGTATAAGGACATTATTTTAAGGCATTGTTCATTAATAATATTCACACCAAATATTCTTCAAAACAAAAAAAAGTGTGTACAACAATTAAATAAATTACATTTTTTTAGTTTACAGATGAGCCAGATTCCTTTAATTAAAAGAACGAACAAAATCGTTCGTGAAGTTAGTCAAGCTAACTGAAGAATTCTGAAAATTACTCTTCTTGTATGACTATATGGGAGGCGTTTGGAAGGGGAGGATGTCGAACTCACTATATGAAGCAGCATGTCAACTGATTCAGCACTTGCATCTGTTTTCCTGTGCATTTCATTTCCTCCATTTTGAGGAGGATATTTCATTATGCATTCCACGGAACTGTCCGCGATACAATCTTCATGCCAATTCAAAAGATTTCCGAGTCTGTAGTGATCACGTACTAGTGTCGAGAGAGACATCCCCATAAGTCACAATCCCTCGTTGGTGGGTTTTTTTTGCCCTCTTTTGGTCTTTTTTTAGTCTGAGGAATTAAAGCCATCACCTTAGCAACACTGTGTACGTGGGTGGGTTTTATGTGTAGCTCCTACATAATACTTGGAAAAAAGATTCTGTATAAGAAAAAAAAAAAAAGAGCCATTCAGGCTTCTCTTTCGCTTGCCTTTTGTTTTGCTCTGTAACACAAGCTATGATCAGCACTAAATAGACAGTAAACTGGTCTATCCCGAGACTATCCCAAAAAAACTAAATGGATGTTAATACTCTGAGCCCGGCGTTCACCGTTCACCTTGGCATCCTTACTATGATCCTTTCCAGCTAACGACAGCAACTGCTTCCTTCACAGTCGAGATGGAGAGTCCCTGAGCTGCCAACACCTCACCTCCTCCACAGAAACCGCAAAAACTGGCTTAAAAATACACTCCACTCACAAACCATGAGTCACGCAGAACACCCGTTTCGGTGGATGCCAGTGCAGATTCATTCATGCCATGCTTTGCAGGACAATGGGAGACATCATCACTGTATAAACAGCTCTGGTGACATCCTCTGCCTGGGCAGCTATTTGTGAGAAGAGTCTGCTTTTAAGCCACTGGCAAGGGGACAAGAACACACTTAAAAAGGACGGAAACCGATGCGAGGGGAGTACTAATACCGTTTTAATTCACAGATTTTTGAGTCTGAACACAAAATGAGCAATACGAAAGCTGAGCAATAAAAAGTCAGCACCAGCAGATACAAGATCGTGGCATGTAGAAAAATGAGTAAAGTATTTTTGTCTGGACAGCATAGTATTTTTTCATTTGTATTACATTTAAAAAATAATAATAGTTATATATTACTAATAAATGTTTTTATTGTAATTATTTACATTTTATAATTTATAATTTATCTAAAAATATATCATTTTACTGTGAAAATGTGAAAAAATTTATTTAAATGACAATTTATAAATTAGAATTGAGCCTCTCAGTACTTTATTGCTTACATGTATATAGCATTTTTTTTTTTTTACATTTGATTTAATCTTAAATATATATTTTTATTAAAATTTAATTCAAATACTGTATTTAGAATCTTTTATTCAAAAAATCTTAATTTTTTAAATAAAAATCTTAAATCTTAAAAAAAATCTTAAATCTTAAAAATATTTAAAAATCTTAATTTCTAATATTTAATTCACAAAAATATAAAAATGTATATTGCATATAATGTTTCTGAAAAATACATTTAAACATTTCAAGAACATAGTGATCATGTCTAATGAATTTCTAATCGGAAATAGTGCTAGGTTATATGCCTCATTTCTCAGTGAATTATGACCTTTTCCCGCCTCTAAGACACACAACAACAAAGCTTGAATTAAAAAAGGTACACGTAAAAAAGGTACACCTTGTCATTGTGGAGAATTAGTGTTTAATCAGAGAATGTTAAACTGAGGTAGTAAAACTTTAGACACTTGAGAAAAAGCTCTGTTCTACCCAATTCACAACATGCCAATATCTACTGTAGCACAAATTTATGCCTTTTTCCTTCAGGCGTCCTTGTTTGACTGGCCACTAAAAAACATCAGCAAAATACTGCTATCCTAAATACATTTTCACTTTGACAGCTGCCATCTGTCATCTTTATCTAAGCTGTGTGTCGGGTATAATCCACACAGTTTGACATGTTGGACATTCAAGATGTTCATGGTTTGTATAGTAAAGCCAGACGGATGGCTTTACCAAGTCTAAGAAATATTAGCTTAAATATTGGCTGGTTTTATTTATAAGGAATTTTTACTCCAACTACGCTTCCATCTAGAATTTGAACTCAAGCTGACAATAATTATGGTGACCTTTAAGAGTATCAAGGAAACTGCAAGTTCAACAACACAAAACCTCCATTTCATCGCATTACTGAATAATTTAAGTTAAACCAAGCTAACATCGCCCTCTGAAACCATATGTGACCCTGGGCCACAAAACCAGTCATAAGTTGCACGGGTATATTTGTAGCAATAGCCATTCACTCTCAGAAATATAGGTACAAAAGCTGTCACTGGGGCGGTACCTTTTAAAAAGGTACATGTTTGTACCTAAAGGGTCCATTTTGGTACTTTAAAAGGCACATATTAGTACTTAAAGTGTACACGTTTGAACCTAATACCTTTTATAATGGTACAGCCCCGATGACAGATTTTGTACCTTTATTTCTGAGATGGGATAATTAGTTAAAATTACAGATTTTTATTTTATTCCAAAAATCATTATGATATTAAGTAAACATCACGTCCCATTAATATATCTTTATATTTTTCAAACAAAAATAATCAAACATTTTTTTGCACCCTCAGATTACAGATTCAAATATATGCATCCAGGCCAAATATTGTCCTATCCTAACAAACCATATGGAATGGAAAGCTTTCAAATGATATATAAATCTAAAAAAAAACACCAAAAAAAAAACCAGACCCTTATGACTAGATTTGTGGTCCAGGGTATATTTTTCCATCTTTTTCCATCCATAGAAAATGTTTATGTAAAAAGGCATTGGTAGCCTATATCGTAATATATTTAAGTAAAACATTTCTATGTAACATTTTTGCTTGAATATGCACACACACACGTATACAAATACACACACACACACACACATTTATACATTTAAATGGTACACAATAAGAAGCAACAAATCTTTGGTAACTCCACTTTAAACAACATGAAAAAAAAAGTGCACAAAGTTTACATATTTAAGATCTGCATTTAAATTAAAAATAGTTATAAATGTTTTTGTTTGTAGCTAAAGCGGACTGAATGTTTCCAAAGCATTAACCAACAATTAAAATCTTAAGAATGAGCAGACCCAGTTCATAAAACAGGTTTTACTCGGCGCAGCATTGCAAAACATCAACATGAGCTAAACAAAGAAATTAAAAGAATTCCAGAGAATTCTACCACCAACACCTCCTCACCAGAATGACCCGAGGCTCTCTGAAAAACGACTTTGTACCGTGTTTATATACACAAGGCAATTCACTTTTAACAAAGTAGCAGGTGAGTGTTGACAGCGACCTGTTTTGCCTCCACTGAGCTGCTATTCACACCCAAGGAACACAGTGACTTCTCACACCAAACCTTCAGCTTGTATGGAGGTTCCCTTTAAGAACGTCATAAGTGATACTTGTTAGACACGACAGCGAGTGGCGGCATGGTTTACTAAAACACCCCATTCATTGCAGCTAAATGGGGAAACACCTTCCCTCCAAAGACTTTCAAACACTTATTGGAAGTGAGAAACCCAATTTAAAATTGCATGAGAACCCTCATCAGTAAAACAAGGACAAAAATGAACTTTGATACGGTCTGTAGAGGAATATTTGTGCGATGGGATGAACTATCCATCAATGTTTGATGAGTGAATTTTCAGTGCACAAATGTTGGTAGCCTGCCACCGGTTTTATAGGCCAATTTGTGCATCTCCCATCCGTTCCACAGGGAGCTATTAGAGCAAATGAAACTAATCTTACTGAAAACATTTTCCAGCACACTTGCTAAAGCGGCTCGCATTCCTCCATAATTACAATAGAGCATTGCTTTATTAAACCCATAATCCCAGACAGCCAACGAATCGGACGTGAACCTAAACAATGCATTTCTATGATGCCTTTGAGCTACATCAAGGATGCAACAGTTGCTCGTATCAGGAAAACAAACCCACGAAGCCCGTGTGCGTACGTACCGGTGGACTTCCATTTTCGAAGACAGGGCGCATCTTTCATTCAGTATGAAGCCGGACACCTTGCATTGTGCTGCAGACTGGAGCTGCATGGCTTCCCCTGGCTCCAACGCTGCGGATTCGATCCCGATCACACTCGCCTATTCATCGCGTTCCCCTATTCTGAATGCATCGGTGATTCATTATTTAGAGACGGGCTCAAGTCAGCGGTGCTTCTCCATGCTGCTCGCGTACACAATCCCGCTTTTCACAGTGCTGGACGGTAACCTGGCAACAGGCATTTGAGCGCTCACAGTTGTTAAAGGAGATCACGTTTGGGAAGATGAAATTGCTACGCTGTGTTAATACTGCTCAACTGAGCAGGCTTTTTCCCGCCCTGCCTTTTTCTCTCTCTCTCTCTCTCTCTCTCTCTCTCTGGTCTTTCCTACCCCCACCCCTCCTCTTTATTCTGTGCTGCTCCGTTTCAATAGTGATTTATCTTTGCTGGCTAAGCTTTGTTTTGAAGCAGCATGTGCATGCAGGCATCGGTGCAGGACGAGGTAAACATTATTTCAAATGCATGATATACAGTACAAATATTTAACAATTTAAACAAAAAAATCGAAAAAAAGGAGAAAATCTTATTTTTGGCCTTGTGTGACCTCTCAGGTCCTTACGTAAAATGTCAGTGATTAGACAGCAACAAACAACGGTACTGAAGGGGGCACTAGAGCTACAGACGTGTTAGAAGTTACAATATTGACTTATTTGCCTAGGACTGGGTGACATGATGATAATTTTCTAGTCTGAAATATTGCGATTAGAATTTAATTCCACATTGTTGACGTTGAAATTATGCGTTCCAAAATTTGTGTTCCGAAGATGAAGGTCTTGCAGAACAAGAGGGTGATTATTCAATGACAGAATTTATTTTTGGGTGAGCTATTCCTTTAAGACAACACACAAAGCAGTTTATGTAGCTAGAAACATCTGCATTTGTACATAAATCCTGCTTTTAGGCACTTAAGCACTTAGTAGAACAACAGTATTGATACTATAAAGTACTATTGTATCGAACATTTACAGTGGTACAATATCTTCTTTTCAATTTAAATTATTTTGTGAGTTGTGACCTTTAAAAACCTAGGGAATGATTTGACCAGAACATAGAATTCAGCTTCGTCTAAACAGCTCGAAGCCATAAAATGAGCAATCAATCTACACAAAATTGCTGTGTGCTACCCCAGTCTCAACTGAGAAAAGCTCAACGCTAGACTTAAAACAGCGCTACAGAGCAATGAAGTCAAATCAATTAAAAGATTTATGCATTTTAATGCGCGATCCCTTAACGGTAAAATAAAACTGGGGAAACATGTGACAGATGCACTCTGCGATCATGTGGTTTGGGTGTATGGCACAGACCCTGTGGTTTGCGATTGTCTGTCCTGTCTCCACAGGAACAGATGGGTGTGAGTGACAGGTCAGGTGTAGAATAAGGGCTTTGTCATTTCTGAGGATAGGACTGACTGCGCAGACGCCGGATCATAATGCACGGTCACACTCCATGCGTCTAGCCTGTAAAGTCTGCAATTAATCACTCAGGCGCTGACAAGGACTGTGCCGGTCAAGGACCCACCCAAATCAACCATCTCTGACAGGGACGAACTGACAGCAAGAGTAATCGATGAGACTTTGGTGTTCTCAGCAGGGCTGTCAAGATATCACACTTTTAGTAATCAATACAAAATGCAATACTGTAGCTAATATGCTAATATATAATACTAACAAATCAATAAAATAAATTATTATTATTATTATTAATAATAAACACTTTGTGCAGTTAATTTATTTTAGTTTTTTCAATTATCATGAGATGAAACATTATTATATTCTACAATATTTGCAGTGGCGTTAAAATGTAAAAAAAAAAAAAAAAACACTGCCGCATACTGCATTAACACCATTAAAGTAAAAAATATTCACTCATTTTCCTTGTCATTGATGGAACCTCACAACTATTTATCACAAGTCAGGCAAACGTGCAAATCAGGCAAAGTACCAGCAGGCTCTCACGTTTAGATCAGGGCCAATATGCAGAAATCAATTAGCTTCTATGGCTCTGAGAGCATTAAGTCAACACGTTACCGACTTCAACAGCAAATGTAGACCTTTGGAGTCTCACATAGACAGCAGTTGGCGTGCAACATCCCCGGCACGTCAGGCACTGAGAGCGCCACCTGGAATCACCAGGTTCCCGTGAGTGGGTGGTGTAGTCGGGTCAGGCTGAGAGTGTGAAACCTTGAGCCCGGCATCAGAGGAACACATGGTGCATGGGAGGATGCATGCAACACCTCTGCTTATAAACCACATGTCCACAGGAGGCCTGGCACCGCAGTTTCAGGCTGTATGCCTCTGCAGGAGGTGGGAAAACAGCTATAGAACCAGTCTGGGCTCGTCCCTTTCTCTAAAATACTATATGACACCATGTGAGGTGGGTAATCAGAGTTTTAGAAGGTTTGCACTTTCTAGAAATGTGTTACTTGGCTATGGAAATTTAAAATCAGGCTCCAAAAGTGTGAATTCTATATTTATATAAAATAGAATGTAGTTTTTTTTTGTTTTTTTACTAACTGCATTAATACCAATTTATGTGTGTGATATAGGTTTTATCTATCTATATATATATATATATATATATATATATATATATATATATATATATATATATATATATATATATATATATATATATATATATTATATATATATTGCTGCTGTGCATAACAAATCAATGTATTTTAATACCTCTAACTGTAACCAAATCTTGAGCTGCTCAAATCTGAAATGCAAACCCATGTGAATGCTTTTATCTTTACAAATGCAAGCACTCTACCCTGCCCCTAGCAACAACCACCCAGCATGTGGCTATATTCTAATACATGTGACAGCAGAGATAGACAGACAGACAGACAGACCGACCGAAAGGCTACTAGGGTCTGTCTCCAAGCAGGATATCAAACACCACTCAAACCATCTCAATGTCAGAAGAAACACCTTTCTACGCAAATTATACAGCAGGCATCAAGTTCACCGATTCTTGCAGGTTATTGATGGTTTTGAGGTCACGATTGCTTCACACAAGACTTTTTTCTTTTACGCTAATACTCAGTGAAGTCAATACAATGGTATAACCCCTAGAAGTAGAAAGATCATGAATCATCTCAAGTAGTGAGGATACGACTCATCCGCTCTTAGACTAAACAGAGCTCAGAAAAGCGCTGACAGCAGAATTTCTTCATACCAACACTTACAGGCAAAAGCTAACATAAGGTTAAGAGTTCACCAACAGATGACCATATATGATCATTGCTAAGCCAAGATGTCGTACTGATTTATCAGTGAGCCGAGTTTGTACGCTTAGTGTGTGTAATTTCACTTACAGTTTTTAACAAATCTGGTTTCAATTTCAGCTCTCATCCAATATTTTTTCTTAAGTATAACTGGTTCTGAAATAATAACCGGTTCTTGTTTCTTAACAATAATTTTCACTTTCACTTAAAAAGATGGAGGAATGAAGACCGTGTCCTTCAAATGTGGAAAAAGAACAGCAGAAGGCCACAGGGCTCTTGTGTTCTCTGCACTCTCAGAAGCAGACAGACAGAAAAATCCCCAGATCAGTACCACACATCATCCTCAGAATAACAAATGGAGGGAAGTAATGCGGCGCTGAACAAATTCACTCATTCTTCCTCAAACACAAAGGTTTCACCTTATGTGCAGAGTCATGGCATCTGCGAGAGGTCACGAGCTGGGATGTTAACTGAAGTTTCCTTACAGAGGATTGCACCGGGATGCCTGCAATGCCGAGGGGTAGAACAGACAGAGCAGGACAAGCAAGAAATGCTAATGATTTACTGCAGCACAGACACACAGAACATACAGAGCATCTGTATCCCAAACAAACACATACGGCTCCAGGTGACTTATTCGGCAATCACTTCAATAAGCTCTGAAAACTATAATGACTGCACATGCCAGGCGCCCGCTGTGTCGTAACAGAAGAGTGTATTATATAGTAAACCAACAGATTTTATATTTAGACCCTTGTTAGCATACATAAATAAATGCAGCTGAATGCATTATAGAATATATCAAAGCCAAGAAAGAATCTCCCCAAAATAGCATGCATCATTTTGAAGCATTTAAGCACACAGAAATATATACAAAATGTCTTTTCATAGCAGAAATTTGCAGAATCATATTTACATTAGTGCTGCCAAATTATTAATCAATTAATTGCATCAAAAATAAAAGTTTGTTTATATATTATGTGCGTGTGTTATATTTATGTACATATAAATACACACAAATGCATGGATATGCCTGTTTATATATTAAATGTATTTATATTAGAAATTATAAACATAAATATAGACACGTAAATATTTTCAATATAGCATGTCAGAACTATAAGGGGGATATATAAAAGGTGCACCTACATTACACACCGAACAAAAGCTTCTGGAAATTGTAAACACTTGCAAATATAAGACCTGTGAGACTTGTCTTACAGAAACCACTTTGACAGGTGATGTCAAATAACAAATTGAAAGCAAGCCAGTTGCATCGGTAAAGTGCTTTTCACAATGCAAACTGCTTTAAAGCAAATTTACAGAAAATAGTGTCTCAGAACCCCAAGTGACAAAAAGGTAAATGCGTCAAGGAGAAATATATAAATCACATAATACTGTGATACTGAATAAACAGTTTCAAGCTGTACAGTATAGACAGAAAACCTGTCTCCGACTATACTGCTAAGCTGATTTACATAGACACTGAGGAAAAGAAAGAAAAAAAGAAAAAACACATTACTCCCCATCTGTTAAGGACACATGCACATGCTGGTGAGTTGCTAATTTATTGTTGAACATAGGAGTACAGTTCAGCAAAAACATCAAAACCCAGCTGGCTGTGTGTGAAGAAACCACACCGCAAAGAATATTACCGTTCACCGATTCATTACACAAGGACAAACACAAAACACCTAGTAAGAAAGGTCCGTCCTGTTCAAATGTAATGTATCGGCCAGGTTCCATTCTACAATGACTTACCAAAACATTAAAAACATTTAAAAACAAAATCAAACAAATCCATCACACTGTATATATACTGTACTTACTGTATTAACTGCTGTAACCGTGGCACACTTTGATGAGCACTCTCTATTTTGGTGCTCAACTCCCATCTCTGGGCTCAAAATAATTAGGTTGGTCACTCTATTCATACTAACTTTCAACATAAGGTGGATGAGTTAATATTTATTTGCTGTCGTGATAACCTCAAGCCACTTTTACCTCAAGCTCGAACCTAAGCAGCGCAAGCCAGAAGTTATAGTTTATAGTCTCTATTTTTACTCGGACTTCAGAGAACACCAAGATTAGTTATCAGCGAAGACATCGAGCATGATTACTTTTCCATATGCTCACGACACGAAAATCATATACAATAAATCCTCTACATGTCCGCTAGATCTTGAGGGCCTCAACCGGCCAATTTCTTGGAGACTTACACGTCACGTGTCATTGCTGCGTGTTCCAAACCTCCACCCGCAAGGAGTCTTCCCCCTCCTGTCTACTCCTGTTCTTCTCCGAAGCTTCCTCTGAGTCTGAGGTGTCCTGGAAGCTGTCAGAAGCCTGACGGGTCTGTGGGACTCGGAGACAAGTCGGGGACAAGCTTCACCGTTAGGACCCCTCCCTCAGGGCTAAATCAGGCAGGCTGGGCAGTCCCCTCAAGAATGCCCCCAGTCCCCAAAATAAACCTGCTGACTGAAGAGTGTCATGAGCTCACTGATATTTTTTTTCTCTTTCGCCCCAAGTCTCTCATTCGTTTCCCAACTGGGGCAGTAGAGTAGTGACAGTTCATTTACTGTCCATTAAATCAAATCCAGATGGGATGATATACTAAGTCTAAACAGCATGAATGATGACTGGTAGTTAAAAAGTTACGCTCGCATGAAGGGCACAAGAGGGGTGCAAATCTCAGGCTTTGAAATTAATGCACTATTAATGTTGAATAATAGTCAACTTTAGAGTTTATATTACATATCTAAAAAGATCCTGTTGAACGAGGGTCACACAAAATTAAGAATATTCTGCCTTATAAATTGAAATTGAATTTAAATGGCCACACAGCACAGGAAGTTCAATTAGACTGACAGAAAGAGGAATTTACTGAAATGAAATACATAAGAATGTGTTCTGGGAAATAATGGCTCATTTTCACTGAGCGGTACGGTTCGGTATGCAGTTGTGTCCGTTTCCATTGTGTACGGTACCAAAATAGAAAACCGTACCGTACCACTTTTTTAGCACAGTAAAGGGGACCAAAAAGGTGGAGCTAAACTCACTTCAGAACCTGATTGGTTGACTCTCATCGTCACTTTTGCATGATACAAACGGGATCCCCTTCTGCTGTTTATTTAAAAAGATAACGCCTATTCGATATGCTGATTTTGTAACCGGGCAAGTCCGCTCCCTCCGACATTTGCAGCTGGCTCTGATGTGTCTGTAGTGATTAAACATGAGACTCAATGCATCTTTCATTTGCTCCTGGGGTCTGTTTCATAAAACAAGTTCACCAAATAAGCCAGGTCCATTTCAGTTAGTCTTTATGAAGGCCACATTCAAAGTTCATCTTTTTTATTTAAACACAAATATCAATACATTTAATTTAGTGCTGTGCAATGATTAAATCGCATTCAAAGAAGTTTCTGTGTACATAATGTATATGAACTATCCATATTTACTATGCATATACACACACACACACAGTATTTAATTAGAAAATATTTACATGTATATTTATGTTAATACAATTAATTTTATAAGCATTTAAAATATAAGGTTTTATATGTTATACACACACACACACACACACACACGTGCGCATATATACAAACATAATAAATATACACAGTACGCACACATCTGAATCCTGTTTTCTACCTCAATTCCGATTCAGAAACTAAATCTAAAAAGGCATTCTCAATTCAAATCTGAACAGTGCACAGTACTCAACTCCACTTTCAAATGCTCCAAGTGGTAAGGAACAAGAGGCTAAAGATTCCGCCCTCAACCCTCAAGGCTTATTTCCTCACAAGTAAGTACCTTCAGTACATGTCGTAGTGATGTAACTGGCAGACAAGGGGTTAGTCCTTCAGTCTGCAGAGGCTTTTGTAAAGTTACCATGGAGAGGAGCTCTGCGGTGAAATCCTATCCTCCAAAGAGAACGCACAGGCCACCGAAACCAAACTGCGAGTCTGAAAGAGCCGGGATCCAAACAGAGGGCCACTATTAAATAGATCCCTTAAAATACAGACAACCCTGTATCTTTCTCCAAGCTAACCTTTCAATCCTGGCCATTTGTTGAACCTGTCTCTATGGTGACTTGGCCCCGTCCATCCATCTGAAGAGATGGGACCGATAGACTTGGAGGGGATTGGAAAGAAAAGAGAACAAAACTTTTGCTGTTCCCAGACTATCTGGGATTTGCTCGAAACATTCAGAAGGACAGCCAAAGTCAGTTCCTCCACATCTAGTTTGGAACTGTTGAGAGTTTTTGTGGTTTTTCACATAGCAAGTAAAGCTTGGGTGAAATCCCATAGTAGCAACCACAGCGAGGGCCTGTATGTTGTTGCTGAGAAGCAATACAATGATTCAAGCATGCAAGTCTGGCAGAGCTTGATCTGAATTTTCAAATAAAATCCTCTGTGGCAAGGAGTTGTTTGCTAGCGACGGGGTGTTGCTACAACAATGTGAAGGTAAAGATCACTGTGAAATGCAGTTTTTGTCTTTGTGCTTGTAAATGTTGCCAAACATGTCTCACCAAGTGCAACCAATGCTCTGAATAATGTGACAATCAACCAACCGCAGGTGGCACCACTGGGTTTCACAGGCACTGCTTTGTGCAAAAAAAATAAATATAAAAATGAAATATCAGTGCACTATTTCTGAACATAAACCATTCAGTTCCTGACAGAAAACAAATCGAGGGTAATTTTGATCTGCCGAGCAGAAACACAGACGTCAGGCTGTGGCCGTCTTGTATCAGCTGCCAAACTTGTGTCTAGTATTTGACGAAGTGCTGACTATTCAGCTCTACGCCCAGTTTCTCAGGAAATACTACAGCAGCCTCTGGCCATCAGCATTCTGATCTCTATACAACCCAAGTAGCCGATGGACATCGCTTTCACATGCAGTTTCCCTTCTGTACCAAAGAACAAGAGAGATGCTGTTACATGGAATCAGGTGAATATTCAAAATGGAAAATTAAACATTCTCTATTAACAAACTTCCATCAGAACTATTTGCCTAATGCATTTCATATTTCAATTACTTCTTTGGAAACAGCTTCCATTAAGGTTTTAACAGTATCATGAAATAATAAACGATACGTTTACATCATCTTGTTTACGTGTCATTTTTTCCATATACTAAACATTTTTAACATTTAAATGTCTATAAATGAATGCAAGCTAATGTATTATGACCTAAGATTACATAAATCTATTTTTGGTAACCAAATGGTTTTGTTTATATATGCTATATATGTTGTATATGTGTACGTTTTATGTGTGTGTATCCACATACAGTGGATATACAGTGGAACAAAAAAACAAAACTGTTATAAGTTAATGCATGTCATAACCTACCAATGAATTGAACTAAAGTTGCAATCAAGAGAATTCAATTTGTATAGTGTCCCAACTTTTTGGAACTCCATTTTGTATGTTGTATATGTGTACGTTTTATGATACAGTGGAACAAAAAAAAAACTGTTAAAAAAACTGGATATGACACATGGTACAAAAATCACAGGTTGTGCTAGGCTGTGAAGCCTCTGCTGCTGACCTGGTCAACTAAAAAAAACCCAGGTCGCCCTCGGTGCTCTGTCACTCAGCTTACCAGCAGATTTCAACTGGCAAAAGCAGGATCTAGCGCTTCAGTGATGCTGAGACCATAATCCCTAAATCTTTTAATATCATGTAGAAAATGTTCGGACAGGAGAGAGAAAAGTCATGGACAAGGATGAGGCCTAACAGCTGGGTCAATAACAGACGTCAAGAGTGGGCGGTATGACAATCTTACAGTGCATCAAGGTACTTTTACATCCCATTTACATCCCAGTACAATAATACATCTATTCTTGTGGGAGGAAAATAAATAAGTTCAATTAATTAGTTAAAATTAAATTAGAAATTATTTTTATTTATTCTTTTTTATATATATAAACGTGGAACACCTAAATGCTGTATAAGTAGAAGTTACATAGTATTATCATCTCTGACTGTCGATGATTAAATTATCTAAATATTGAACTATAAACTGAAAGGCTTCAAAACAGTTGTAAACTGCCGCGACCGCTAGAGACTTTTAGCACTGCACCTCATGTCTCCGATGAGAAGAGGAAGGGTGGCTCTTGCTGGTTACTGCGTGATCCTCCAACGAGTTGCAGGAACCATGCGTGTTGGCCAGGGTTTAACGTCCAAATCTGCACTAAAACTGTTTTACTAGTCAGCTGCCCAGTAACATATTTATGAATTTTTAAATAAAATAAGAACATGTAAGATAATAAAAATTATCTTCATAATTACATCAACTCTAATACATTTATTATAACGCTCATATAATGTTCCAGTGTTTAACCTTAAATAAATATTACTACATTGTCTTGTAAATGTTTTTGAAAATCTAGACAAACCAGTAAAAAAAAAAAAAAAAAAAAAAAAAAAAAAAAAAAAAAACATTTTACCCATTTAATTTTTACAATTATTAACAAAAATTGGCAAAATATATGGGGAAAATGCAAAAATCTGTTCAATATTCAGTGTTCACCCCAGTGTTTCATTTTGTGCTTCTGCCAAGACTTTTTTTTTTTATTTCGACACATCCCTAATTATTATGCAACTTACAAATACTACAAACACCAAGCTAACAAAGACCAACCGTCTGTTGGATTGACTTTAGAGGAGCTACTTAAGTGATTACCACAGGACACAGGACCTATTGATCAAGTACACCTTAGAATATTGATTGTTCTGGACCACAAAACTGATACATTGCATTGATAGTGTGCAGTCGATTTTTCTGGTACTGTCTCCTTACAGGAAACATCTGGCACAAAAAGAACACAGAGGAATGCACACCGATATCCATGAGACTGGGATAATCTATCTTTCTTTCAAACATCATCATCATCCAACATAAATACTGCATATTTACACATATGAAATCAATACAGTGAAAGCTTCACTGATGGATTGAACTAAATGGTGTATTTGAGTGGTCACCGGCCAGTAAACATGCTGAGAGATGGTTTAAGCAGGTACAGATTTGCGCAACCCATTTCTTTACAGTTGTAAACAATATCACTTGTGTAAATAAATTGGCCAAGATAATGAGACTGAGAAGAGGACTGCCTGTAATTTTGATGATAATGAGCCACAACACAAAAATGCATTTGGCACGTGCAGCCAAATTCTTTTGAATTATTACAATGGCATGACATAGCATAGAAATGTTGTTGATTGTGTCTAGCTAATATGCACCTTAATGTATTTCATGATAATTATTTTTTAATTAGCCTAAATAATTAACTAACCAATTAACAGACAAAAAAACACACTAGCTGACTAATTATGCCTAACCAACTTCAAACCTACTCAACTAAATACTAAGTAGCTGAAACGAACTGGACAAAAAAAAAAAAAAAAAAAACTGCTACTCATAAAATTAAAAAAAAATTAAAATAATGAAAACTTGCATTTTTAAGTTACAACTAAAAAGGGTCATCTCTCTAAAAATAAACTCTGAAGCAAACAGAAATAAATGTTCTCATTACTACGCCTCTAAGTCCAGGGATGTGTTTTGAGTCTTTCACTGGAGGTAATCAAGTCCACATGGAGGTGAGAGTGAGCCGCTCCGGTACCAAACATGGCAATCAGCGTGTGATGAGTTATGCTCCCTTTTAAGCTGCCTTAACCCCCTGCTCTCCATTTTTCACTCAGAGAATAACTCCGGAGTCAGAGATCTGGATGCATGCGGGTCTCCACATTCCACTCAGAGCTGGAACTTTAAGTGATCTGGATTGTTGAGCTCATCAGTGTGAGCCGAGGCTACTCCAAAGAGGATGGAAAAAAGGAAAGAAAAATCACTGCATACTTTCCACCTCTTCAGGCTATCAGTCATGGGGCGCAAAAACTGATGCCGAGTACAAAAGCAGCGCGGCGCACTTCAACCACGCAGAAACCAACAAAGAAACGGAGAAAAAAAAAAAAAAAAAAAAGACTTGAAATGTAGACTGTGTGAACTATGCCAGAATTCTGAATTTAGACAATCATAAATGGAATCAAATACATCGGCTTTCAAAAGGTGTAGGTCAGGAAGACTTTGGAAATATTTCAGAAAAGTTTATTTTGTGCTCATAAATGTTGCATGTATTTCATCAAAAAGACAGTAAAACAAATTTATTCATTATAGAATGCTACAAAAAAAGAATGACTGAAGATAGATAGATAGATAGTACTTAAACTGCAAGGTAATGCAAAGTAAATGTAAAACTTTTCACAACGCAAGAAACCTTAAATTAATTTGTGGTTGTGGCAAAACCTACATGGCAACAAAAGTGTAGCATATAGACCCTTTGTTCTGTCTCCCAAGAGCAGTCAAAAGGGCAAACTAACACCCTCATGTGAAAAATCCAGATCATACTAAAACAAGACCGAGTGTGATCCAAGGCACATTTGACAAAAATGCTAACTGATCTGGCAGCAGCTGTCTTAATTAAATTCCAAGGCCGCTGGACCTTAATTACGAAGCAGAAGCCAGCCGTGGCCACGTGACCCCAGCCTGGCCCTATGCTAACATGTCTCCTGGGACAGCTGTGAACTGTATTCACTCAAGACTTCACAGCTTCCCTCGGTTTAGTGTTAAATTCATCATACAGGTCAATCATCCATGTCTACTGCATAGCGATGATAGTATATAAAATATGAGAATTCAAGAGTTGAAGGCTTATCTTGTCATTCACATTAATAACGCAATTGATCCACTCAACCTCTGGTGTTTATTTGATGAATATGCAGTAACGTGTGGAAGTTCACCCTCAAAGTTGAGCTATTACATCAAGTGTTCTTTGTAGTGCGTTTTAGCAAGAAAAAAGCGAGTGTATCCAGTCATTCAACAACTCTGCGGCTTTAACGGGCAAGCTGTAGTTAATCACGCTGTGCGCTGCACAGCTCTTAAAGTCAGCCCAGACTCTCAAGTCAGCCAAAGAGTCCGCTCGGGGGGTTTTCTGCAAGACTGCAGCCTGAGCATTTTCAAGCCATCTGAAAAGAAAAATTCCTCAGTAGAACACAACCATATTCAGATTTTTTTTTTTCCTCAGACCCTACGGACTGTGTAATTGATTTAGATAATAATTGACTTCGAAATTACAACATCTCCCTCCTTCATAGTATTCTAAAAAGGGTTTTAGTCTTACATGTGTGACTGGAAATAGAAATCTGACCCCTTCGACCCCTTCTCTCCCGATCCAAACTACAGACCAACAATTTCAATTCATTATCAGTGATCCACTGCAGCATCACTCAATTAAACAATTAACAAAAGCTTGTGTATTTTTTTTTTCATAAAAATATTTAATAAAAATACATACAGCATTATCATTACCATTATCATCATCATCATCACCATTATTATTAACAACAACAATTATAATGTCTAACATTTCACTATTATTTTAGTGAAAATGTGTAGAAAACAGGAAATACATAAAATGTCTAGATAAGTGCAAACAATTATCAAATGGAAAAAAACTACTTTTTTTTGCAACCAACTCCAGTGATCATTTAAAAAAATACAAAAATAAAAATCCTAACATTGGAAATGATCGGATTCGGTACCATTCATACATCTGGGTCACTCCCTTTGATTGAGAACTTAAGCATATTGGGACACATTTCTCGAGTAAAAACACTTTGATATTTCTGATCTCAACAGCGCTCTTGAATATCAGAACGTGTCAAGACCACGTGAGGAACCCTTTCACTGTCTCATTCCTCTTAAATCATAACTTCTTTCTATTAATTACGAGCTGCTTAGCTCTGGGTCTAGCGCTCCTCCTTCTCCTTTGATTGAGAACTTGATCAAATGAGAAAAGAGAGAGAAGCACAGAAATTCTTCACATATTCACTCCAGGGCTGGCCACGTACCATGAAAACACTCCAGGGGCCCTTTCAGCACATGGCCGGTGGGAGGACGGGGGGGTGAAGAAGAGAAGGAAAGGAGAAGTAGGAGGGCTGGTTAATATTCTGACAGCACAACACGGTCAGGCTGGATGCCGCAATGAAACTACACCAAAATTTTTAATGTGCTGCCACTGGCCAACAGGAGCAGGGAAACTCCGTCCTCTAAACAGCCCCAGGGGACCAGCAGGTCACATATAGCTGTGTGAAGGTAGTTGTAATGACCATCGTAATTGAACTGATGGTAATCGGATCACGTGCAAGCAAATGCATTGTGAAGACAGAATACTGGCCACCTGACAAATAACAACTAGCGTGTACTGGATGGACTGAATCATGCTATGCATCTGTCCATGAGACCCTGTTAGTCTTTATTAACCCTCTCCGGGAGGGCTAACAGGTGTGAGAAGGTTCTGCTGTTAAAAGGCAAGGACCGGTTGTCTGATGTTGACTGAGGCTCACCTGTTTTGCCCACTGGTGCAAGTGTGTTTGGGATTGACATAAGGACAGACAGAAAAAAGACAGCTGAAGTATGTTCAACCTTTAATGCTGACATGTCGATGTAGGTGACCAATTTAAAAGTAGATATAAGAAATTGTCATTATTTTCAGGACTGTTATCATATATACATGATAACTCTTGTATTATATGATTAGGCCAGGCGGGTATGCCCAAAGTTAACTTCCTGTCTGCGTTTGTTTATCGGTCTGACTAGTGGCACCGACTACAAATATATATCATATATAATAAAAATAATAATTATTATTATTATTATTATTATTATTGAAACATCTTCCACAGCACAACAACCTGAGCCTAACCTTATCTGCAGCAAGTCACCAGAATATCAAAACTGTCTTAAACATGGCTTAAATACAAATACGAGGACTGCATGTTTTAAAATGCAATGGCGTTTTTTTTATATCAATCTATCTATGAAGGAAACAAACTGTCTTTTATGATTTGTTTGAAAAATTGTCATTTTCATTTCATTTTGCATGTAATGCCTGAACAAGCAGGATTTGTGAGTACAAGCCTTTTGTGTACAGCCGTTACCAGGAAAACCGCCATTGCTGCCGCACCAAAAGCACCTCCTGCTGGCAAAGAATTGCATTTTCAGTAAGCCCAAACATATTTTGCTTGTTATCAGAAATAATCTACTTTAGAGGAAGTCTTCTGGTAGACTGTGGAAGTGTACCAGAAGTTACGTTTTGGCCACAAAAGCACGCATGCTCAGTCATTTGAAAAAAATAATAATATTTTTTTTTTTTTGAAAAAAAAAAAAAAAAGAATTATGCCCATCCCCTTTAAGGTGCATATGTAAACACTGTTAGAAGCAGTAGGTATGGCAGGTGCAGAGTATGCCCCACTAACCTCAGCACACACCCACAACCAAGAACAATAAATGAGAAAAGAGGTCAGAAATCCCAGTACCAGCAGTAAGGTAACATAACCCACAGACTACAGGAAAACAGCAAGTAGAAGAACAACACTGAGAGGCAATAAAGACGACGTCTGCAGGACAGCTGCTCTCTCTCGGACAGATGGGTCAACATAGAGACCACCTGTTCAGAACATGCACACTGAGAGATCCCCAACCACAGACCGACAGGGGCAAAAAGGGTTAGAAAAGGGTGAGGACTTCATGATATTCTAAATCAGAAATGCACTCAGGAAGAGATGCCATGCACTCTATGGATGAAAGAATGGATGTTTTATTGATGCCCAAAGATAAGACCAAAAAAAAAAAAAAAAAAACATTCACCAGGGACCCACCCCAAAAAAATATTCTAAAGAAAAAGAATACATTTGCAGTCCTTTATTTATCTTCCCTTTGCAGAAAAGACACAAACACTACTCCACCAACCTCTACAAAGCCTTGCGTTTCTCAGCTGCAACATCTGCTGCAATAAGGGTCTTTAAGTCCAGGGCTGACATGTGCTTGTTTCTGCCCACTGGTCAACAGGACATTGTGTGTGTATTCATGTAGAGAATTAAATAGTGCCTACAGAAATTCTCCATACTTACTGTTAAAGATCAACACTAAAGCTACTCAGAAAGAGAGACAAAAAGTACTGGCTACTGGCTGTTCCATTCCTCATGAAACCTGCATAAAACTATTCAAGACAATAATGATACACAGTAGAAGTTCTAAAAGTAACACTTTACTAAACGATTAGAAGTTGGGAGTAAAAGACTCAGATTTTGAGGCAGGAAATGGCTGTAGTCATGAAAAATGAATTAAAAAAAGTAATCTTGATTTGCTTAAGCAGATTTTTTTTTTTTGTCAAGTAAAAAGAAAATTAGTTTTTAGCAAAACTGGGTAAAGGGAAACTTATTTTCAGAAGCATTCTCTCTCCCAACTGTTAAATGGTTTTTCCAATTTAAGCTCCAAATAAGTAATAAAACAACAGAGAAAAATACTTCATATATATTTTCTGAAAACAAGAATCAATATCGTGGCAATTTTGCTTCTGGTAGATTTTTCTTGGTTTAACGAAGTTTAGATATTTTAACAGAGCTGACAAGAGGGTCACGGTTTAAAGCACATTCAGAGATGAACTGATGGCAGATTCAAGTGTAATCAACATTTTTCTTAATACACAATGTCCTTCCTTGCAACAGCTATTTTGTAGAAAAGTGCTGAAACAGGAAAAAAAAAAGTCTCAAATTACAGCAATGCAGCACAGCAAAAATAAGCCATTCCTAAAGAAAAAGGTTTAAGTATCACGGACGGAGAGATCTCATAAAAGTCAAACCTTCTAGTAGACCCTTTAACAATTGTGATAGAATACACACTGAGACACACCAATAACAAAGATAATCATTCCAAAGATAATTTACCACACAAGAACCATCTAATGGCATATTAGCCATCCCCCTTGTGGCACCTTAAAGATGATCCAACTTTCATTGAAAAAGGATATTTGAATCATTGCTTAGTGCTTACATAAGCAGGCAGCGCCATTAGCACAGCGATTCTGATTAGGACATGGGTGATGCCGTTTTTTGTTTCAGGGATGTTCTCTTGGCTTGTGTACTGTGAATGGCACAGCTTGAGGTGGGCAGAAGGCAGACGGGATGCTGGGTTCATTCGTGCAGCTGGATTAGGGCTGTGCTTACAGATCTTTTAGCAGCACATGGAACGACACGGAGCCTCTGCATGGCGTACGGGCTGAAAGATCACGTGAAGCTTCTTAGCGGCGGCGTATTAAACCGAGAACGCAGATGTATCTTTTACATACAATCTGATATTGATAAAAGGCAGCAAAGAGGGATTAAAAGAAACGCTTTACAAGAGACAAGCTGAGGTTAATGAAACATTCAAAATATGAAAAAAAAAAACAAGTATCAGATCCAACTATGCATAAATAAAGAAGACTCTTGCGCTTGTTCAAGTAGGGAAATTTTCCCAAGTTCCAAAGTGGGATATATAAATGCATCTCATTCCCAAATTCGACCAAACTTTCAAGCGGTTTTTGCTCTTATTGACAAACACTCTTTAGAATCCAGAAGTTCAGTTAGATGGGTCATCCACTTGAGTCCAGGCTCAGGACTGTTTTGTTAAATGGCCACAAAAGCCAGTGAAGGTTTTACAGCCAGTGTCCAACAATCCAGTTTCAGGGTCGAGCTCTATTGTTGCACACACAAAAGGGAGATGTTTTATTCACAATAGCAGGGCACTACATTATGTAGGGCATCGGGGGCCTGGCGACAAGGAATGCAGACCGATTGCCTCTCAACCTTCAAAGCTTCTATCAATCGTGCAGCTTTGGATTCTTTTGTTTATGTTAATACACAGCGCATCAACAAATTCCTATTTCATTCAACGCTGCCAAAGCAGCCTAGTTGGATATCATGTGGTATCTAGATTTTTTCATTTTCTGAAGGAAACTTGCATGTAAGTAAATCGAGTTAGCGACTCGAGGTATTATTTTAAGTGCTTCTATTACGGATTTTTCATGCAGTGTGTAACAGAGCTCTAAGTGAATAAAAACATCCTGCAGAGTTTTAAATCTGAATGTGAACTGTGTAAAAAGTTGTTGCCTTTCAAAAGAAAGTCGACTCTGAATCAGTTGTTGGAAAATGCATGTTCATTCTTTGCAGTTAGGCCTTGTTTAGGAACAGTTGAATAAGGTACAAATAAATGCATATGAGTAAATTAAGATGTTTTCTGACCTTGTATGCATGTCAACCTGTTTTTTGGTAACCCCAAATCCACAAATATGAACATTTTGTAATCCATAATAGGGGCACTTTAAATCTAAAGTGGTTATTCTCACCGTAACTGATAATTGAGGCATAAGATGTCAGTAAATGAGGAGTGAGCCTGCCATGTGATAAGAGAAACGCAAAAGTAGCTCTGATTTCAGTTATATACGCTGTTGCCATGGACTGACATGTAATGTCTGTCTGACTGACTGACAGACAAAGGCCACAATTGTCCAATCAGATTCAAGAACTCTAAAGAGCTGTGTAAAAAGTGCTGATATTCAATGCGGAATGATTTTGAATAAACTTGATGGGATAGCAAGGATTATTTTTGCTGATAAAGACGAGTCCTTATTCAAGTCTTTTTGGAGATAGCTGTACAACAGTGCAAACTCATCAGAATTCTGTGTTGTGATAACATTCACAGCTGTTTCAACACTCTACACATTAGAGTAATTATCCATGTCCTCCTCCGCACAGGCGAAACGCAAGCGCCACACGCTGCCCCTTAAGCTTCTTACAAACCCAAACTTCACATCGAAAGTGTCCTTTTCCAGCGACAGCAGCCTAAAGGGAGAGTGCCTGCCGAACAGCGGTTCCAGCTACAGGAACAGCTTCACAAACACAGAGGGACGGGGGTAGAAAGGAGGCTTTTGGACGACAGTAACGAATCCGTCGCTTGCTGTTGTGCTACATAGCATGCCATCTTGAAAACAAGATGAGGGATGCTGGCCAGATTTCTAAACCGAACGCACCCACACACGCACAAAACATCTCATCTTTAATTCAGATGCCGTTATCTGTTCAAAGCGAAAAGGCTTTAATATTGGCGCAGAGATTTTGAACGGAATGCAGACGTTGGGGAGTCTTGTTGGTCGGCTTCACTAAGAGGAGAATCGTTAGTCCATCCTGCAGATAAAATCCAAGCAGGCTGTAGATAGGGATGAAGCCAGAAGGCCACAGAGCGTGATGAGCGCCACACGCTCTCCAGTCGTGAAGGCGTCCAAATCGAAAGGCCTGGTTCCTCAAGGGGCTCGGTTGAGAGCCAACAGTCTGTGTAAAACGCTGGTGCTGCTACTTCAAGTCTGTCCGTGTTTTCCTAGAGTACAGTTAAATGAAGGTGAGAACTTCACGATATTAATGGCTGAGGTTTGGGAGGCTTTTTTAGTCCCATTTTTCACACTTCATTTCATTGCCTGAAGTCAAAAAACTCAACAGGCCCAACAAATTTTCCAGCCAGAGCTGTTGATTAATGGATGCTGATTGATTGCAATTTAACCGCCAAGGGATGGAAAACTGTATCATTGTTCCTTTCATAGGAAGTACCAAAGGGCCCCAAGGCATCAATGCATAGTGCATAATGTTTGGAGATGGGGATCATGAATTAGCAATGCTAACCATCTAGTTATGCCTTTGCAACATGCTTCTGCTTTTTTCTTGTTGAATCAATAAGTAGTTTTCCAAAAAGGGTTTTTTGGATCTACTTTCAAATGGAGAGGCAGTTAATACACAGAGTCGTAGATCAAAATGACAAGCTAGGTGATATGGGTTCAGTTATGCGAGTGATTCATTTGCGATGTTGAACCTGATATTGCATAGCTTGTCAGTAATCTACAGCTCTGTGTATTCACTGCCGCTTTATTTGAAAACCGGTGGTGATTTACTGCTAATCAAAAACTGGTTTTGAATATATTGTGTGATATATTGCCCAGCTCTTACTAAAATTAAACGATTACTTCTAAATTACAAGTGTTAATTTAAAAAAAAGGGTGCCTGGAACTTAAACTGCACATTCATGACCTGTCCTAATTAAAAGACTAAACTGTGGTTGACAACATATGCAGCTAGTTATTATTTGTTTGTGTTTAACACCATTCTTCTCTGGCTATTTTCTGACTGAATTATATCATGGGGTTTTTTTTTTTGTTTCATTTTTTTTTTTTTAATTTAAACTGTATTTGGCTTACCTCTGTTAAATTAATTGAATAATAAAATTTTCTCAATGAGTAGAAATAAGCACAATCCAATAAAACGTGCTTAAAATATAAAAAAGGCATTCAGCAGAAAGAACAAGTTATGCAGGTAGTTAAATGGGAAATAATGCAATGGTTAAATGATGCATTTCCTTTAGGGGAAAAAGACGATGAGACGTTCAGTCACAAAGATAGATCGCAGTTAGCCTTTTGAGATGTGCAAATAAACAGCATCTAGACAGTAGAAAATCATTCTTAATCACTTGAGGACGTGCATTGATTAAGATGAAGGCATCTGAGGCAAGAAAATGTGTTTCACGGCTAGACTCCGCTATGGACAAAAAAAAGCTAAAGCCTTTTTCCAATGAAAATAAATAAATAAATGGCACAATGGTCGCCGTTTACATGGACTATGAACAGGTGCTCACTGTGAGCACTACAGAATGCAAAACAAAGGAAGAAATTTAAGGAAACAAAGTATGAAAAATAAACTCAAGTAAAACTAAACATATGGTAGATAGATAGTTCCTGCTACCTTTCAACACTTGGCATAGAGTCAGCCAGGTGCATAGAGAAGGGGAACTTTGGTTACACGCCACACGCAGAAGCAGCGCGTATTTATTTTGGTTCCTATATTAACAGGTCCACAGTGACCACACAAGCAGCGTGCAAGAAGAGTTTCAATGCTGAGCTTATTTTTTTACAATGCTTTGCGTTCTAAACTTAGCAGAAAACACTTTGAGGACCCATAAAGCTCAAAAGAATGCAATGCAATTTAGGCTATCGAGAAGAAACAAAGGTGAGTCAGTGACTCATTTGCTCATTTAAAGTTCCTAAACTATCATTATCCTTATTTCAGCAATATTTCAACAAATCAGACAATGGGAATCAAGTTTGTAATGTTGAACTGCCAAATAAAATGATTCATTTATGGCAGTAATATTTTTTACTTCTTATGCACAAACTGCTTTAGCAATAATATGAAACTATGTCTTAGACGGGGAAAACCGCTGAGCACCACTACCTGACATAAAAGACACTATCAAACCTATTCGTGACAAGCCTATTTTAAACACTCTGGAAGGTTTGTTGGCCTTAAAGTGGCCATAAAGCATCTGGGAGACGGCGCGGACATAAGAGGTAATCAGAATCACTCAACTTGATGCTTGCCACTGAATCTATTCATTGAAAATCCCAACTGCAGAGAGCCATGATAGCAGGTGTGATCATCCCTAGCAAAAAATAAATGAACTCCTAAAGTGACTGAATTTAGAAGAGCAGCAACGATAAAGGATTTGTGGAGGCTACTCAAACGGAGCCTGGAACGATTTGTTCGTAAGAGAAAGGGACCTGCAAAGCCATAACACATTCACATGCAGATCTTGAGCAAAAAGGGTGTTTTTTTTTTTCCCTCTAAAGGGGGTCAAAAACATTGTATGACTAGTTCTGTCTGATAGCAACAGACCATCCAACAGATGTCTACGATGGAGACTGAACTAAATTAAAATAAGGTAAGGTATGACAAAGACAATACGTCACCTGATTTGATGTTCATCTACCCAAAAGCAAATTTCATCCGCTGTAGCCCTTGAAAAGTTTCAAGGAGACTAAAAATTGTGCTTTAGTGTCATTGACAGTGAGTGTTGGGGGAAATTATACTGTCATCTAATATTATTAATATTGCCTGCAAGTGTGCTATCACAGTTTACGGAATAATAATGGAAGTGACATGCTAATGTTCTATTTGGAATGATGATAATAATTCAGCAACACTGTTCAAATCAATCTATGTAGAATTACAGACATATATAAAATGCATATTTTGCATGTGCAACATTGCATGTAATGAAACCTAGTCCATTACAGTAAGAAAAATGATGTCAATCCAATCCTTCTTTGCTACAAGCATAGATATTCAATGACATTATGAACTCCCTTTAAACAAAGTACAAATCAGTGGTAATCCACTATGATTAAATGCATTCTTGATTGCTTTTGCTTTATCTAAATTCCTCTAGAAACAACGCAGGGCCTGTGGTAAGCGAGGAGTGCAACAGGATGAGTCTGTGCCACTGACGTCAAAGATAAAGAACTTTCACAGAGAGCTCTGTATCTAAATCAGAGATGAAACGGAAAAATATAATGGGTGACAGGGTGTAATAGAGAAACAGTGTCTCCACCTCATCTGCAAAACCCCCCAACCCACCCCACCCCGATCTCTACCAAAGAGAGTAATTACATAAGAAGAAAAGGAAGAGAAAAAATTAAATGGCCCCTTCAATACGATTCCACTCGCATATTATTCTGTTCTGATTAGGCATGAATATTCTGAGGGGGCTTGAGTCCTTTCTAATGGCAGATAAATACAGCACGAGCATACTGATGAATTCGTACAGACACTTTCACCTCTACAAAGCCCTGATTGGGACTAAAGACCAAAACAGTCGGATTTGAATTCGCTTTAACAGTCTGAAAAGATGCAAAAGCGTTCCAGACAAAAGTTTAGTCGATTCTGAACGACTTCAGTTAACATGCACCAATGAAAACACGCGAGCCAAATTATTCAAGTCCATTCAGCCAGGTTATCTGTAACTTGAAAGGCACTTTCACGATCTGTGAAATAGACAGCAGTGTTACTGACCTGTCCTGCATGGAATTTTGGAAATTTTGGAACAAGCTTTTCAGGGAGTTGATTGAAGTTAGTTACCATCCTCAAACATGCATTACCAGTCACGAGTTTGTACACACTAGTTCTTTACTACCAATTTTTCAACATTTAAGGAAAAGAGTGCACAGATGCACATTAGGCTTTTTGACAGTAATAAAGGAGTTCCTATGATGGTCATGTGTTACTTCTCAATCAATAATAGTACTTTTTTTTTTTTTAAAGTCGAAACTAAAAACTAATTTTGTTTCATGCACAGGTAAAAACGAATGCATCCGAGCGTCCAAACTTTTGCCTGGTAGAGACAAGAATATATAAACCCAAGCTAAGCAAAACCATAGAAAGGTTGCTAATCGTACCAGGTTCCTACCTCACACTCATAATAAACGGTCGTGTCACACGGTTAAAAGCTCGACACTTCCCAACACATGCTCGTGATGAGTAAGAGGGAACAGCCTGGGTCTAAAAATCACACAAACCACACCTGTTATGGCTAACAAACATGAACATTCGCCTCCGCTCAATCACCCTCCCGAGCGAGAGACAATCCTGTTTTTGACACAAGAGGCAACCCACGTACATCTGAGGTGCTTTACTATGCAACACCACGGTTCGTGGGAAGACAGGCCAAATGATATAGAAGAGATTAATCTAAACCTAAGGGGAAGGTTATGTCACATCATCCGCGCTCCGCTTTAAGGGCAGCTCGTTTCTGCTGAAGGCTGCCAACAGCTGGCTCTTTCTTCATGTGTCTTCAGTGGGAGTGTGGGAGGAAATAGTTAGTGATTCCGATAATCAAAGCAAGGCTTGAACATTTTAACACATGCTCTCACAATATCACCAGACACTTGCAATGTAACGCAGTGAATCCAGTACTGAATCAAAAAGCATGTTAGCCTATGAAAAAATTAAAGCCAACCATCAAAAAAAAAAATAAATAAATATGGGGGAAAGACCAATTGCAAATGCCATCATCATAAAATGAACCCACTGTGTTAAAACACTTTTGTTCATGTTATAAAAAATAAATATATGAGCATAAAAGTGTCAAAGTTATCACATTCACTCAACTACGCTTATATAATGAATCATAAACAAACAGGGTTTCTCGCATTTTGTGCATTGCAACACTTGCCCATGAACACGACTGTTCAGATTTAAATGCACATACGCGTTTGCACGTCTTTTCCTCACACCCCATATGAAATATAACGCAAGTATGAAAACGGAGCTTAACCTGATCGTCCTAATTGGTCAATTTAGCGGCGATAATTCGAACGATTCATTTTAACAACGCTATCAATTCCCACTAACGCGAAGACAATCTGCATCACCAATCTAATTTATTTAAAAACAACTGTTTGTTTATGAATTATTTATAAGCAGTGCGCAAATAGCGCACGTACAAAATTTTCAGCTCCCCCTCTATCTCTCTCTCTCTCTCTCTCTCTCTCTCTCTCTCTCTCTCTCTCTCTCTCTCTCTCTCTCTCTCTCTCTCTCTCTGCGTATCATAATCTCGATTCCCCGTGGTTTGAAATTAAACGCGATTTTTCTTACCTCATGGTGCTCTCCGCGCTATATGCTCGGCGTTATATAATTTCAGAGAGTTGACAAAGTTCGCACTTGATCACAAAAGATATGAATGAAACGCCGCAGGACCAGAGATAGTTTGTATCCCGCAAAGTAAAAAAATAAAAATGAAAGTAAATAAAAAAAGGACTCGGTCTACATGATCTACCGCATTGCACCGCTTGTGTGGATGCTGCAGCGCCAGAAAAAAAATGTAAGTGAGAATGTAATTCTCTGTTTGGTCTTGCAAGCGCCTGATCTTCTAATAGCGGCAACGTGCCGCTGGGATCCCCTTCTACAGCCACAGCAGAGACGCAGAGCTTTACTGGGCTACGTCACCACGCAAGAACGCACAGGCCACGCCCCCTAATGCTACTTTAGATATGTAATATTTGAACAAGAACGCACAAATTCCTGATAAGTAAAACTTAAATGAATACACCAGTCTGCGCTACAATTCAGTGTTAACGTTAGCTAAATATGCAAATGCCAATACATCGGGTTTTTTTCAGCAAAAAATAAATAAATAAATGAAGGACTACATTTAATAACGCGTTTGGTTATATTTATTCACAAGTGTATTTCATCCGACTATGATCTGTCTGCTGACACCTGTTCATGAAGACAGCCAATGGTGTGCTCGCTTTTTAATGGCAGAGGTAAGAGATCTGACGGTTCATCACAAGTGTTCAAACCGTGTGACTTGAGCGGGGTTAAACCCCCACATCTCAGTTACTAGATCAAGCACCTCTGTCACTCATGCATCTCCGACTCTGAACGGTGGTACTTACATGGGGATAAGCATGTAGCTTGGATGTATGACTGAAGTGAAAGGGATATCATATGGAATACAATATCAAAAGGCTGTGCAATACAACTTTGCGAAAGTCTACACTGCCATCTACGGTTCATAGAGTTTAATGCACATGCTCATTTGAACAAAACACGCTCGTGCTCATAACCCCTGTATACCATGCCATTGCTTTTCAGACCATATTTAGTGGTTAATACAATATTAAAATGATGCATTCTAGGTGCAGTGTACCTTATAACAACTCTCATGTCGCTTCGAGACAGTTTGAAACGTCAAGTCAACAACACATATTAACACTTTGCTAATATATTGTTTTCCAAGACAATTACGCCAAAGACAAATGTTATATAACTTATAATAGTTCTGATATATTCCTCTACTATGACTCTTTTTAAAATACACGTCAGTTTAGCAGGAACATTAACAGACATTTACGGGAAAGTTGGTAGGTAGCTAGTTTTGTATAGGACGAGACAGAACGTTGTGTGCCAGCAGGGAGCGCACTGGGGCTCAAAAGACCCCCCTTAAATAATTTTCTGAACAGCGTTCAAATCGCAGGATGTTTGGAGACTTTGATGCATGTGTAACTAGAACGTGTAATCGTTGTTAAATCTGTTATTCTGGCATAACTATCGAATTTCGATTTTTCAATTACTATAAAAGTATTTTAAATACAGTCATCGCAGATAACAATGATTGGCCCAACCTGAACTGCGCTGCAAAATAAAACAACTCCCACATGACCACACGGCGACTAGGTTCCGCCCCTCTTTTCGTTTGTTTTGCGTTAATCGTCATTCCATACTCGTATTCTATTCCTGAGAACCAATCACAATCCTCAAGTCCGACACGTACCCTACGTAGTGTGTACGCATCAGTGTGCACGTTTCCTATTGGCGCGTTCAGCTCCCGACCAATCAGAGCGCGTTTTTCAGCGTCTAAAGGTGGCCATATTTTATGCCACCTGGGTTTTGCTTCAAACAGCTGTATTTTGCTACGCCGCTAAAATATTTAATAAAATACGATATAATTAGTGTTTATTACACCATGCCTTATTACCAGACTTGGGAAGAGTTTGCGCGAGCTGCAGAAAAACTTTATTTGACGGATCCGATGAAGGTAATTAATAAACAACCTCTTAGTTTCAGGCTACTGGCTACAAGCACCGCTCATGTTCAAATATTTTACAGTAAAAAGGGTAACTTATTAAAGTTCCGTAAAACTATTTGATATGTCGTAGGGGTGTGAAATATGTAATATCGTGTATTTAATGTATATATGTGTCTATATGTAACTGTCAAGACAGAAGGCTGCAGTATTCGAGCCTCAAACGTAACGTTAACGATGCACTGTAACAGTTTTGTTAATGTTGTTTATTCAGGTCAGAGTGGTTCTGAAATATCGACACTGTGATGGAAATCTCTGTATGAAAGTCACAGATGATGCTGTGGTAAGTTTTGACTCCTTGCAAGTAAACCGTTTTGTTTGTGGTCCGTAGATAATGTTACGTTAACTACGTTTTTTTTTCAGTGTCTGCAGTACAAAACCGACCAGGCCCAAGATGTAAAGAAGATCGAAAAGCTGCATGGGAAGTTAATGAGATTAATGGTCTCCAAAGAGTCCCACAGTCTAGCCATGGAAACGGACTGAATGAATCGAAGGAGCTGTTAGGATCGGACAGTTGTTTGTTACTCAAACTGACTAACAATTAAGAGTTATGGATCTACAGCAGGATGAAGATGAAGTTTGGTCGGTGTTTGTTGACTGTATGTTGAGAATGTCCGCTATCGTGCTCATTTGGAGAGCGAGCTGCAAGAGCATCCCACAAGAGGCTGGTTTTTGTGTTCCTGTTTGGAGGTCGGACAGCATTTGGTCTGCCTGTTATTTAACGTTTGAAGAAAGTATGTTTTAAATGCAGCAAAGTCAAGGGAATACATTTTAAAGCAGGACCTCTTTGATTTCCTATTACAGTTAAATCTCAGCCCTGACTTTTGTATGTCTATGCATGATGTACAATTAACATGAATAAATGTTATTTTTCTTCATATTTCACTTTACTTTTAACGAGTATTGCTGCGAGCGTTTAACGAATGCCGTTTAAAAAGCCATTTTTTCTGTTCCTCTGAGTTTTTCGGTATTTGACGATACACTTCTGTCTGAAACGCAAGATGAAGATGGATACTTTTGGAGTGAATGAGTATTTTCAGTTGGATTACACCTGACAAGCTAGTTTTTTAAAGTTGTGATCTGGTTATTGATGCTTTAGTTCTGTATCTATTAAAATGTCTGCGGTTGATGGATGCAATCTGCATAGGGCTTACCTGCTTAGGATGACCCAGCTTCTGTCATGTTTCTGCGGACAAACCCTAACCCCCTTCAAAAAAGAAACAAAAATCATTGTCACCATGTACATACGCAATATGTTAGTTTAATGTGAGATATAATTGTCTTACCTCAGAAAGCCCGCTTGCTGTATTTTTTTTTACCGTGTTCAAAGCTCCAATAAATGTTCATAAAGTTGAGTTATGTCTCTAAAGCGCTTTGTTTTGGTTAAATTTTAATCTTCTTAAGATCGCTACAACGTCTTTATTGCGAAAGGTTATTGCCTAACTACAGCCACAATGCAACACTGTGAAACGTTTGTTTGGTGTGTATTTATTTTGCATTATAATTAAACCGCGACTATTATGTGAAAGAACTAAAACATTTTTACGTAACAGAATTATCAGTGTGTTCGTAACCGATTTCCACAGCAAAAGGGAGCGTGCTTAGCGCATGATTGCGTTGTGACTACAATGTGACTACATTTCCCGTGGTGCATTAGGCTTAGGTTACTGCCTTGGTGCTAAAGGATCTCGGCATTACTTTGCTACTCATTGAGGTGAGTGCGCTTTGTGTCTGGCGTTATTAATCACGACTTATTTGCAAATTGAGCTAGTTTGTTAGTTGATATTAATCTAAAGCAGCAGCAGCATATCGAGCGTGTGTCGCTAACTCGATCTTTGCATGCGACGTATATTTATGAATATCAAATCACTAGTTATGCGGCTTTCCCGTGCAATAAGTTTATTGACTTAAATACAACCGAGTAATTTATGTGCAGGTTATGTTAACAACTTGGTAGCTCATCGAAATTTTTTACTTTCACGAAAAAGACAGCAAAAGAGTTGCTTGGTCTCTTACTAGATTTACACGAACTATTTAGCCTGCTAGATTAAAATCTGTTTATATAATTTGTTTGCACAGCAAGTAAAATGTCAGAAAAGGTTGTGTCGGATTTTTGAGAATAATTCATAATTGACATAACAGCCCACATTCTGAAATTCCTGGATACAGGGTATTAACTGTGCGTTTGGGACAGAGAAGAGCTTTGTCATGCATTGTGTCTCAATGTTGTAACCACAAAGCTTTGTCCATCATAATCCTAGCGTTGGGAATGTTGTGCAACAATAAACCTTTGCTCTATTTTCTTGCATGCGTCCATTAGAAGCAGTTTGCCTAATGGTTTTATGAAAGGTTGCAAATTCGGTCCCTGCAAGGGTTCATCCATGAGCTAACTATTGGCATTTCACATCAGTTTACTGAAGTGAAAATGTTTATTCTCCATTCTAGGGCCCTAAACCATGTACACAGAGTTAGCAGTGGCGTTGGGGCTTGGAGCAGTGGTAGCCCTGGTGTTCCTGAAGAAGAGAAAGAGTGTCCTGAAAGCTCAGGATGGCTGGTGGGGTGTGGGAACTTGTCCCCAGGGTCCCGAAGATAACGGTATCCGCCCGTTCAAAGTTGAGACAACTTCAGAAGAGATTGAGGTAAATCCTGATGTAATCATTTTCATATAGTCGTTTCACTGAGAATGCGTTTTGTTGTTCATTTGGTCTGTAGTAATTAAAAGCTCTCTTATAATCCTTAGGATCTGCACCGCAGGCTAGATCAGACCCGCTCTTTTCCTTCTCTGGAAGACAGTCAGTTTAACTATGGCTTCAACTCCAAATACCTTGAGAAGGTGGTGTCTTATTGGAGGAATGACTTTAACTGGAGGAAACAAGTGGATAAACTGAACAAATACCCTCATTTCAAAACCAAAATCGAAGGTGAGCTCTGATTAGTACGCAGCTAAAGGTGCGATCGCATTAGCATTAGCATTACATTTTTAGCAAAGGTTTGCAAAACTGACTGCAGACTTCATGTGCATCATGTACGCCTTAAAGAAATTGTTCACCCAAAAATTTTAATTATCTGAAAATAGACGACTCCTAAGGCCACCCATGACGTAATGCGTTTGTTTTTTCATTTAAAAATGGTTGGAGCTATTCAGCATTACATCTCTGATAAACACATCCAAATAATCTGCACTCCAGTCCATTAATTAACATCTTGTTAAGTGCTGTGTAGTCCAGTCCATAATTAATAATAATGCTTCCTTTAATGAAAAAAAGTAAATCCTGTGTTGCCCATTCACATCAAAACTCTCAGACATAATTGTTTAGAGATGTTTAAGACATGCATCTGTGAATATCTCTCTATTGATTCAGGCGAGGCAGCTTTTTCACCAGAAGATTTAATACTCCACAACTGATTTCATTTTTGTTCTGTGCGTTGTTGTCCTCTATAACAAAAGGTATTGATATTCACTATGTTCACGTGAAACCAAAAAACCTGGCCGAGGGAACCCGTGCTGTGCCTCTGATGATGGTACATGGATGGCCAGGCTCCTTCTATGAGTTTTATGGTATCATCCCCCTGCTTACGGAGCCATCCAGTCCTGATGATATAACCTTCGAAGTCATTTGTCCCTCAATACCTGGTTATGGTTTCTCAGAGGCTCCACGTAAGAAAGGTAAAGGGCAAACAACCCAACCCAACAGATATTTTATCATTTCAAACTCATAGATTAGTCTATTAAATATTTTCAGTGTTGATGTAATAGTATGATCATAATGTATTTTGCACAGGTTTTGACAGCGTATGTGCAGCTCACATATTTAATAAGCTGATGAAGAGGCTTGGTTTCAACCAGTACTACGTTCAGGGAGGAGACTGGGGCTCGCTTATTACCACTAATATGGCCCAGCTGGAGCCCAAGTACGTATAAAAACATATAAAAGTGGTTTTCAACTTCAAAAATGTCAATATTGCATTTTTGCATTGCATTGCATTGGGGCTCCCTGGTTGAGAATCACTATATTTTTTCACACTGTAATCCTCGATCAGAATTCAGTAAATTAGTCAGATATGTTACCCTGGATTACAAAACCAGTCGCATGTCTTATGTTGATGTTAAACATAATATGAAAGCTAAATAAGCTTCCCATTGATTTATGGATTATGATGGAACAATATTTGCCTGAGATATAACTATTTGAAAATATGGAAAACCTAAATATATAGAAAATAGCTTTTAAAAGTTGACTCAAAACGTAGTTTTTACTAAATTTTGATATTTATGTTCGGAACTGTTTTTTTGCTCCAAGAATATAACGTGTATAGAATAAACGTTTTTATTGTTCATCTTTATTCTCCTTAGTGCTGTGAAAGGTCTCCACATTAACTTTGCTCCTCCTGGAAAAGCAGGCCTTGTCATGATATTATCTATAGTTTTTGGTCGTCGATTCCCCAAACTCTTTGGCTTCACCGAGCATGATGTAAAACGCCTTTTCCCCACCATGGAAAAGCTTGTAGTAGATGCAGTAAGGGAGACTGGATACATGCACATACAGTCCACTAAACCAGACACCGCAGGTGAGAGACCAAATGACATCGGAGCTTTAAATAGACTCCACATATGAATCTGCTGTGACACTGGTCCATTGGATTATATCTTTGGCGTCACTGAACAACAGGCTTTACTGTATTGCACAGGCCGTGGATTGAATGACTCTCCCGTTGGTTTGGCTGCCTACATTTTGGAGAAATTTTCAACCTGGACTGATCCTGAGTTTAAGAAGCTCGAGGACGGTGGGCTGGAGAGGTAGTCATATTTGAGCTCAGCTTTGTTACAGGTCGACGAAATGTGCGTTCAGTTAAATAATCTGTCGATTCCCCAACAGGAAGTATTCTCTTGATGATCTCCTGACGAATGTGATGATCTACTGGACCTCCAGGTGCATTATATCCTCCATGCGTTTCTACAAGGAGAACTTCAGCAAAGGGCTGAATCAGCCCCACGCAAAGTAAGTGAACTATAGGCTTTGATTAGATGTATTTTACATGGTTTCGTACTTGTATAATATCGTGTTCCCAAAAGTATGTGAAGAAATTTGGGCTGTGTGTAAATAAGTACCGTGCCGTCCGGCGTCTGCAAAATGTGGATATTTTTGCAAGACGTTTGCAAAGTCACTGCATTAAACTAGTCTCTTTTGACCCAATAGGCTTCCAGTTTACGTTCCGACCGGTGTGGCCTCGTTCCCTAATGAGCTGATGCATTCCCCTAAATTGTGGGTGACACAGAAATACCATAAGCTCAAGACTTACACTCCCATGGCTCGCGGGGGCCACTTTGCTGCTATGGAGGAGCCACAGTTATTGGCAGAGGATGTTCAAAACTTTGTCAAGACTGTGGAAAAGAAAAAGAAGAAATAGACAGTTCTGTGTCCTTTTATTCATATTCATGGACTAATGGAACTCACTGTTTAGATGCATAGATGACCATGAGTTAAAAAAAAACAACAACTCCTGGACCACAACACATGGCTAATCCTAATCATTACTGTCAAAAACTAATGCATTAACATTAATTTTTGGGCAACAGCACTGTTTAATCCTAGAAATGTATTAACACAATTTGATTTGTATTACGTGCCTTAATTTTTATTGCAGTTCAAATAATGATATAATAATGACTGGAGCTTACTTACAGTGATTATTTGTGGTGATGCTGAAGTGTTTTCTGAATGGGACCACAGGAATCAGCTTAATGCTGATGTTAAACTGTGTGAAATGACAGTCAGTAATTTATTGAAGCACTTTTAATTGCAGTTATTTAATGATAGTAATAAGTAGTAAAGAACGAAATCACAAAAAGACAGTCTGGAAGACGTTTTTTATTGTTTTCGAGACAAATTTTTATCACTTTATCATTACAAACAATTCATCAAGAGGAAAAGTGAGTGTTCATGATTCAACGTAATGCCCACTAGAGTGGCTAAGTATATCTGTTCCTCTATTCTGCATTCATCTATATAAATAACGGTATCATCGCTTATAGACGCTCTTGCAGGCCAATGCAGCTGCCTCTTTTTCACATAACGGAAAGTTCTTGGCGAGAACTTTCTCGACCAATCAAATAAAGAGACGCTAAGTGAAGGCACGACCAAAGCAATGAAGCTGGTCAGACTCCATTGCTTATGGTTTTCTGGAATGCATATTTGGGGAAAATAAAATAGGAACACTTCTATAAAAAAATAAATATTCTCATAATATTTATACAAACATAAATATTATGTATCGAAATATTTATTTTGCACTAAAGAGAGTCGCGCTTTCCATAGAAAATGAGTATTTAAAAATGTAATAAAAAACAATTCTCACAGTACAGTTCAGTGTTTCCCCACATAGGCCCACTTAGGTTTACACAGTTTTAGATTGTAGGACAGCATAGTTTAAAATAGACCAATCCCTGCCTGTGCCTTAATTTGTCCTGTTTTTGGCAGTTTTAAAATGTGCTTGTGACGATTTATTCCTCAATAAGAAATGATCAGTGGAATAAAGAAATGATCAGTGGAATAATTCTGATGCAGTAGTCAGTCTGTAAATGCAAATGTTCTATGCTATTAAAAAGTATGTTGTTTTTTTTAAAGCATTGTGCACACATAATTCAAGTAATTTCAGGTATGACAGACGGCAACTCTACATGATCCAGTCTTACAAAAACATTATGACACTAATAATGTAAAACAAAATGTCTTCTACACAATTAATATTATGACAAAAAAAAATAAAAAAATCAAGCTATGTTTGCACTAAAGAGATTATCTGTATTGGGCCCTTTGAATGGAATGCACAAGTCACTAAAATCCTAGAACTAATTTCATATCAGAATGTCATTATTAATACATTACAAAAAGTGGGAAAAAAAAAAAAAAAAAACTTAGAATCACACAAACTTAGAAATGTTGAATTTTGCATCTAATTCTGAAATTCATGTCATAATTCATTGGTGTAAATGTATTTCTGGAGCTCATATGAAATGTAGAGTAGTAATCACTAGGGGAGACTAAAGGTAAAACCTTTGGGGACGCTTATAAAGGATGTGTACAGCAAACGACTTTAAATGGCGCATCGAGATCCATTAAAAAGTTTGTTTAACATGAAGTAGCGTTCTAAAAATATGGTGTTCATAGTGGAAGATGCTAAAAAAAGCTGCATGTAAAAAAAAAAAACATATACACAAGACAGCATTACAGAATCAACCTGAATGAGAAGTGAGTAAGTAAGAATTGGCACAGCGATAAAAGTTCTTAGTATTTCTCGTGTTAAAAAAAAAAAATCAAGCGTTTTGACGTGGGAGAAACGCAAGGTCTCGAGTCGCATTGTTTAAACCGTTATTCGAACGGTTTTATTTTAACGCTTTACTTTTGAAATTGAGTGCGATGCTGGAAAAGTGGTGAGTTATGAAAATCATTTTAAAAACACTACACTGAAATGCAAAAACGCATTCCGTGTGAACCGACTTCTAATGTTTCCACATGTGATTAATAGCATGATTCCACATATGATGATTGATGTTAAACTGAAACCTCTCACTAGACCAAGATGATACACCCACAAAGAACCAATGAAAAAGAAAACAACACACTAGTAGATGTGAGACTTCCACAAAATGTTGACCCAGAGCGCATAACCTGAATATATAACCGACCCCCTGTGCTTGTGAGATTGTGACAGGTTCACAGAAAGCTTTCGTTTCAATCATAGGCACGATACAAGGACCTAGGAATCCTACGGCAACTACAAATGGTATGGCTTAGACTGAGGTCTGAAGTTAGTCAAGACAGCAAAGCACAGAAAATGCCACTACAACATCAAAAAAAAAAAAAAAGAATCAAATTACAAGAAAACGAGTGCAACTAAAGCGATCCATATGCTAACGCTAAGAATTGTGGTCAGTAACCCGCACTGAGGTTTCCATTTTATCCAGTTAGTATTGATACTATAACGAGTATCTTCTATATCTACATCTGAATAGGATATTATAACATTTGAAGAACTTGTCTATATTTCTAACATGACCGTTTTCTAAAAAAAATCATCCATACCAAAATGATTAAATCTAGGTAATTTTGAAACTTCTTTTTTTGAGATGCTAAAGTTTAGTTAGCCAGGCCCCTCACAACGCAAAGCATCGTGGGAATTTAACAGAGAGTTGTCCAGATGCTTTAAAAACCCATGCCCATGCTCCATTTGGATGAAACGGTAAACTAAAGCAACAATCCAGTCACGAAACTACATCTTACATTCATATGAGGAGGCACTTGTCACAAACAATGGGCTTCAATGAGGGGACTAGATTCAACATGCATTAGCTTCATTGTACCTATCATAATATGAGACTTGCAGATAGTCTTTTCATGAACGTTAAGCTAAAAGTTTACGACATTTCAGTTTGCAATATTAGCAATTCTTCATTCACTGTAAACCTTTACCTCAGTTTAGGGGACAAACACATTGACGATAGCACTTTCAAGGCAAACAGAATGGAAAGGCTAATGTAGTGAACTTTGGACGAAACTAAATCTTTGGGAGAGAAAAACCCCAAAACACGAACAGCACTGACATTAAATGACTACAGATTTGTGCAAACTGTGGTCTTTCTGGTGTTAAACCATTCATCTTAAACCTGACGTTCAGCATGACCTTCTTTCATTTATGCGGGTATGTCTATCACGAACCGGCAATGTTCAACTAGTATTCAATATTCAACAAGTGTTCTTTAGATGCAATTTAAGACATGTAAACGGAAAGATTTAGGTGATCACTTGTGTCGCTTCAGCACAACACGTTTCAATTTCTTCAAGATCTAAACATAATACAATTTCATGACAGACCACTGACATCATAAAGTACCACATATAAATAAGACACCCCTTCTCCTCAATCACCGACAGTTGAGGGCACAGCATACCAATATTGCAAAGGACCCACAGCTTACGGATTTAAGCTTCTTACCAAATTCAAGAGGAGAAAACGGTGAGATTTTGGCATCGTAAATGACGTTTTCTTCTCAGAGCCTGCGGGATACTAAGACCCTTCAGGCTCAGGCTGTGTGGAGAATTCACAAGGCTGTTTCCTGCACTGTATGGGCCAGGTTGCAAGTAGGCTGGGCGGTTATCTTTTCTCCTTCCTCTTCCCTGAGCTTGTCTTCCTCTTTAGTATAGGCAACACCATTGCTCTCTTTTTGGGCCATCTGGTAAGGCTGATGGTCCAGGCCTTTGGACTATAGCACAGGCACATACACACATAACCTTTCATAACTCTTTTATGGAATAAGGAATGCTGTATTTCAAACTGGTTTTTGATTCGTAGCATTTTAGTGACTTACGTTGTCTTCCAGTGGAGTAACACAGCAGAGTTTCTCCCTGTAGCGCTGGGGCAGAAAGAACAGCAGATTGCCAAGCACAGGGTAAATCGTACCTGGGTTTAACTCTTTCTCTTTCCAAGGCCCTGAGTGAACACAAAGCAAAAACACGTTATTGTTGCCGCTTAACAATCAATTGTGTAACTGGCAACTGAAACTATTCAAAATTAATTTTGGGAACTGAAATAAAGCTTCAAATATACAGAACTTATTAGATAAAAAGTAAAAAAAATTTGATGTTACCATGACATACTACAATTAAAACAACATGAAAATATAAAACATTTAAAAAAAGATAATATCAAAAAAAAAAAAAAAAAAAAAAAAAAATTAAATACCGTAAGTCCCAAAAATAATAATACAGTATAAATCATACAAATACTAAACTAATCACTGTCATTGTCATTAGTGCATCTATATAAAAGGTCAGTTGTCACTCATGCTTCATTCATATTCTTAAAATGTGTTTTCAAAATTAGCATTTATATATAAATGTACTACATAAAAAATACATTTAAATGTTATGTATTTACTTCATACTAGTGTTACAGTTTATCTACTCAAAATTGTAAGATAAAAGTATCATTTAAAGCTCAATTTAAAGGAATAGTTCACCCAAAAATTTACAAAAATGTTTAATTAAAATTTTTGGGTGAACTATTCCTTTAAATGCATTTAGAAACCACATAACTCTATGCATATTAGTTTAGCTTTTTTTATTATTTTTAAATAAATTTTCTCTGAAATCTTTTGCAAACCCACTAGCACCACCTTGCGGACTTCAATAAATTCCCTGTGTAATCTTACTATGCCAATTAATTCTAACCTCATTTTTAACGTTTTACAGTTTAGACAACATGCAACATATTCATAAAGATAGCTTTATCAGCAGAAAACAAAACTTTAACCTGCTTTAAACACTTGCTGATAAAACCTAGGATACGGTAAAATGATAAGAGTGTTTTGGAAACACACTTTACCCGTAAGAAAGCTGACCAGTAGTCCGACCACAACAACTGTGGCAGAATTATGAGCACTGTACCACATGTATGATAGAGAGTACAAAGCTTGAACTCCAGAAGGCCTGAGAAGACAAGATACAATATTCAGTCTGTAATACAGCTATTATTCTAAGCAGCGTTTGCAACTGGCTACATGAGCTAAAATAATTGATTCATGATTGTTCTGATGTAATTAAACAAGCACTGCAGGAAAGGAATTTCTTGAGCTTGCTTAATTAAAAATATATGCACCTTGGTTTAGGTGTGAGGAGTGTCGTCATCACAGCCGTTGTCATGTTTCCCACGTCAGGTATGACAGTGGCGTTTATCACAGGTGATGCAGAGGCAGACATTCGGGAAACAAAGCTGCCGATACCGATCCAGAAAGCCATGACCAGCCCTGACACCAGCCCAACCAGAGCACCCTGAAAACACACTCCATGACATGAATTCATAGTTTCAATCATGTACCGAAAACATATCAAAAGTGAAGACTTCTACATTTTAAACATTAAACATATTAATTAAAAAATCCCAGAGAAACAAAAGTTTCGTTAAGCAGCACAACTGTTTTCAACAGCGATGATAAGAAATGTCTGAGCAAAGAAAATCACATATTATAACGATTTTTGAAGGATCATGTGACTGATCGTGTGAGTAATTATGCTGAAAATTCAGTTTTGTGTCACAAAAAAAAACTTGTTACAGATATTTCTCAACATTACTATTTTTATTGTACTTTCGTTAAAATAAATGGTGAGAATGAGAGACTGCGAACCCCAATCTTTTGCTTTGCTTGTTTGACTTACAGTGGAATTGGCCCAAGGGAAAAACATCCCGAGACAGAAAAGGCCAAGAAGAGGTCCACCCACCATCCCAAAAATACTGAGTGCTGCCTAAGGATGTTAAAGAGATGGGAAATAAACAGATTATTGCTAACTCTATGAATACATTAAACTAAATTACAGTTATAATCGCTTAAAATCCTCACCTGCAGCACAGAACCCATTAAGGATGCGATGTATGCCATAGCCAGGCACACAAGACCGTAACCAAGAGCTGTGGGGGGGATTTAATGACAAAAAAAAAATAACCCCATCATCCCAGGATTGCCTTTCAACTCAGCACGGACATTATGTTGTACTAGAATCATTCTATGAGGAGGGGATTTTATTTTATTCATAGAAAAATAATGAGTAAAATAATAAGCTCTGCCTTTCAGACAGTTATTGTAAAATAGCTTACCCAACATTTTTGATAAAAGGGTGGCACGGGCCTCTGTCATGGGTCGTACATGAGGCTTGATCAAGTCCTCCATGGTAACTGTTGCCAGGGAGTTGAAGGCAGATGAGATTGTGCTGTTAAATAAATTAGACGCTATTTAAAGAAAGCCAACATCTAAAAAACACTTTGAAAATTGCAGTATGAGGAACTCTCCTCACAAAATTTGGTTGATACCTGAGAGCTCCACTAAACAGGCATGCCACAAACAGTCCTGGCAAACCAGGAAGATCTCTCAATACATCCATTACGAAGTACAGCACCATCTGCAGGTGGAGAAAGAGGTGGAGAGTGATTTTCCCATAATAACTGTCAAATGGTGTGATGATCTCGATATTAAAGAACGAGAAGGATACAGAATTGAATGATAAAGGTCACAGCAAGCTGTTGCATAAAAATAAACAATTATTATTTTACTCTCTATATCGGTTTGGGGTTGGTAATATTTGCAGTTAAAAAGTACTGTAAAAACAGTAAAAAAAATATAATTGTTGCTGATTTAACATTTAATACATTAATAAAAAACAGGCTGATTTGTAGCTTAAGAAACATTTCATTTTATTAAATGTTGACAGGTGCAAAATTAGGTGTACGTCTAAATATTTCTGTGGAAACCAAAAAACATTTTGTTCATTTTCAACAGAAAAATAGAACGGATGTATAGAAAGTTTTAAATAATTTATTTGCATTCGTTCAAAATAATTTTAATCTTCTGAGAATTTTTTTTTTATCAATTTAATACATCCTTGCTGAAATGCACTCATTTATGTATATGTACGTAAAAAATGCTGCCCCCAAAACATTTGAATGGTAGAATATATTTTGTGTCTGACCTGGTCATTACTTTTGACATAGCCCTGATCCAACGGGCTCTCCTCTCCATATCGAGCATACATAACCAGACCCATTAAACAGCCCAATGTGAGCACAATCTGCTGGCATGGGAACACGGCATAACAGGACCTGAAGGACAAGACACCCCCAAAAAAACATTTCCAAATGTAATGACCCCTTAATACAAATAAATATTAACCACTGAAATACAAATAATAACATATCGATGGGCTGCTCAGAGAGTTGTGTTGCAGTAACTTAACACAACACAGCAGAAGCACCACAAATGATGCATAAAACAGCTTCACAGTTTCATATTCTATTGACTCGACCCGAGTGTGGAAGAGCTGGGTGTTTTCTTACATGATGGCCTCTTTCTCTGTGCGGGAGCTGAGGTATCTCTGGACCTGAGCCTGATTCACTCCATACAGGGCCAGCATGAGGAAAATACCCCCCACCCCCAGAGTCCAGAACGTGTGCCTCTCTAGAGGGTCAGGGTTCAGGCTGCCATGGGGACCGCAAAACAAAGAATGAGAACTTTGGTTACAGTTCTGGCATGTGGAACAGTGTTTGTTAGATAATCTTAAAGGAACAGTTTAGGATACTCCCATGAATCAAAAAGATATAAAATTGCGCAACTCACTCAAGGCCTGAGATACGGCTGCCGTTTTGTGCTTTCCTCCAAACTTCAGCGATGCCACCCGCCTGATGGGTGCCAACTACAATCACTGCCAGCTGCCCCGCGAACATAACAATTGTCTGAAACACATCTGTCCAGATCACCGCTTTTAGGCCACCCTGGAGAAAAAGAGAAGAGAGAAGTTATGATGTGTTATAACGTGATATGTGTGTGTGTGTGTGTGTGTGTGTGTGTGTGTGTGTGTGTTATTTCTTTCTTTCTTGATACTTCAGTAATCACGTTGATTTGCCATTCGAGAAACATTTTTATTACTATAACATGGTTATAAAACAGTTGTGCAGCTTAAAATGTTTTTGCAAATCATGATGCATATTCAATCTCCCTACTGATTAGAAATGTTGATGTCTTTTTTCTTTTTTTAAACCTCACTTGTGCAGCTGAGCAACAGTAAGTAAAAAAGAAAATGACTAAATGCATTTACGTCCCATCACATGTAAACAATGAGATGATAAACTGATCTCCAGCTTACCAAAGCCGTGTAAAGTGTGCACACCAATCCCATGGCCAGCACTGCCCCCCAAAGGTCAAAACCTGTTACTGTGATCACAAACAAATTCAAAGATTTACTCGAGGACAAACATGAAATAAACTACTTATCTGGTATACATCAACACGCGTGTCTTGTAATGCATTAATAATCCCAGTTACCTGCATTAAGTGCGAGTGCTGGAGCATACAGAACAACTCCCATATAGATCACCTGCATAAAAACATAAACTCACAGTTAACAGTTGTCATGCTTTTCTGCAAGCATACAAGATTGTTTTAGGACAAAATGACTTCCTCCGTCTAGTAATAGTATAGTTCTGAGAATCATTACACTTTAGATCCACAACGCTGAGTAAAATATTGTCCATATCAGTGGGGGGAGTCAAAATAAGTTTGTAGGTGAGAGTTCACGTTTTTATACTGACAACAGGGTGTCTTTGTGCCTAACAAAACTGGAGTAAAAGACAATATTACTTTAGATTATTAGATTATACTCCTAAAGGTTTTTATTGCGCACGTTCACGTACTCACCATCTGAAAGATGAAGGTCACAGTGCCACATATCCGAACACTTTTACTAAAACGAAGCTCCAGATACTATAAAAGGAGAAGACGAAGGAGGCAAGAAACAGAAACGGTGTAAAACTCCATAGAGCACGTTTTAGTACAGCTGGAAGGTTGCAATTTACAAATATTACATAATTTTGTTGTCTGATGGATTGAGATGGATGCATGCATTAAACTGATCACATGTAATAATAATGTAATAATAAATACTTAAAAAAAAAAAAAAACATCCCCCAACCTTTCAGACAGTATCTTATTTACTGTAATAAATGATTTTGCTTGGTTAGAATTATGCTATGATTTACTTTGCTAAACCAACTGACTTATGTTAAAAAATGGGGTCCCAAAGTCTAAGACTACTAGTGAAAACGCTTAAATTTTGCAGTTGCAGGTCATTTTTATAAAGTTCCCACCCTTTTTGACCAATGAATATCCATGTTTTTTTCCATGAACTTTTTAGTTGTTTAATGATTACTAGATTACTCCTTAAAGGTGCTGTATGTAAGTTTTTGACTCTTCTAACGCCAAAAAATTACATAATGTGTTTGTAGATATTTAGGAAACATGTTATGTTTTCTCTAAAAAAATAATACAATAGCTAGTAATTCTACTATATGTTTCAGACATATCCCAGGCCGGAATTGCAATACTAGCTAGCTGGAAATAACATACTGCACATTTAATCTGCATGATCCTGCCCACTTCCAGTTGTTGGAAAACACAGCGTATTGCTGTCGATGTACTGTGTTATGTTTACATAGCGGTTTCTCCAGTAATTCTACTCTGAAATGCGCGTTCTGGGGTGGAATGTGTGCTTTTGTCGTACCTATTTCAACCACTAGCTGCCAATCTTACATTCTGCACCTTTAAATGTCATACTAATTCCCTAATGAATCATTCACTGACTGATTTGTTAAACAGGTTCATTTAAAAAAAAATAAAACTGATTCTCATAAAAAGTGACACACACACCAGTCACAAACAAACAGTGAATTTCTAATGTAGTACCTGATACGCGCTGCTAAGACGGAGCCGATAGAAAACAGGTATGAAAATGTGTGCAGGGATGAGCAGGCCCAGGAAGTAGGAGCAGCCCAGGAACCAATACTGTGTGCCATGTGTGTAAATCTCAGATGGGGCACCCAAGATGGCCACTGCTGACTGAAAGGTGGCCAGCAGTGACAGGGACACCGGAAGGCAGCGCATGCTGCGGTCGGCCAGCAGGAACTCTTGTGTGGTCCTCTGGCGACCCCCTGAGAAGGCATAGTAAAGGCCGATTCCTGCAGAGGCGACCAGCAGCACGACGAAAATCACATAATCCACCGTGCTGAAGTGCATCTGGACTATGTCCCCCATGATGCCGTGAGGTGTGGAGAGGAGCACACTCAGTGATGTGGCCCCTGAACGATCAGTGGAGGGTCAGAGGAGAGTTGATCATTGGGTCATCATGAAGGATAGCAGGTGACTTGCTGTAAAAAATCAAAAGTCTGTTTAGGCAAAGAGTAGAATATCAACATTGCACTTACCAATTGTCTGTTTAGGCAAAGAGTAGAATATCAACATTGCACTTACCAATTGTCTAGATTTACATCACAATTTGGCCTTTTCCAAATTAGTCAGTAATCAAACCAAAATTGAAAGATTTTTGTACAAAAACATCAGAAAGAAGTCTATTGTTCTTACAGGATAAATCCAAATCATTCCTCAAAATATCTTACGTGTTGCACAGAAGAATTAAAATCATGTCATTATGGAATGATAATCTTGTGAATGAAATTAGTGACATGCTTTTAATATTGTCACAATAATAAAGAGAAGAACCTTCATGGCAGGAATTAAGCTATCAAAATTCATTACGAAATTATTAAACTATATCAAAATACATATACATGTACACTAAAACTATGTGTATTAGTATGTGTAACGCAGTTTTTGTTGTAGTATCAGCAGAACTGCTGTAAAGATGTCTCTAGAGTTAAAGCCGAAAGCACTGCTGGATCACCTCATTTGATTAGAGCTCTATTTTATGTTTTCTGAGCTGCTAGGAGGTGGCCTTAGGACACGGCATGGTTTTAGCAGTAATTCGCCATAAAAACATTAACAAAGGTTTAATTAAAAAATAACACAAAAACACATTATCTATGTTAAAGAATAATTAGATTGTTTTGGTTTATGTATTTGATGAAACTCAAAACTAGTAAATAAATGAAATCATGGAAAAGTTCTAGACACTGATAAAAAAAATTGTCTTAATGAGCCAAACAATAAATACATACATTAAAAAAATAATAATAAAACACAGATCGCAAGTTTATCAGTCATACAACCCACTGAAACCCGAACACAGTCTTGTGAGACATAATGACATAACACAGTTTATTCAATAAGTCATCATGTGACTTGGAAATCTCCTTTTAATTTAGGGCTTCCTGCCATAACAAACCAGCTTACAAGCAACTATTATAGCATATTCTGACATTCTGTAGCTTTACTCCATTTGAAAACATCTGAGCAGGACTTTTTAATACTCTCATTAAGTGACAATGCATTACACTGAACAGAATTGTCAGTAAAGACATTAAAAATACTATAAACTATTTATATTTTAAATACACAGTATTTGATAATTATAAATGTTTTATAATAACTGTTTTATAATATATTGCTTTATTTTTTTCAGCATATAATCAGTTTATTTGAATGATTTGTGTCACAGTGAACACTAGAGTACTAAATGCAAAAAGTCAGTTTTATCATCACATGAATTAATTGCACTGCATAATAGTTGTCCTGTATAATGAAAACAATCATTTTTTTGAAAATTACAGTTTCTACATTTGGTTTTAAAAAAAAAAATGCAACCTTGGTAAACACAAGTCTTTCAAAAACATACCTTTCAAAAAATCTTAACAACCCAAAACAGAATAGATCAGAAGAGAATGCCATTTATTTCATACATATTTTATTTTAATTTTTCTACGCACATTTACTAGCAAGCAAGTTACGTAACACCCTGCAAAATGGTCAAAGGTCAAGCATCATACTAAACTTTCTTGCAACTGTGCGAGTTTGCTAAATGTCATTTATTGACTACACTTGCAGTATTTGTAAATTAGTTGCATGCAACGGACAGTTTGCTGCACACAGTTCTGTCCTGTCCAGGGCAACAATACAGCCTATGAGAAACTACAGCAAACATGACATTTTTCATTTTGAGGTCAAGAACACTTGAGGATAACTCACTTGTGTGACTAGGTCCAAATAAAAATCACTGGCAATTTGTATCTAATCTGTAATCTGTATGTATGTGTATGAGTATATAACTCACGTAGCTTAATTCACTTTGTTTCATCAAAAGCTGTTGCGTCGGCTAGTTTGCTAAAAGATAAGCCTCACGTGTGACATGATAAGGACATGAGTGAAAGACTCTGACCTAGAAGGTCTGTGACAACTCAGATAACCGCGCCGCAAAAAAAAGATGTTTGGGTTGGAATGGAGGGTTTCACACAAGTTTAATCGTTTTCACTTATTTATTTGAAAAACAAGGAAGGACAAAGCAGTTCTTATCTGCAGAACAGTGATGAAAAACTCAAAAAACACAGGCCAAGATTTGTTAACTCAAAATAGACTGTTTGCTCAGATTATTTCCTGTTACTGTGCAAAATGGCTCGGGTTGTTTTAGTGCAATACTTTAAAAAAATATCAAGTCTATGACAGATAAGACAAGAAATGAGATGTATCGAAAGCAAAAAAAGGGACGAACCTGTATTGTTTCTATGGTCACAAGGCTTTTGATGATCAAACAGTGGGATAAAGGCATAGCAAAGTGTCTGTTTGATTTCTTTAGCCTCTCTGATCAAGCCCTGCTCTTGCATATGATCCACTAAACACAGCTTATGACTCATCAGCAGCATTAGAACCCACTGTATTACACGGCGTACCCTGACACGGCCAATAAATAGTAAATATCAGCTGTTCTGCACCATCCAGTCAACCAACAACCCAAATTATTTATTGTGGTTTAACATGAGTGACGCTATAATTTGCCTTCTTCAAAAAAAAAATCATATTTCTATAAACAGGAATGTCAATTTAACATTAATTTAGTGGAAATGCTTCTAAAAAACAATGTTTCCAGCCCTGGCAAGGCTTTTAGCAAGTACATTCTGTTATGACAATTTAATCTTTTATTTTCTCTTCTATCTTTATTTTGCTTTGCATAACAGGGAAGCCTTGGAAACAACTGACAATATGTTCTTACATAATATATGTAAGAAATGAGCCCTCAAACCACCATCTTTAAAAAAACTGAATGCATGTGCCATGCATAGAAATGACATATATGAGAGCCTAATTATTAATTCTAATGGCAATAAAATATCTGAAGCTTAAATAATGATAAAACTGAAAAACTAATAAAAAAAAAATTAAAAGATTTATAAAATGCCTCATTGATAGATACAGCTTTACAAAATATATTAAAAATTACCTAAAAACATAATATTAATTAACTAGTTCTGTTGAAGGATTAATTGCGATTAATCATATTCCAAAAACCTTTTGTTTACATAATGTGATATATATATATATATATATATATATATATATATATATATATATATATATATATGTGTGTGTGTGTGTGTATGTATGTGTGTGTGTGATGTTGTATTTACATATTAAATCTATTTATATGAGACATAAATTAAACAAAAATAAACATACATAAATACATGTAGGCCTAAATATATGCTGCTACATATTAAATTAATTACAATAATAATGAAAAATAAAATAAATAACCAAGTAAAAATGAATAACTATAATCTTTTATGTTCTAACACAGTGATAGACCAAAATACATATGTTGGAGTCATAAGAACCATATAATCACTCACTATATTTCACATCAGGTAACAGGAAATAAAACAATGCTATTGAACAGAACAAGTTCTGACATGAACTGTAGCACTGGTAAAACCAAGTTCGTGAAAAGCTGTTGTGCTGCTTAAAATACCAAGCTCACAGCACGACAGTCATTGCTTCACCAGCATCAGGATTAGCAACTTAACAAAACTGGTCTAAATGTAAACCACCAAGTCACTAAAAGGGACAGTTCTGTCATCATTTATTCACACCTGAGTTGTTTCAAACCCTTCAGAGTTTCACTAACCCTTAAACCCGGCACTTTCTGGTGACTCTGCTGGGCACCTGTGTGAACTTGAGGAGAACTGCTTAAAACGAGCCTATCCATTTAAAATGATCCTACCAACAAAACATTAATCACGGCTGTAAATCTTTTTACAACAGTTATTATGCAACTTGACTTTATAAAAAAAATGTTTGCCTGTGAAAATTCACGTTCAAAGATCAATATTTGTCCATATGAGATCCGACAAACAACTTTTTGGCATGCTAACCCTATCCATACACTAAACCTAACCCTAAATTACTTATCCCTAAAGTGAATAATGTAAACCTAAACTTGACATTTACTACATTTACATTTGATTGGTTGATTAGAATGTTTGCTCTGCTAGGTGAATATGCCTATTGATACACAATGACAATGTCCTGAACACTTTTTATTCAAAGAGGGCAGGATCTAATATTTTCCTCTGAAGTCGACCTGCATCATCTTACTTTCAAACTAGGCCTATAGTTATTATATATATTTTCATTAAAACGGTTCTCAAAACACAGGCACCTCACGCGTGTCATATTTCAAATTCAAGCGATACCGTGACATTTCCCTATTCGTTTTAATGGCGGGACGCGACACTGTTTTTAAATCCTTGTTTTGAGCTAATGAAAATATTAATATTAAATATCATTCGATGTGCGTAAAATAAAGAATGGCGTTTAGTTAAACAAGGACCGTTCACTATTACCGGTCAACGTCTCAACCCACGCGCCGTTCGCGAGCAACAGAGCCACGAGCTCGTGCACGAATAGATCGCGCGAGCTAGAGAACTTAGACAGAGAGAGAAGGGGGGACTTCGAATATTTGATTTCGTAGTTAGATAAGTTATAGATATCGCGCGATGTAAAGAAAACCTACGAATCTGACAGCAACTGCGTACCGACGGATGAGCGTGTCTTTTACGTGCAATAGCCGCGGAGCATACCGCGATGCCTGAACGAAATCGCACGCTGATGTAAAAAGGTGACACCGTTTCGTCACGACAGAGAAAAAAACGACACACGCTAGTAAAGCGTACGCCGCGACGCAGATAAACACAACGCTCCCGTTGCAATCAACGAAGCTGTCTAGGCTCCTGCGCGCGATGCGCTCTGGCAATTCAGGCAGTGTCTTTTAGCGACCTTATCGTTCGTTCTGCTCAGCCGTCCCGCCGTTATCTTACCTTGGTCAGAGTTCATCCGATGAATAACGAGGGATGAACGAAGAAAAGCTTAAAGCCGTCTCGCTTCAGACCACCCCTACTCTCCTTGACATCACAGTAAAGGTTGCTGCTCCATAGTTGTTACAGATGCACATGTGCTTCCGACGTCACGCTGAAACGTCACCATGTCGCCACCACTCGCGGCTCCGCTCCGTCGGCTCAAGAAGAAGGTATTTTTCTGGGCATGTGTTGCTTTTTTTTAATAAATTCAGATAATTGACCAGACAATGTTAAAGTTTCATTTTTGCTTACGTGTGGTTACAAAATTGAAAAAAAAAAAAACCATTGAAATCGAAAAAAAAGTTCATTTACGAGCTCACCAGAGTTATATCTGGAATAATTGTTATATTTTGTATATGCACAAGATTATCTTTATAAAACCTGGTTTGACCGCTGTTGTATTCTCAGGGGTGTTTGGTGACTTGTGACGCATTTCTTTTTAGATTTTGATTTCCCTGTAAGAATAAGCTAAGCGTGCTTCTTTACTTGATCCTGCTGTTTTTCCATCTAAAGGGAAAAAAATAATAACAAAACTATACATTTGTTATTTCAAAAAGAACGTGTTAATTTCTGTTGGTCTAATTGTTAATATTGATTGGAAGAAAGTTGGGGTATAAGATGTTAAGCATTTCTTTGACTAGATTTATTGAAGATATTTATGTAAATTGTTCATTCTGTTAAATACAGAAATGGTTCCTCATATTTTTTTGGCATTAGCTATATACAAAAATATTATGGTGGGAGGTTTCCAGATTTATAAATGACAAAGTGTTGTGCAGTTTTCATTTATTATATGAACATGCATTTTTATTTATTTTTTTGAACTATTGTTTTAGCAATAAGAAATGTTTTTTTTCTGTAGTACTTAAGGAGTGAGATATTTAAAGTACCATTAAGGGGAGTACAAACAAAAAAAAAGCTGCAAAGACTGTATTTATGTGATATAGTTATTGTGATTTACTCTAATAAATAATGAAAGACCTTTCATTATTGTTATATTATTTTTAGTTTTTGTCTGTGTTTACCCTTGGCATTCTTGTTCAAGCATTAATAAAAAAATAAAAAAACTCGCAACTCTCATAAAAAAGTGCTCATCCGTATCTCCCAATGGGGAAAAACAAAGAATGTGTTATACATTTTGAAATGCAAGATGTTGTCACGTTTAAAAAAACTCACATAACACATTTTAATAAGTAATTTTCACATTCACAAAATTAAATGGTCCAAACCTCATTTTTCTCACTTCTTTTAAGTGATAAAAAATATTTCAAGCTTTATTGAAAAAAAAAAAACATACAACTTTGTAAGCAACGAGTTCATTATTGTACTCTGGCACTGGTTTATTATTTTTTTCATTGGCCTTTTTTTAAACGAATGAATATTCCTGATTTTATAGTACTTCCATGTGGCATTAATACAAAAAAAAACTGACTCAAAAGTCAAAGAAGTATCATATTATATTGTATCATGTCATATATATATATATGTGTGTGTGCATAGAAGTTTTCAAACTCGTGGGACTCAAAGCTCTGCAACGTCTTCCCTTCCATAAAGACAACAGAATTTATCGCTCCTACTTCATCCATCTTATAATTAATCTAATTCCTACCTTCGTGAAAAATGTTTCGAATGTTATGTCTGAGCTCTAATCCTTTGACCCTCAAAACCAGTATGAATAAAAGCCAAGCTCTGGTTACACTAGACTTTGAGCACGCAAAATTTCTTTGGACACGGCGACTGTCATATGATTATAGGCTCTTTTTTGTCTTTTTTAAACACTTAAATTCAACACATACCAATAAATCCAAAATTTCAAAACAAACCCATCTTCTCCACTTTTCTATAACACTGCAGTTTTAAAATGTATGCTCTCACCATCATACCATGACATATCAATATTCTGTGGGCCACATGTTTTCATGTTATACGAATTGGCAGAAATAACCAGGCTTGAACTCCGGAACAAAGAAATGTGAAATATACTTCATATGGGCTTGTGTATTAGAAGGAACAAAGGGATAATTACTTCTAAAAAAATAACCTAATCTCAAAAAAAAAAAAAAAAGGTATGAAATTTTGCAGTTTATTAAAAATGTCAAGGAAAAAAACTTTACAGACAAGGAAATAAAGATTTGTTTTACACAGAAACACTGCCATGCATGTTTCCCCAAATGTTATGTCATCTATGCCATGGTCGAGAACAAAATTATCAGGGAATGTCCAATTAAACTGAACATTCCATTGTAATGGTTTATAATTTTTTCCTTTATAATTTTTGCTGGGGTAATCTGAAGGAAGGTGACAACAGCAGTCCATGAAAGTCTATTAGCTCAGTTGAGTTTCCTGATGACTGAGTTTATGTCTTCTGCTCTGGGTCCAGGAACACCAACATCTTTCAGCAGTCCAACTTTGTCTTTAGCAGCGTGTCTTGGTACTGACAAACGGAACGGATACAGTAAATTGTTTACCACCTTGAAGTTCTTCCCAGCAGAATAGATCTCGTGAATAAGGTCCTCCAAACAGATTATGCCATATTGTCCTTAAGACACAAACAAAAGAAACCCATTCAGAATATACATTTCATTTAAATTTTAAAAAGTCAGTATGAATATATAAGACTGTTAGACACATACCATTACACGATATAAAAAGGAATTAATTGTACTTTTGTGCATTTCAAATATTTGCACAAATTTCAATTTTTCCCAAAGGAATGCTACCATGTTCACTGCTCCTGATTCAAAATAATATATATATATATATATATATATATATATATATATATATATAAAAGCTACTTGCAAAAGTTCACTATATAAATTCTTTAGCTCGTTAAAGATTTGTTACGTACCCCAAAATGCGCAATCTCCCACTGAATGAAATGCATCTACCATGTCAATGACTTACCAAGATGCTGCTCGATGAGTGTATTGTCGGTCAGAGGAATCCTTTTCTTGCCAATCTTTACCAGACCTCTTTTCAATATAAGCTCACGGACTGATTTCAAGTTGGGATATCTGTTAAGATATCAAAACAATAAATTAAACAAATGAAATTCTTATTTATATATATACGTGTATGTGTTTTTCTTAGTCAAAACCAAATCTGCAGATTTAAAGGTGCAGTGTGTACATTTTAGCAGCATCTAGAAGTCGCGATTACGACCGACTTCTATGTAAAGGGACCCACTGTGTATGTAGATATAAATAGCTTATTCAATAGCGGTTCATTTTGTAAGGTCCGTCTACGACTCTGAAAAGTCACACATATTGAAATTCTGTCAATAGATCCTTCTAAATATTACACATCACACCTTTAAAACCTGTTCAGATATTTTTAGTGTAAAATGAACGTCATATTACTCACCCCCACGCAACGTACGGTTCCACTGTCTGAAGCATTTTAATAGAAGTCTTGCTGACTTTCACAAAGGTGCCGCTAAAGATCTTCCTCAGCCTTAACATCTGAATGGACTTCATTACTTTGAGGCTCACACCTTTGATCCTAACAAAGCAGTCATACGAGACAATTCAAAAGTTATAAACATTCAAGCAGAAGTAGAACGGTACAATTCACTCAAAAATGAAAATCATTTTACTCATTCATCTCGCTGTCATTTTTGGGAGAACTACTTCTTTAACCTCATTATGAATGATGAATAAGCTGATCATACTCTCTGATGCGAACAGCAAACACCAGGTTGTTCTTTGCAGGGGGCAGGGGCGGAGGAGGTCTGTGTTTGAGTCTGGCAAGTCGGGTCTCATCTCGATTCCTCCTCTTGCTGTTTTTCAAAAAGTCCTCCAAGCGCTTAAACTTCAAGGGTATCCCTTTATGGACCTAGTGAAGTTTCGACAATTTCAATTTTGTTTTGAAGCAAATATTGGACTTTTTTTTTTTTTTTTTTTTTTTTAAAAAGCAGGTTACAAAGGAGGAATTCTCACTTTTCTCTTCTGCTGTAAAGCAAGTTTGGCTTGAGTAGCTTTGATGGCCTGATAGGCCTTGCGTTTCTTAAGAAGATTCTCAGGAACAAGCTTGATTACTTTCTCCGTTCTGAACAAAAGACATTGAATATGCACAAATGTTATTAAGAATGTTATTAATACTTAACTAGGCACTTTCTTGAGAAAAATAATGGGTTACATTAAATCTACCCCTTATATATATATATATATATATATATATATATATATATATATATATATATATATATACACACACACACACACACAAGAATAAAGCTATATACCTGATTTGCATATCTCAGGTCAAATGGTGGTTATACTACAAATCTATGTTAGTTTTAGTTCACCCAAAAATTTTAATTCTGTAATTTATGAAAGTATTCATCATGTATGACATGTATTTCTTCTTTTGGACACAAATTAAGATATTTTGAAGAATATGAGTAAACCAAACAGTTAATGGGTCCTATTAACTTGACTTCCATAGTATGGAGAAAAATATATGGAAGCCAATGGGGAACAAGAGTTTAGATATCCATAGTGTTCAAAATATGTTCCTTTGTGTTCAACAGAAGAAATAATTAATGATGACAGAATTATTTTTGGGTGAATCAAAATTCTGTCTATTCTATATACGCATTTGAAATAGAGTTGGGTTGTTTTACTGCACCCTAGTGTACCTTAAATAAAAAGTGCTTAACATACAGGTTAATTTACTTTTATTAATTAATTAACCATTTGTATAACATAGCCAACGTCACTATGGAATATAATAATTATCAGCAGTGTTATCGTGGCCTCAGAAGTCCCATGTGAAAACAAGTTCTTTTTAACCCCCCAGTACCGTTTTGTTTAAAAAATAATTGTACTAAAAAATCAAAGACATTACGTAAGTACTAAACATGAAGCTATATTACATAAATATCTAGATGGTCGCTGCAGATTGTTCAGGATTTTTCTGTAAAGTCCAAATACGTACCCTGATTCTGCCATCTCGTCTGCTGTGACTATTTCCGTCGCACGGAGAT